>NW_024412469.1:3818531-4163368 GCF_014898765.1 Herpailurus yagouaroundi
TTTCTTTCTTTCTTTCTTTCTTTCTTTCTTTCTTTCTTTCTTTCTTTTGCTCCAAATGGATCTTCAGATTTCTGCATACTCTAAATACTTTAAATGAGCAATTCTCCCTTTCCACTGGTACCTTTGTTCAATCTTAAACTGTTTTCTACAGTCACATTTGGAGAGTGCACTGAAAGAATTTCTCTGGTTAAATTAAGATTCTTCAGCAAAATTCTCTTAGCCATTTTTAAAGGGTGCCTGAAAGTCCTTGAGCAATGAAGTGAAACTTTATTCAACTATGTTTTCTTTTTTAATTCATTCTATATGGGAAAGAATTAAGTATTAAGAATTTTTAAATTGCCTGATATTTCAGAATTCAGACATTTAAAGAAAAATCAAACAAGAGCAATTACTTTGAGATAATCATCTTGTCAAATCACCAAAACAACCAGCACTTGACAGTCAGCTATTTTAACACTAGCCTCTACTATCAACCTGAGTCCCTAACTATTGATGTTTCTAGAATTACTATTGTGCCTATCTCCAATCAGGAGTAATTCCTTCTTCCCTAGTTCCCTGCTCTTGTAACAAGATTAAGAGCTTTGTTGGATTGGTTTTGAGTCCAAGCTCACGGAGCCCACTTAGATTATTTCTCTGCCTCAGCATTGTCATCCTTTGTGAACAGAATATATCTAACTCAAGTGTTGTTGTGAAAACAGATGGTTATATTAAGAACCTTTGATGATACCTGAGACTTTCAGATCCATCATCAAGCTTTGGGACCATAGAAAATGGCTGGAGGGATTTTTACAACTGTATAGATGGGTTGTATTGAAGTTCCTCTGTCACTGTACCTCACTCTATAAAAATACAGAACCCTGCAACTGAACTCTCAGAGGGGCCCTGTAGCCTGTTTTAGCCAATGAAATGTTAGCAAAAGTAGAAACTTGAAATATGCTTGAATGACTGGGTTTTCATGCTCTTACACCTCTATCCACCATAGGAACATGTCTGGGCTAGCCTGCCAGAGAAATTGAAAATCACTAGAGCAGAGTCAAGTCACCTGGGACACCCCCTGGACTTGTAAGCCTCATCCAACAACCATCACCCCACAACCCACTCCACCATGGACTTCACAGTACCCTTTAACAAAGGTCACTTTCAAGTCCTTTAACTGTAGAGTTGAAAGGATATAGACAAGCTACTATAAAGTAAAAAATGCCTAATAACTCTGTATTTAACATCATACACATATTTAATATCCATTTGTATTACATATATATATCCATATATGTTGGAAACTTCTTTAGAAACTGCTCCTTCAATTTGCCCCTCCACCACCTGCCTTTCTCCCCACTGCATTTCCTGTTTTGATCCAACCTGTCATTTCTCTCAAGAGTCTAAAAAAGGCCTAAGTTGGGATGCTTTCCAGATGCTTAGTAAGCACTGACTGAACTGACCCTGAAGAAATTGCTTCAGAGGATTTCCCCCACCATTTTTTCTTGTATCTATTTGCTTTATTCACAGTTTATATTTGGCCACAGCTTGGTTAAAGCAGTGTTCCAAAGGGTAAAGTTGGTTTCCTCTGTTGAGAAATTAATATTCCTAGGGTTGAGGAAGGAAAGTTCCAACACATATTTTCTCCTTCCTCAGAGGACTTTAATTCAGAAGTTCTGGGTATAGAATGGATATTTAACCTAAATTAAGTAACTTCTATGAAGAAGAAAATAGGGTTTTGTTGGTGGCATTTCAGGTTTTGAGCATCACTATTGAGCATCTTGTTGGAGATCTCTGTTTAAGTTGTGCATGGCATGCCTTTATGCTCCTATTGTCTAGCAGGGACCTTTGCATCTGTGTGCACATGTCCCCCGCCCCCCACACCAGGAGTCAAAGCTGGTCTGTCATAGTGCTGATACTTTAACAGGTAGTTCACAGGAGAGATAGGTTTATTTTTCAAGACTCCCTTTTTGCTGCAAAACATCTAAGCACAAATTCAATTATTTCCTATTTTCAGATAGACACATTTCCTTATTCTAAGAGAAAAGTTAGAAAGTTTTTAAACATAAGCAGAACAGGCTTTAAAGGAAAAAAAAATCTAGAAAATTATATTCAAAAAATAGACAAAAGGATCTGAAGAGGAGGGTAAGAAAGAACAAGAAAGAAACAAGAAAAACCAGAAAGTATAGAAGATGTCTGGGGTGCCTGGGTGGCTCAGTCGGTTAAGTGTCAGACTTCAGCTTGGGTCATGATCTCATGGCTCATGGGTTCTGTGCTGACAGCTGAGAGCCTGGAGCCTGCTTTGGATTCTGAGTCTCCCTCTCTCTCTGCCCCTCCCCCACTCATGCTCTGTCTCTCTCTCAAAAATGAACATTAAGAAAAAAAATTTTAGGGGGGCCTAGATGCCTCAGTTGGTTAAGCGTCTGACTTCGGCTCAGGTCATGATCTCATTGTTCCTATGTTCAAGCTCCACGTGGGCTCTGTGCTGACAGCTCAGAGCCTGGAGCCTGCTTCTGATTCTGTGTCTCCCTCTGTCTCTGCCCCTCCCCTGTTTGCTCTCTCTCTCTCTTTCAAAAATAAATAAACATTAAAAAGAATTTACAATGAGAAAAGAAAAAAATTAAATCATAGGATACTAAATGTAGATCAAGGTTTCAGATACTTTCCGGTTTTTGCTCTCAATGCTCAAATTCCTGAATTGTAAAACAAGGACTCAGACCAGTCTTTCAGGCAACAAAATGTTCTCTAAGTAAGAAAGGGCCAAGGTGAGATATACCTTTGTTAACCCCTAGTAAAAAATCTAATGTGGCTGTTAGAAAATGGAGGAAGAAGAGTAAAGTATTCTCCAGACTGAGAAGCACTTTGAGAATGGGGGGGGGGGGGGGAGGTGGAAGGCAAGCTACTTCATACCTTTTACAGAATAACTTAATGCATGGGGTTCAAGGGAGAGGGAACCACAGAAATATGTCAAACAGTTCACAACTACTCTCCACAAAGTCTGATCCTTGACCCAGAGCTTTTATAGAGTAAGGAGCTCCTTCAGGTGAGTTTGAAGGGTAGTTAACTAAAGTGAAGCCTGCTGTGCACCAATCAGCTCTACTAGTTATCTAAAGTAGTACCACCCTCTCACCAGTCCAGTCTCCTAGTTATCTAAAGTGGTGCCACCTGTGTGATAGCCCTATCAGCTAGTTATCTAAAGCACCTTCTGAGCACCAGTTTAGGGAAGATGAGAATAAACCTTCCCAAATTCTGGTCGGGGCATACTTGAACCTCCATGGGCCTGGAACAGGTAGCCTCAAGGGAGGTCATTGGGTGGCATGAACAAGATGGAGTTGGTGTTGTTTTAGTACTTCTACAGTAGTGTCTAATGAAACATTTCATACAGACAAAAAACTGAAGACTTTTTTTCCCCACAAATTTGTTACATTTTTTAAAATTAATGTTTATTTATTTTTGAGAGAGAGAAAGAGAGAGAGAGAGAGAGCCAATGGGGGAGGGGCAGAGAGAGAGGGAGGGAGAGAGGGAGACACAGAATCCAAAGCAGGCTCTAGGCTCCGAGCTGTAAGCACACGGCCCAATGCGGGGCTCGAACTCACGAATTGTGGGATCATGACCTGAGCTGAAGTCAGAGGCTTAACCGATTGAGCCACCCAGGCACCCCAAATTTGTTACATTTTTAGAAAAATTTGCCATATTACTTAAACAACAACAAAAACAAATTTTACACTTTTACAGAAGTTTCAGGATGACAGCAGAAGTGAGGAGAAGGCACAGCAATGTCTCATATGCCCTCTGCCTCTACACATGCACTGCTGCCCCCATTATCAACCTCCCCCCACCAAGGTAGTACGTTCGTTCCAATTGACGGAACTGTCATAATCACCCAAAGTCCAATCTCAGAGAATTTTAAAGCACTTGCTACAGATCCCCTCCATCACATACTATAGCTTCTCAGGGGAGCCTTACCTCAGCAGCCTCATAGGAGGCTTGTGGATGTGTGACCTACATGACAAAAGGGATTTCCTAGATTTGATTAACTTATACATCTTGAGATGGGAAGATCATCCTGTATTATTTGGGTGAGCCCAAGGATATCATAAGAATTCTTATAAGGGAAAGAGAAAACAGGGCAGTTAGAGACAGATAGAAAAGGAAGCAAAGGTTGCCTTGTTCTGGGGCCACAAGGAAAAGACCATAAGCAGCCTCTAGAAAAGGCAAAGCAGGGAATGATGCCCTAGAGACTCCAGAAGGAACATAACTCTGCCAATCCATTTTATATTTCTGACCCTCCCAATTATGTATTTGTATACTTTTTGAGCCACTAAGTTTTTGGCTCATTTGTTTTAGCTGCAACAGGATACAACTGTGCTGCCCAAGATAGAGAAATGCCTACCTCAAAGATATTTATGGATGTGAATTTTGCCTAACATAGTGGATTACAACTGATACATTATACAAACTCTCATGTTGAGAAGAATGATTTCAAGTTGAAATTAAAAGGACACATTACAACTTGACCAGAGGCCTCTGAACTTCTAAACTACTGTACATAGGAAACAGGCTGAGAAATTTCCTCACTTATATACACCAGTGACTTATTATACAAAAATAATGATGCCAAAGGGATATATCCAAGAGATGGCAGAGGACAACTCTAGAGACCGAGATTGAGCCATAATCAAGGAATTGACAACACGTGTCCAGCTGGATGTCAGAAATGTTATATAGCAATGACTGCTGTGGGTATCCAGTTTTCTCTGAATCAGAATATCTGTACAGATCTCCTTAGGTCTCCTTAATTCACAGGGGTTCCAAGGAGCTTTCTCAGGAACTGCATGTGAAGAGCACTATCAAACATGCACATGGTTTGAATAAAAGAGCTTAGACCTTGAATCTGAGACTGTTGCCATAAAAAAGTGGGGAGGGGGAGAATAGTCCTGGAGAAGGCTTCCATAACAAAGTATTACAAATTGGGTAGCCAAAGCAACAGAAATACATTGTCTCACAATTCTGAAGTCTAGAAATCCGAAATCAAGGTATTCTAAAGACTGGTTCCTTCTGAGGGCTGTGGGGGAAGGATCTACTCCAGGCCTCTCCTGGCTGACAGGCGGTCATTTTTTGTCTCTCACATCTTCCTTCTATGTGTGTCTCTGTGTCTAAAGCCTCCTTTTTTATAAGAACACTCGTAATATTGGATGAAGGGCCACTGCTAGTGACCTCGTTTTAATTTGATTACTTCTATAAAGCCTGTTTCCAAAGGTCACATTGTGAGATAGCAGAAAGTCGGACTTCAACTTATGAATTTTGAAATGACACAATTCAACTCACAAAATAAACACATAGGTTTTTAACGAAGAGGTAACCCCTAAATGGGACACGAGGAGTAAAGAAGCAGATTCCTCACACATATTTGGGTGAAGAACATTGGAAGCCTGAGAACTCCATGTGCCAAGGCTCTGAGTTGGTGATTTATCAGAATTCAGGTGCATGTGTGTGCTAGTGATTGATTTAAGGCCCCCAGCCCCAAATGCACATTACATTGTCCATTCTGTGATAGAGCTGGACTCTAAAGATTTCTCCTTTGCCAACTGGCCTGATGCTAATTTTGCTTTGTCAGTAGAGGGTGCTGGAGGCACATGGCAGGAGTTAAGGCTTTTCTTCCTGGTTCCAGGGTATGCTTCTTAACAAATCCCTGCATTGTAGAAGGTCTCTCTCTGCAGGGCCAGGTCCTTGAAGTGTGAGCGGCTTCTGCAGTGGCAGTAGCCAGCAACACATGGCACACCCTACCCCCATAGGTAGTTTCTAAGGAAACCCAGAGAATGCATTACCAGAAACTCTGGCTAGCATGGCAATGTAATAAACTCCATCCAGTGAACTATGACCACACCCTCACAATGAGGCCTGGATCTTAACCCCAAAGATGTTTTTCTTTTAAACTGGTTCCTTTCTTGGGTGTCCTGTGTTAGCTCTAAGTGTTGTGACTATGTCTTATATATCCCTAAATTCTTTATACATTTGATAACTCCTTATTAGGCAATCACAATTACTACAATACCCTGTTAAAATTAAGAATTCTTTATATTAAATTGTTCCTAATCTAATGACAGTGTGATTTCTGTCTCCTCATAGGGCCCTGACTTAGGTATTATGCCAGAACTTATTCAAATATCATCAGGCAGATTGGAAGGCAGAGTGTGGGCTCTATAATGGGACTCAAGGAATGATTCTCAGTACGATGCTGTAAACTAGCTCACAGGATCTACTATCTCTGCCAAAAATGAGAGAAATCAGGAAGCAATTGATGCATTTTCCAGGAAAACTTCTGTTTAGCTTCAATCCAAGGAAGGGGAGGCAGGTGATGACTTCAAAAACATAGTGTGCCTTCTAGGTTGCCATATAAAGCCCCATACTCTTCAAGCACTGCTGGTTCTCTTCTCTCTTGTTCTATTTAATATCAAATTTCCACTTTACATGAAAACATCAGAGTAGCTGAATCTAAATTACACTGGAATGGGGAGGAGGGAGCACCATTATCTATAGTCCAGAAAGTAAAAAGTAGAAAGAAAAAAAAAAAGTAAATGGAAAAGCCAATTGATTTTGTCTCTTCCCAAAAACCTCCATGGAAGCCAAAGACTTTACTTTATCTAATCAACAAGAGCTGGGTCATATGGCCATGTCTTGCTCAACTATTGAAAAGTGGCTAGGAAAAAGGGAAATGTGGAAGGGAGTGGAGTGAGTCAACCAACAGTATATGCCCACTTATGTATATAAGTCCTGCTCTCTTCTCCAAAAAAACCCTAATTGACCTTTCCCAGTGGTGTGGAGATACAAACGACAGGAGGTTTGTATAAAATGGGTCATAAACTTTCTATAATGTTGGACTTTTGAATCTTTAAAAATTAATGAACAACAGAGAAACAATATTTATATTTAAAGTAATAAATGACATCAGGAAAACATTTAACTTTTTAAGCACAGGCTTATTATTCGGTAAAGATTGCGAGCAGTTTGTCATTCAGCACATAGAGAAAGCCATTACTAACACACAGGCTACAGTTTCTTCTTCCATATAAGAGCTATATATTTGTTCTACATGTTTTCACTGATTTGAACATATATATATATATATATATATATATATATGAACTTATTTTCTTGACAACACATTCAAATTTACCTATTTTTAAAGGCTGATATAAATCTATTCTGTTTAACCAATTAGATATTGATGGTAATTTAGAGAAAGATGATTTCCTTTTGAGACTCTTAAACACAGATTGCTGTCAAATACATGATACTTAATATTTGTAATTCAAGAAAAGAAATACAATTTTTCAAAAAACATGACTGCATTGTATGCATGCTGGCACACAAAACTCACACAAAAGGCTAAATATGAATCACGTATAAATATAGTTAAGTGTCAAAACATTTAAATTCTCATCAATGTATGTATATATTGTATATATAGAGAGAGCAATTTATGCTCTTTTTTTTTACCAGATAGGATTTAGCAAGCTTGTAAATTTAGTTTAAAAATTAAAACATTTACCTCATAGTTTTGTTACCACTATCTTCTAAAGTTGAGCATAGAAAACAGAAATGATGTCTCCACTCAGATGAATAGATTGAGACGGGACTAAACTTAAATTTACTTTCAATTGCTTCTATTGATACATTTATTCACCTAATGAGCATTTACTGAGTGACTACCATGCACCAGGCCCAATAATTAATAAGTACATAAGTAAATATATCTTAGGTCACATAATAAGCTGTATGAAGAAAAATAAGTCAGCAAAAGGGACACAGAGAAAGGGAGAGGAGAGGAATAGTTATTTAAATAGTCCTGGAGTCTATTCAGTCAGCCTCACTGAAATGACCTCTGACCTAACAGAGGTGAAGGAACAGACCATGCTGGCATTTGAGGAAGAACAATCTATGCCTGGGGGGGGGGGGGGGGGTAGGACATTGAGGCCCAGAAAAAGTAAAAACCCTGTGTGTGTGTGTGTGTGTGTGTGTGTGTGTGTGTGTACTTGCTCTGCTCAGGAAGAACAAGCAGGTCTGGAGCACCGGGAACCTGACGGTGAGTAGATATACAGGAAGTCAAAATTATAGGTGGAAGTCAAAGCATCCAAAACATTGTGGGCACTTGTTATGATGCTTGGCTTTTACTCTGAGTGGCATGGGAAAACTGAAGCATTTTGAGCAGGGCTATGATGACTCCACTCTCTGCTGGTCAAACAGAGACTTTGGTGGGGAATAGGAGTAGCAAAAGCCAGTGATGAGGTACATTAGTTAGGAAGCCGTTATAATAGCCTGGTTAAAGATAATAGTGGCTTGTCCATAGAAATAGTAACAGAGGTATTGGGAAATGGTATTATATTGGATATAATTTGAAGGTAACATTAATAAGATTTAATAAGTAATTAATTTGGGGATATGAAAGATAAAATGAGTAAAGGATGAATCACTCCAAATTTTTCAGTTAGAGCAAATGGAAGGATATATTCACCATTGCTTATGTTGGGATAAATTGGATAAGGGTGTTAGATCAGAAATTCAGTTGTGGGCATAATAAACTTGAAGTGCACATCAGACATCCAAGTAGACATGTTGAGTAGGCAGTTGGAGTAACAGTGTGAAGTTCAGCAGACAGCTTCAAGATAGAGATAGGCATTGGGGAAATATTAGCATACAGATGATATTTAGAGCTATGTGACTAAATGAATCACTGCAGTTAATGTTACTAATGCCTGGGATATGTCAGTCATTGTATTAGGGCCTTCCATATTTAATACCCACACCAATTTTGTAATGAAATGGAGCCCAAGAGAGATCAAATAAATTCCCACAGTTATATAACTAGAAAATGGAAGATGCAATATTCATTTCAATGTTACCTGAAAGTAAAATCTATTCTTCCATGAGAGTAGACACACTGCATTCCTTGCTCTAAATGCATTGAATGTTATTCCCACAAGACTGTAGAAAGGACACTAATGTTTAGATCTAAAAAGCATGCTGATTTCCCTACTGTTAAAGAAACAACAGATTGAAAATGGAGTCACCTGTGCTAAGCCCCACGCCAACAAACCAAAACTTAACAGCAACCTAACTGCAGTTTCAGCCTTGCCCAGGAATGTGACCTTTAATCAGTCAGTCTGGAATTTCCTGGCCAGCATTAGTGAGGTGATTGGCCTGATCTCTGATCAGCCCCTGCCTTCCCCACAAAGGGAAGGTGGCATTGTTGGAAACAATATTTTCTTTTGTCTTTGACCTCCTCATCCCTCCCTCCACTCCCATTCTCTGTCTAAAAACCTTCCATTTTACACCATTCCTCAGAGTTCTTTTTTATTTGCTAGACAGGATGCTGCCCAACTCATGAATAATTGAATAAAGCCAACTATTGGCCCAACTATGAATAAAGCCTCAAATTTAGTCAGTTTATTTATTTATCTATTTTTTAACACTACCTTCTGCTATCTCCACTCACCAAACTTTCCTCCCATTTCAGGAAATGTTAGCATCCTATCCCTCTGATTTCCTCCAAACCCTAGTATTCTTGTTGAGAGATAATTTGAAACTATCATGTTTTGCTTTACCAGGGGGAGTTATCAGTATTTCCAAACACAAAGGAGACATTTCTGTAAATTTATTGTAGGGAACAGCAATTTTAAACAGACCTAAGCTCATTGCAATGCACAATTCCAGTTCTTTTTTAGAGCCTGTACATATTATTAAAGACTGGGGGCAAAAAAGAGGTTTTTTTTTTTTTCTTATGTATGTATTACTTGTATCTGTTATATATATAAGCATAAGTGTGGATGTATACTTTCTTAATAAATGCACTTGTGAAATCTATTGCTACTTTGAAATTTTATCACTGCTCTAAGCTTGTAAGTTTTCAAGACTCACAATTCCTGGTACATGCAACAAAATTATCTAGGCAATAGAAAGTCATAAAAAATGGTCATAAGCTTTTAGAAGTTTAATTTTATAGGAATAAATGAAAATATTACAAAAAATGTTGATTGGTAATGAATCTCTGGATGTGTGATTTTAAATATAAACTTGTTTCAAAAGTCACAGCTAATCATTTTATTCTTCTATATTTCAATGAAGAGAAGAAAATTATGCACCATTGTAAATAAATCTCCCAAACCAAAATAGGTTAGTACATGTCAATATTATGTTTTGCCATGGTAATGTGTTCTTAGTCAAAGTTCTCCGATGTCAAACCTTCTAAAGGAAAGCTAAGTAAAAGAGAAAAAGTTATAGAATTTAACTAAGGCTTCTAAGTCACCATAAAGATAATTTAAATAAGCCAGTATCAGTCTGGCTTATTATTATTAGCTGTATACTTTTAACTAACACAGTATACATAAGAAATTCCCCCATCCATTTCTGCACAAGAATTAAGCAAAGGATATTTTAACATGATTTATAGTCTGTAGATCAAATTTCCTTGAGGACACATGCTATTGCCTAGCCTCAGTATATAGCAGCTCTTCTATAATTATTTGGGGAGATAAAGTGATAAATGAATAAATTAATGAATAGTTGTTAATGTAAGAACATGAGTTTTTTTAGGAAAATTATTTCAATGCCAGGAAAATTACTCTGAAATTTTTCTAATATATAGAATAATTTTTACTCTCAGTGATGAGATATATCAAGTTCCCAAAATATCTGTAAGAAAAGTTTTAATTTATATATAACCAAGCCAATGCTTAGCAATTTCTCTTAATGTAAGCTTAATGTAATGTAATGTTACATAATTATTCAAGACAGTTGAAAAATATATGACTGCATTATATTGTAGAGAACTTTTAATGATTACCTATAAATAATGCAAAACTAATCAAAGTAAGTAAACTGCCTCGAGTTATTTTAGCAGATGATTTGACAATAGGTTAATAGCAATAAAAACAGCAGTAGAAGGGAAGTAACATGGTTCTGAGGCTTTTCTTCTATCTTCAGGGATGCCTGAGGACTTGGAATTTGGTGAAACCTACTGCAATATTATCTCAAGGAATGAGGAGTTTACCTTTACAGATCCCAAATAAGTGAAAATCTGGCCAAGGAAGATAAACTAAATTAAGCAGCTATAAGCAAGGCACAGTTAATACTGTTGATGAGATGCTGCTGCCCCAGAGGAGTGCAGTCGTGATGCCTGAGGGGTTACCCGGCTGGCTGGTCACAAACACTTAAGAGCTTCTCTGAAATTACCTGCATACATTCTGCTTAGCTCCTGTGACCACACGCATATAAGTGCAAAACGGCTGAAACATTGGAAGCTGTTGCTGGAAGGTACAAGACTTGTGCTGTTCTGTTGTTTTTTGTCATATATCCTGTATGAAAGCTAAGTATACTTGGTGTTGGGTAAAACCTATCGTACTTTGTGAGTTTGAGAGTCTCTCTGAATCCAAGACCACTCCTTCTAGTAGAAGAAAGTGGGTGATGCACCTGACTAGCTTCCAATGTGACCCCAACACAAAGTACTTAACCGAAGATTTTCATAAAGTATAATAGCATACCACAGTTGTAATTAGCTATATTAAAACAATGTCTCTATACGACAATATATTCTGTACTTTTTCTCAAAAAATACATAGCCTTGGCTATGGTGCTCTATCTTGCTACCACACTACTGTTTCAATAACTTCTCCCTTGTTGGAGATACTTGTGGCTCCTAAATCCTAGGGTGGGGACCCAGCAATATGGAGAAAAGTGAAGGAGAGGAGAGAGTGTCAGGGAACATCCTCCTCCCCCAGAATTCACCTCTACCCCTCCTGCTTTCTCAAGAATCTCGCTCGCAGCATCTGGCTGGCTCAGTTGAAGGAGCATGAGACTCTTGATCTCAGTGCTGTGGATACAAGCCCCACATTGGGTGTAGATTATTTAAAAAAAAAATCATTAAAAAAGGAATCTCTCTCACTCTACAGTTTTCTGATATTTTAAACTCCCCTTTCTCTCTTACCTGGACCCTTCTCAATAACTTTTAAGAATGTTCAATTCTCTCACATTAAAACAACCAAAGAAGCTAAATTAGGCAACAGAACTTCCTCCTCCAGCTACCACCCTGCCCCCCTTTAGCTTGTTCTCTTTACCCTTTATACTTTATTTTTTTAATGCTTATTTATTTATTTTGAGAGAGAAAGAAAGAGAGCAGGGGAGGGGCAGAGAGAAAGAAGAAGAGAGAGAATTCCAAGCAGACTTCCATGCTTAGTGTGGAGCCTGATACAGGGCTCAATCTCATGACCCTGAAATCATGGTCTGAGCAGTAATCAACAGTTGGAGACTTCACTGAGCTACCCAGGTGCCCCTCTTTACCTTTTTATTATTTAACATAATCCATCACATCTCTCCACCTCCCAGATAACACCTGTCATCTCTCTCCTCAACTCCTGTAATAGCCTCCTGGCTGGTTTCTCTGCCTCTGTTATGATTCCCCTCAAATCTTTTCTCCACGCTGCCCCAAACACGTACTTTGGGAAGGCAATACAGATCATGTGAACTCCTCACACGAAACACCTTTCCATGGATCCTTTTCCATTTGAGCATTTAGACCAATGTTCTTTAAAGGCTCTTCGAGGCCCTGTGTGATCTCTCTTGCTATCTCTCTCCAGCCTTATCTCCCTGACTGCCCTTAGCAATTTGAGTTTCAATCAGACAAACTTTTCATTTTCACTTTCTTTTACTTACACTCAATATGTTCCCTCTTGCCATAGAGTCTTCCTGTTATACTTTCCATTTACCTAGATTTATTTAACCAATTTCCACTTATTCTGTACATTGCAATTTAGCACCATTTTTCCCCATGAGATCCTTCACCGAGTACATTAAATTCCCTCTATACTCTGATATCATACCTCATACCTTTCTTCCTTAGAACAGTCAACAGTTTTCATCTCATGCATATTGTGGGGATGAGTGAAAGAATACCTGCCTTCTCTATTAGGCTATGTATTCCATGGGTTTTTAGACTTAATTTTTGTTCAGTCTTGTAACCCCAGTGCCAGTGTGCCAGTGCCTGGCATATACTTAGTAATAAATACCTGTCGACTAAGGTTGCTTCTATGCCTTTCTCCAATTTTGCTGTTTCTTTCTGAGACGTTTCTGTGCTTTCAGTTCAAAGAGGGGGGAGAGAAGAAAATACCAAAGGTGCTGAAATTTTTCCCGTGATCTTTAATCCCCTTTTTATTTTTTCTCCTCTTTAAAACCCTGCAAAGTTAAGTCTCCAGATATGTGATGGGGAAAAAAAAAGTATATATTTCTACATTTCATTCAGATGAATGAATGAATATGACCATTCGGATATGGCCTAAGATGCAATCTGTGAGTGCTTGTTTCTGTCCCAAAAGATGCATTTGGCCCATAACTCAAGGGGGGAGAAAAAGTACCAATAAACACTTGGGATTCCAGATATTACTATGTATGGCAAAGAAAGGAGGAATAGGGGAAAAAATGGAAAAAAGGTTTGCCAGTAGAAGCCATTTGGAAGGGGAAGAACTCCAGCAGGACTCCTCAAATGGGAGGCACGAGACGGAGGCAAAGCGGACGTACCTCAACCCAAGACCTTAGGTTCATTTGAATATATCAATTGAATGAATGATAGTTTTCATTTTTTGCAAATTGTGAAATGAAGGACTTGTAGCAGCTAAATTTCAATTTAGCACTCATGACATGTAGTTCCTTAAAATCTCATTGATTTATACACTTGCTCTTCTTTTTTTCATGGTTATGATAAATAACTAAAAAATTGAGTCTATCACAACGGTGATAAATAAGGTCATTTTTCATTTATAATGGAAAGCTTGTCTTTCTTGAGGTTATATGCCGCATAGGTAGAAGCTGAAACTTACTCATAACATGAATGATGGGTAGCTAAAGGGTCCGTTTGTCATAGTTCGTCTAGTGCAAACGAGATGGCTACAAAGCTTAGAGCCCATCCATTTATTTACAGAGACAGATTAATTTTTCCATCTTTTATTTTCTCTTTTGAACCTTAGTTTACAATGAAGGGTCCTGGAGTCTTCCCTGAAACATACACGCACACAGAATGTGACAATTTTCATGGTCTCTAGGTCTCAAATATTTCACTGAGGAAAAAGGAAGACTTTGAGAAGTTTTAAAGACAAGGAAAAAAAAACCAGAATTGTGAAAGAAAAGATTAAGATTCAGACAGAATGTAAAACCTTTGAAATTATGTTTTTTTTTTCAGTACAAAATGATGTTTTCAGGTGAAGAAGTCTCCACCAGTGCCATGTTTTAAGCAGCTGAAACAAGAACAGCCTGTCCTGTTCAGCCTTAGATAGAGATTTGAATTGTATTACCATTACTATGGGGAAATTGTCTGATGCATTTGGCTTGCTAAATATTTCTTCTTGGGGAAAAAAAAGAAGGAATATCTACAATGATTGGCAACAGAACAACATAAAAAATCATCAGAATATTTATATTTTTTATGTAAAAGAACATCCATTAAAGAATTAGGTCTAAGGAATTCATTTTGAAGGGGATTAGCCCAAGGAGCTAACTGACTTATGGATTACAAAAGAATATTTTAATGATACATCAAAAAATGTAGTTGCTTTGGGCATCAATTGAAATATTAGAAATTACCATAATTGAATACATTTTCAAATATAAATAAAATGCAAATCTGACATCAATTGCTATTTATTTGGATTAGAATGGTAAATACTTTTAATAACACATTAGAAAAATCATTAACTGAAGATCCATTTACTAAGTGACAATAATAAAAACTTATGGTCAAATGTGAGCAGATTTATATTTGCAATCTCAAATCTTTCAGTAATTTCTCATAAATAATCTCTAGATTTACCGTGTTTTTCAATGGGGGCATTAATGTTACTTTAAGGAGACAATTCTCCCTCTTTGGGACTGGCTATATACTGTAAGACTTTTGACACTCTTCCTTCCTTGGTACTCAACTCTTCCCAGTCATTAAAACAACAAAAATCTCTCTTACAAACACACATTTTCAACTGCCTCCATGGGTTGGTGATGGTAATGCCTCCTTCCTTCAGAATGATTGCTAAAATATAAAGAAATGAGCTTCCCACCCAGCAAACACTTCACAGTCATCTCTGAATTACTGATTTGCTATATCAAAATGACATAAATGAAACCAGAGAATATATGGACTAGAGACTCAGTATCGTAAAGATAAACACATTAAGTATTTTCAAAAGGGAAATAAGACATTAATTAGTATATTTTATTTACTTTATTTTATTTTTTATCTTATTTGAGACAGAGAGAGAGCACTCAAGACAGGGAGAGGGGCAAAGGGACAGGGAAAGACAGAATCTTAAGCAGGCTCCATGGCCCAGTGCAGAGCCCAATACAGGGCTTGATCTCACAATCCTGAGATCACGATCTGCACTGAAATCAAGAGTTAAATGTTTAGCGGACTGAGCTACCCACGTGCTCCCATTAGCATATTTTTTGTTTATATATTTATTTTAAGAAAGAGGGAGAGTGCAGGGGAGGGCAGAAAGAGAGGGAGACATAGAATCCTCAGCAGGCTCCAGGCTGTCAGCACAGAGCCCCATATCTCACCAACCATGCGATCACGACCTGGGCTTAAATCAAGAGTTGAGTGCTTAACTGACTGAGCCACCCTGGGACCCAAACATATTTTAAAATTAAAAAAAGCTATTGAGGGGTGCCTGGGTGGCGCAGTCGGTTAAGCGTCCGACTTCAGCCAGGTCACGATCTCGCGGTCTGTGAGTTCGAGCCCCGCGTCGGGCTCTGGGCTGATGGCTCAGAGCCTGGAGCCCGTTTCCGATTCTGAGTCTCCCTCTCTCTCTGACCCTCTCCCGTTCATGCTCTGTCTCTCTCTGTCCCAAAAATAAATAAACGTTGAAAAAAAAAAAAACTTAAAAAAAGCTATTGAGATATTTTAGGAAAAGTTGAACTCTACAATGAACCTTCAGGAAAACCAAAAAGACTGATTTAAAATGTGATAATTATTTTATAAGTGTCATTTGTTTTCCATGAGAGATATGTATACCTTATTTAAATTTATTTTAATTCACTCACAGAGAGAGAGAGAGAGGTGGGAGGGGCAGAGAAAGCACAAGTGGGAGAGGAGCAGAGAGAGAGAGGGAGAGAGAATCCCAAGCAGGCTCTGCACTGTCAGTGCAAAGCCCAATGTGGGGCTGGAACTCACGAATGGTGAGATCATGACCCGAGCCGAAGGCAGACGCTTAACCAACTGAGCCACCCAGGAGCCCCTGTATACCTTAATTTAAAATATCAAAGTGAGTTTTTCTCATTATGTTAAGAATATATACAGTATTTCTAACATACATAAGCACAATTGAAATTCTAGGTGTCAATTCACCTCTGTATCAAGATTTTGTCAACCTGAAAAACAGATCAATATAATGTTATATATGATACATATTTTGTTATAAACCAATATATTAAAACAAACAAAAAGTATTTTATTTTAAATGTGATTTTGTAGTGTAAGTAGCATGTATTTAACTATTGTTTTAACTCTTAGCTATCTAAATTATGCACCAGTAAAAGGCTCTTTCCTCTAAAGAGCCTAATAGTATATATTCTAGGGTTTGCTTATCATATGGCCTCTGTTGCCACTACTCAATTCTGCCATGGCAGTGTAAAAGCAGCCACAGAAATAAGATAAAGAAGTGGGCATGGTTGTGTTTCCATAAAACTTTATTTACAATAACAGGTGGCTTTGGTACACATAGGTGTACTTTGTCAAACCCTGGTGTCAATTATAAAATAACAAGAACGTCTTCAATAACATAGATAAACTATGTCAAGAATGCATCTTTCCCATTGCTTTGAATTTTTTAAGAAAATGTGTAAAATTTCTACATTCTTAAATGTCTTTTAAAAATAAAGTTATATTAATAATAGAGAATGGCACACAAATCAGAAGTATATGCCAACTTTTTTTTTTTTAATCACTAAGAAAAAAATAAAAATAACCATTTTAGTTTGGGACTGATGGTAGTGAATTTCTAACTTGATAGTATTGTATTACAGCATAGCCAATGAAAGGAATATCTTTTAATGGACTGTTTAGATAAATGGTGTCGATGTCTTAATCTAATAATATTTGAATACCAATAAAAGCTATACTCACACTTCACCAATTACACACACACACACACACACACACACACACACACACACACACAAAATCTGGCCCTTCAAGGTATTATATTGCTGTTATATTTAGCAATATAAGAACACACCAGGGAGTACTTTCCATGACTTCATGTGAATCTCTAGGTCATCTAGATCTGAGTTCCATTTCAACTTGAGGAAATCCTAAATCTTAGAGAAGGAAAATCACATCAAGGTTCTTGTGTGTGGTTAGTGCACTGAAATTTCGGTGGTTTCAAGTGTCATATACTCTCTATATGAACTCTAGAAATGGATTAAGAAATTTGGCATTGATAAACCAAAATTCTTAAACCTAGTTTAGAAAGCCATATATTTTAATGCATTCCACTATACCAGTTTTCTCAAAGTGTCATCCTCTGATCTGTTCTATTAGAACCACTTAGAAAGTTTTTTTAAAACAGACATTTCAGTCCCCATCCTAAGCCCATTGGGTTAAAATCTCTGTAGATAGTGATGAGTTTATAAATTCATGGATATATATTCAGGATTTTCTGACATAATCATCCCAACTACATTTCTCTGACTAGCTTCTAGGGGGCCAATGTTTTGGGTAAGCTTATGGTATTGTTAAAGTGTGGATATGCTATTACTACCATTTCTGGATCCTTCATTAATGTTTTCTGTAAGGCTATTGGACTGTGAATGTTCATCCTCCTGGAGTGGTGCTTAAAGCCTATAGGCCAATTCACAGAACAAATCTTTATCATTATGGATGAGGCCAAATCTTAACAAATGTATTGCAAAGAGTATTCTTCCATTATTGTTTTATTAGAATATGATGCTATATTGAGTGAGATAATGATTTATGATGAATGAAATACATTAAAATTTGAGAATTAAATATTTGAAAATATATTAAAAGCTTTCTTATATCAATAACCACAGCTTAAAGTGCCTCCGACTACTCTAGTGTATTCTTTTTTTTTTTTTTATTTTTTTTTTATTTTTTTTTTTAAATTTTTTTTTTCAACATTTATTTATTTTTGGGACAGAGAGAGACAGAGCATGAACGGGGGAGGGGCAGAGAGAGAGGGAGACACAGAATCGGAAACAGGTTCCAGGCTCTGAGCCATCAGCCCAGAGCCCGACGCGGGGCTCGAACTCCCGGACCGCGAGATCGTGACCTGGCTGAAGTCGGACGCTTAACCGACTGCGCCACCCAGGCGCCCCTCTAGTGTATTCTTAATAAAAGAGACCAGGGGAATTTGATTTCTTTCCCAGAAACTCTAATAGTAAGTTCATGAAGGATTTAAATGTAGAATGCTGTGTGTAATCTTAATCAGATTGAGATTCATTGAACCTAAACTATTTTCAGGCACATAGTTGTTAAAAAATTCAAGATGGTGAACTGAAAGTAGGATATGACAACTTGTCTTAAAGAATATGAAGTCTACAATAGCTTAATGCTAAAGCACATTAATTGGATTTAATAAACCTAACATCTTCACTATTCAAACACCATTCAATACTGGCCAGTTGTACATCATTTGGGACAATTTAGAGTTTGGGAATGTGCACTGACCATGTCTACCAAACAAATAGTATAGCAATCTTTATCAGAATAGTAATGTCTTACCATGACATCTAAAGAACTTAAATATGGTCCAGTTTATTATCAAGTAAACTATTGGGGGAAAAAAGAGCAGATACAAACTATTAGGAAAAAACTATTAGGAATCATGCAGATTTAAATTGAAAGGGAGCATACAGTGAGTCATATGCATTCATTCATATGCATGCAATCTGCGCTATGTAAGATATGTAATCAGTGGGAAAAATGATTTGATTCAACAAATTGGGTTACTTCTTTCTCATTTGATGACTTATTTTATGTCACAAAAGGTTAAATAAGTGTATACATCTTTAACTCAAATACATATGTACATATGTAAACTCCCCCCCCCCTTTTTTTTTCTGGAAAATGCTCTTCATCACAGCAAAACGTCCTTAAATCATATCGTTTATGTGGCAAACTAAGGTCACAATAAATTTTCCTTAAAGAAGAAAACCAGCATGAGACATTTTCCTACTTCTGGGAAAAATAACCATTGGGCATTTTGACAAAATTAAGAGTGAGCTACTGTTTTATTTTCACTAGCAGCCAGTCACACTTTGATATGTACATATGCTAAGTGATTTTGAAAAATCCCTGTGTGTTGTGAAATCCCTATTACCTAAGACATCTAAAAGTATTTCACACTCACTGCAGTGTGCTTATGAAGAAGTTTTTTTAAGAGAAAATATCTGTAATTCATGATTATATTTCCAAGTACACCTGAATTCATCGTTACCTATTTTGAATATATTATCAAAAATAACTTCAAAAGCAAGCATGCAAACAAGTAGACAAATGCCTCTAGTCAGTCAGGTGACTGAAGTTGAATAGTGTCTATTCAATTAGTTTATATTTTATTTAAATAAAAAATTAATGATTCAAATACTGTGCTTCCTTAAAAGGAAATTTCTACACCATGTTGTCTAAGCAACATGACTTTATAGGTAAAACACCACATTTTTGTAAGTGATCTATGATTATTGAGTTAAAACTAAACCACTCATAGAAAAAATCAGGTATTTTAAGAAATAAAAACAATTCCATTTATTGTATAAGAAATCAAAATTTCTCATTTTCTTTGTTTCCACCCCACATTGTTCCTAAACAATGTGATTTAAGAAGCTAATAGTGCTAGCAAAACTGGATGGCAATATGCAGAAGAATGAAAGTGGACGACTTTCTTACACCATACACAAAAATAAATTCAAAAAGGATGAAAGGCCTAAATGTGAGACAGGAAACCATCAAAATCCTACAGGAGGAAGCAAGCAGAAACCTCTTTGACCTCAGCTGCAGCAACTTCTTATTAGACATGTCTCCGGAGGTAAGAGAAACAAAAGCAAAAATGAACTGTTGGGACCTCATCAAGATAAAAAGCTTCTGCACAGCAAAGGAAACAATCAGCAAAACTAAAAGGCAACCGACAGAACAGGAGAAGATATTTTCAAATGACCTACTGGATAAAGGGTTAGTATCCAAAATCTATAAAGAATTTAGCAAACTCAACACCTCAAAAAACAATTCAGTGAAGAAATGGGCAGACGACATGAATAGACACTTTTCCAAAGAATGCGTCCAGATGCCTAACAGACACATGAAAAGATGCTCAACATCACTCATCATCAGGGAAATAAAAATCAAAACCACAATGAAATACCACCTCACACCTGTCAGAATTGCTAAAATGAACAATTCAGGAAGCAACAGATGTTGGCAAGGATGCACAGAAGGGGGAACACTTTTGCACTGTTGGTGGGAATGAAAATTGGGGCAGCCACTCTGGAGAACAGTATGGAGGGTCCTCAAAAAATTAAAAATAGAAGTACCCATGACCCAGCAATTGCGCTGCTAGGTATTTATCAAAAGGATATAAAAGGGCTGATTCAAAAGGGCACATGTATTCCAGTGTTTACAGCAACACTATCAACAATAGCCAAATTATGGAAAAAGCCTAAACTAATGAATGGATAAAGAATATGTGGTATATATTAACAATGGAATACTACTTAGCAATCAAAAAGAATGAAATCTTGTCATTTGCAACAATGTGGATGGAACTAGAGTGTATTATGCTAAATAAAATAAGTCAGAGAAAGAGAAGATATGATTTCACTCATATGTGGAATATAAGAAACACAACAGATAACATAGGGGAAGGGAAGGAAAAATAAGATAAAAACAGAGAAGAAAAACAATAAGAGACTCTTAAATACAGAAAACAAATTGAGTGTTGCTGGAGGGGAGGTGGGGGGTGATGGGCTAAATAGGTGATGGGCATTATGGAGGGCACTTGTTCAAATGAATACTAGGTGTTACATGGAAGTGATGAATCACTGGGTTCTACTCCTGAAACTAATATTACACTGTATGGTAACTAACTTGAATTTAAATTAAAAAAAAAAAAAGAATATAATGCAACCATAAAAAAAGCTTACCAAGGTACATAAATAAGAATATAGTAAGATAACTGTAAATTAAAATTAGATGAGAAAGAGAGGGTTAATACAGAGAGAGACACACACATGCCACAAGCTTAGGGTGATCAAATAGAACCAAGAATAAGGCTGATGCAAAATACATATTATTGCATTGTGAAAATTAATAAAGGAAAACTTCACTAAAGTGGACTCAGGAGGCTACAAGGGGAGGCTGGAAGAGGGAGCCAAGTACTACTCCATGCCAAATATAGGAAGAGTTGTTAATTACCAACTCCAACAGAGGACTCCTTAACAGGAAAGAATCATCAATTACAAGTCTCGAGGAAAGATGTACATAGAATTTCCTATGAGAAATCAACTACCCTTGTAACTCAGGAAATGAGAAACCATCATCACCTTGAACTCCTGCTTTTCTCCAATGGGCTTTTTTTTTTACTCAAAACACCTTCCAATTTCCTTTTCCTTCTCCCTGAAATCATGTTCCTCTCCTTTGTTTGTAGGACTTGCCTATATTTTTGCCATAGTTTGAGTATTCTGAATTATAATTCTCTATTATCTTGAATGAGCACATTTTGCCAGTAAAATAACTGACAATTTTATTTTGAAGGTTAACAGGATCATAGGAAATGTTAGGAGAAAGGACCTAGTTGGTAACATTACAAGAAGCATGAATGGATGTTTGCCAAACTCACTTTTAAAATTTTTTTAATGTTTGTTTATTTTTGAGAGAGAGAAAGAGACAGTGTGCAACTGGGGAAGGGGCAGAGAGAGGGAGACACAGAGTCTGAAACAGGCTCCAGGCTCCGAGCTGTCAGCCCAGAGCCTGACACAGCACTCGAACCCACAAACCATGAGATCATGACCTGAGTTGAAGTCGGACACTTAACCAACTGGCCCCATGTTTGCCAAACTTATAAGCTAAACTTTAAGAAAGCTGATTTCAGAAAAGCCTTTTCTTTCTTTCTCCCTTTCTTTCTTTCTTTCTTTCTTTCTTTCTTTCTTTCTTTCTTTTTCTTTCTTTCTTTCTTTCTTTCTTTCTTTCTTTCTTTCTTTCTTTCTTTCTAGACTTATTTATTTTAAGAGAGAGAGCACGAATGGGGGAGGGACACAGAGAGGGGGAGAAAGGATATCCCAAGCAATTTCTGATCTGACAGCATGGAGCCAGATGTGGGGCTTGATCTCAGGAACCATGAGATCATGACCTAAGCCAAAATCAAAAGTCTGATGCTTAACCGGTTGAGCCACCCAGGTGTCCCAGAAAATTCTTATGATATAAGGTGGGGGATAGAGAATTTATTTATTTATTTATTTATTTATTTAAAAAAAAATTTTTTTTTCAACGTTTATTTATTTTGGGGACAGAGAGAGACAGCATGAACGGGGAGGGGCAGAGAGAGAGGGAGACACAGAATCGGAAACAGGCTCCAGGCTCCGAGCCATCAGCCCAGAGCCTGACGCGGGGCTCGAACTCACGGACCGCGAGATCATGACCTGGCTGAAGTCGGACGCTAAGAATTTAATATGAAAATTACCAACCACACAATCCTAATGGCTCCATTTAAATAAAAAGAGGAAAAAGCACAATAATTAGAGAATAAACAAAATGGAGGGGAAAGCACACACAATTTGGGGTTTGAGTCCAGTCTTCTTCAAATTTAACACAAGCTTATTATGAAGTTAATGTAGTAAGAAAAATAATAGCCACTATTTCTTGAGGATCTAGTCTATGCAACAACATTGCCCATTCTTCATCATTTCTCACAATAACGTTGCAGGGCATTATCAACACCCATTATCTTTATAATCAACATAGCATTTGAGTTTGGGGAGTTTCCGTAACTTGTTCAAGTCCCATATCTGGAAGTAGAATCAAGACACTCTAAGTCCATCTATTTATTCATGTTCTGTGCTACTAGGAACTTCAGAAACAGAAGCCCTCAATCCAACACCTTAATCTGACAATTAAACCTTTTAAATTGAGCATTATCATTTTGTTGTTATTTACTTAATGCCCACAATGTGCCAGGCAATTTGCTAGCCTCTTACACCACCAACAATGTCTGGATTTAAATTCCACCTCAAAAGTCGGTGTCTCTGTTGCCCTATCAGTAAAACTGAGATAATCATAAAAGCGATTTTATGCGTTTATAAGAAAATATTTATAAAGCACTTAGAACTCCATTGGGCACACACCAGGCACCCAGTAAATGATAGCTACTTCTTATTACTCACTGATAAAGTTTGTCTCCTTTACTTTCTATGTCTAGCATAGGAACAGCGCCTGAGACCAAAAGGAAGCTAAGTATTTTTTGAAAGAATGAATTAACATTTAAGACAACTAAAGAGAATAAAATATAAAGTGATTAAGCAAATCACCAGAGTTGATCTCTTTAGAAGTCTAGATTTTATGAGATATTCTTTCCTCTTGCTCCCTAGCTTACCCTGGGCTCAGCAATGTCTGGAGATTTTAAAGTATTTGAAGCTTTTCACGGGATTTTCCCACCTCTCTAACCCCTTCTAATTACCATGCAGCACCAGCATGACTCTGCATCTCAAAAATGTGTGTCAGAACACTTGTGTTTTGCATTTTATTTGATCATGGCAGTAAACTAAATTTTCAAAGTTTGTGAATCAACTAATAGGATCATTGACTCACAACCTACAGACATTACAGGGGGCTTTAGGCTTTATTTCAGGTCAAAGCCCCCGATTGCACTTTAGGTATCATCAATAAACCATGGGGTCATTCCTGGAAAAGTGCAGTCTTACAGGTGCGCTGATTACACTGCAAGACAATCTGCAGAAGCACAGTCCATCTGTTTCATCATCTCTCTTCCCTCTATGCTCGGTAACAATTGCTCTGTGTCAAACAGAGAGACAGGTAAGGCAGTGTGTCTGGGTCTAAAGTTTGAAATTAGCTCTTTTTCTAAATCTCAAATATGTTTTAGGCTTAAACCTTTGATAAGGTACAGGAGATGAGATCACTTGTCCAAAGTTAAATGCTCATTGAGATGAGACAGGTCACCGCTGTAAAGTTATCATTCATTGGTTGCTTAAAATATGACAGTGATTATTTTGAGAAATGAGGAAAGATGCTTAGAATTGGAATACTGGGACAAAAAATACACTTTGTCTGCACTTGTTCTACAACTTACATATTTTTAAGGTTTTTACTATTACTTTAGTAAATTAAATTCACTTTTAATTTACTTTTAATTTAATTAATTCACTTTAATAATAAAGTGAATTATAATAATATTAATAACAATAATAATTAATAATAAAAGTAATTCACTTTTAATTTACTATTTTGAATCCTCCATTAGAAGGTGATAACCTCAAAGACAAAAATCACAATCTAAAGTTTGTGCTCTCATCTGCACCACTGTATGTGGCCATAAATAAGTAATTTGATTTTTCTGAACCTCAGTTTCCATACCTACAGAATGAATGTAATCTCTTTCCTTAATTATTTTAAAGAGATTAAACCCTAATGTATAAAAATTCCCTGAAAAAGGCAAACTACTAAATAAACACAGGGCATGAAATAGGTATAAAAAGACAAAAAAATAAAGTCCAAACATTTTTTTTCATTGAGAAAATTTAATGATACATCCAAATTTATTTGGTTAATATATAAAGCAAAAGAAGTTCAAAGTTTACTTTGCCTAAGATCAAACTCAGAAGAATTGTAGGTGGTAAATGATATACCTGGGTGAAATCAAGTGGAGCTTTTAAGTTCTCATGCTGAAAGTGCCTTTAATCTGTCACATATTTTTATTCAGTTCATTAAAGAACATGCATAAACATGGATTTTTTAGTGTGTTTAAATTACCATCCTAAAGATTCAAATCAGTGAGGCATACATTATCAATTTCCTCTTTAATATTCATTGTGATCTACTCAGTGGATTTCCTTCCTAATGAGAGCATATCATCTGAATAACTCACCTTCCTATGCCTGAACTTAGCAAATTTAGCCTATCCTTGAACAGCACATTTTTTTAAAGCACTTGTTAAACTGTTGTGTGTGTTTATAGCTATATATCTTCAATATCCCCTCATCTACTCTGTATACGTCTATTCGCCTTGAATTCAGGGTTTTTTTTTTTTTTCTTTTGTTAACTTAAAATCATGTCTATTTGGGTTTTTTTAGCCAGAATTGTATTTTAGGTAGAGTCTTAAATGATCAAATCCAGTGTCATTAACAACTAACAAATGGACACTACATTATCAAGAATATAGTCTAAATCTAACTCTTCAAATATTATGTTCTCAAATGTCATAATTACATGCAATAACAAAGTCTATAGTTACATGTAAAAATATGACACTATGTAATTATATTCTAGTTATTATCAAGTCAAACATTTATTAAAAATGTTTTTTAACAAGACAAAAATGATATAGAATAAATATTAGTATACACATATGTTCATAAAAATAAAAGACAGATCCCTCTTAGAGATCTTATGAATGGCATAACATAATGGGGACAAAACACAAGATAAGATGTAGTTAAATTTTCAACTGCATAATTTTACAGTGTATGCAATAGAAGCCAGATATAGACTCGAAGAATTCAAGATGCTAATGGGTGGAAGTGGACCAAAACTAGAAAAATGAATAACAAAGCAGACCAGGAAGAACACAGATGTTACTATAATCAAGGAAAAGGATATAAATAAGGACAATTTTTTTTAATGTTTTATGAATTTTTGACAGAAAGCATGAGTGGGGGAGGAGCAGAGAGCTAGGGGGACAGAAGATCCTAAGGGGCCTCACAACTGACAGTAGTCCTCAAACTCATGAACCGTGAGATCATGACCTCAGCCAAGGTCAGACACTCAACCAACTGAGCCACCCAGGAGCCCCTAGAGAAGGAGAAATTTGAAAACTAAACCAGAACACACAGGTCTGGGAAAGTGCATATTCCTGGGAAGCCTTCTCTGACTGAAGCAGACATTATGTTGGGAATTAATGGAATATAAACATCAAGTAAAACTAGACTAGGACAGGTTTGATTGCCAGAAAATTCTAAAGCAGATGCTGTAGGCAACAGAAGTCCTCATAAATCTAAGAACAAGGAACAAACAAGATGTAAGAGCATTAGGAAGGCAAAGAATAGAAAAACATGCAGGGTGAAGAGGAGACAAAGAAATTATAAGAGTAGTCCAGTCATGGGGGAGGAGAACACTGGGGAAGGAAAAGATAGAATGAGAATCTTTTCAAAGTACAACCAATCTCATGACAGACTTACAAAATACATCCTAAAACATGAGGCAGGAGAAGGATTCAAAGTTTTCAGCCATGGAGATGATGAGAAGATGTTTCTATGTGCTTGTGGAATACAGCTCTAGATTCCTCCACAAGTACTAACTTCACTTTGTACTTGCTATCATTTATTTTATGATTATGCTACACAAATCATCATTGCTTTTATCTTATCTTCTACTGATCAATCTGAATTTGTGCCTATGTAATCAGTGTATTAATGGTCCAAGTTTTTCATTTCTCTTTCTTTTTTTAATTGTTATTATTATTTTTTAAGTTTATTTATTTATTTTTGAAAGAGAGAGCACAAGTGAGGGAGAGGCAGAGACAGAGCGAGAGAGAGAGAATTTCAAGCAGACTGTGCACTGCCAGGAAACAGCCAGACGTGGGGCTTAGACTCACCATCCGTGAGATCGATCATGCCCTGAGCCGAAATCAAGAGCCAGTCACTTAACTGACTGAGCCACCCAGGTACCCCTCTCTTATTTTCTGTTATATCATAACTGTGGTTACACTGTTTGTGCTAAACAAAAGCTTAATAAAGGAATTAAGTTGCAGGTAGACATTTCTATCAGATAGCTAGGTCCAATCTTAGGCTTAAATAATTCCACAGAGAATTCCTTTATAGTGTTTCAACCCACATTTCAAGTGGTCTCAAGGGCTAGGGTGTATCTTACATAGAAAACTCACAGATAGGGGAAAACCAGTATTTTTAATTAAACTGGAATCCATTTTTCAAAAGAACACATGGATAAATTTTCTTTGTATTTTCCACTACAAGTTGTCAGTTAGAAAAGAGATTCGTCAAAATTCTCTTTCAAGTATCTAGAAGGAAATCTTATAAGAGAAACTCTTCTGTGTTAAAAATTTGTTTGACAGGTTAATACAAGATCTGGCTTTTGGAACTTATTCTGACTCGCCTGCATTCTTGGCCATCCAAAATTTCAGCCATGCTGACTCCAGTGAAAAAGCACCACTATCAGGAGTACAATGAACATAGAAGATTTTTAGGAAAAGTTACCTACATTTGAATTCAGGATGATGAATTCTCATACAAGGATAGTTTTCTTGTTTTTAGGTCCCCCATTTCCTGCCCTCCTCCCCCACCCACTGCCACACACACACCAAGTCGTCATGTGGTCAGTTTGTAACAAAGGAAGGAACTCAGCATTTGCCAGGCAAGTGTTCTGTGTTCTACCTTGTCTACCCCGAAAGCTCTGGGGTTGTCTTTCTTTGCAGTGGCAAATGTAGTCTAATTAGGTCAAGTACAATCATCCCATAGGTGATGATTACTAAGAGGTTTTGCCATCTTGTATTTCTCTTTAATGGGTTCTCCTATAATCATAATTGCAGAAATATCCTGTAATGATTATATTCATCTTCCAGAGCTGTCATAACAAAGTACCACAGATTGGATGGCTTAAACAAAAGAAATTTATTTCTCACAGTTCTGGAGGCTGGTGTCTCTTTCTCTTCTTACAATAAGAACACCAGTCATGGGCACCTGGGTGGCTCAGTTGGTTCTTACAATACAAACACCAGTCATGGGGTGACTGGGTGGCTCAGTTGGTTAAGCATCTGGCTCTTGATTTCAGCTCAGGGCATAATCTCACGGTTGGTGAGTTAGAGACCAGCATTGGGCTCTGTGCTGACAGCGTGGAGCCTGCTCAGGATTCTTTCTCCTTCTCTCTCTGCCCCTCCCCTGCTCACTATTTCTCTCTCTCTTGAAATAAATCAATAAACTAAAAAACAAAACAAACAAAAAAAGATATTGGATTAGGCCCCCAACTTTATGACCTCCATTTAACCTTAACTACTTGTTTAAAGGCATTATCTGCAAATACAGTCACAGTGGGGAACAGAGCTTCAACATACATATTTTAGGAGGCACAATTCAGTCCATAAAAGTGATAATTCATGAATGTCATAAAATTTTGTCATCCCTGCTAATACAGCTACAACTTCTACCAATTACCATGAAATCCTATTAGCCGTAAGTACTCTTTATAATCAAAGCCCTCTGGTTTGAAAACCAGGAATCTCTTAACAGCACTCACTTTCTTCCCTCATACCAGTAACATTTTTTATATATCATAGAATCATAAACATATTATAAAACTTAATGCACAATAGTCATAACCACCCTGAAACTCTTCCACTTGTTATTAGAGTCTCATTTATTAATATCATGTTCCTAACGTATAACATCTCATATAGTATGCAATAAGATTCTAATGTAAGCATATATAAGAGGGTTTATAAGATTCTAATGTAAACATAAATACACAGGGTTTAGGGTAAAAGGAACATGTTGGGAGGTGGGGGAGACTCTCAGAGAACAGATGACACCGAAATGAAAAAATAAAATAAGATAAAAATGAAAAATCAGCTGTGTCCGGTTGAGGTAAGGAAAAGTCAAAGGAGGGGAGAGAAAGAAGATGGACAATGCCAGGGAAAAATTAAGTTTGGTAACTTCCTGGCATTTAATGCTTAGAGCATTCCTGTGATATGTGCTTTACAACTCCAGAGCAAGCCAGCCTGGCAGCCAGTACCGTATGACCCAAGGAAGCTAAAGTGAAGACCACTTATCAGTAGCTGACATAAAGACAAGCTGGGAAGGAGCAGCAGGCAAGGAAACAGAGGCTATTTCAACTGGGTCTCTCTAGGCCTGAGACCAAGCCCAGCTAAAGTAGTGGGCCCACATCTTGTTGACTATGTTCCCATTGTGGGCCTGGAAGGGAATAAAGTATAATTGCAGAGAATCCTTTGTGCGGGGAATCTGTGCTATCCACAGGGGTGTTACTCAGATGCCAGTCCAGAGAGGACATGAAGTGTCAAAGTTGTGGTTGAGGGAAATGGGTTTTAAAGGTATAGTTGTAGGGTGCCTGGGTGACTCAGTCCATTACGCTTCAGACTTTGGCTTAGGTCATGATCTCACGGTTTGTGAGTTTGAGCCCCACCTTGTACTCTCTGTTCTCAGCTCAGCACAGATCCCACTTTGAATCCCCTGTCCCCCTTTCTCTCTGCCCTCTCCTTTTGGTTCTCTCTCTCTCTCTTAAAATGAATAAACTTAAAAAAATAAATAAATAAAGATTTAGTTGCTCAGGCAGTGTTTAAAAGTATAAACTTTGCACCCATTTACTATTTCATATGCGTTTTCTATTAATTATATTCTCTTTTTTAATGTTTATTTATTTTTGAGAGAGAGAGAGAGCGAGAGCAGGAGAGGCAGAGAGAGAGGGAGACAGAGGATCTGAAGGAAGCTCTGTGTGGAGCTCTGTGTGGAGAGCCCAAAATGGGGTTCAAACTCATGAACCGTGAGATCATGACCTGAGCCGAAGTCAGACACTTAACCGACTGAGCCACATAGGCGCCCCTCTGTTAATTATATTCTTGTGTTTCTCTGTGTTGACTTCTTAACTAACACATCAGATATATCTATGAGCAAGGTACAAAGAAAACATGGCAATTTATGTTAGTCTAGGACATTTAACTTTGGAAAATGTATGTAAATATGCACTAATAAAAGTGCTAAGACTAAGAGAATAAAACTCTTGATATAATAATCACTAGTGTCAAGGTCAAATATTAACATAAGCATTTAAAATATGATCATATAAAGGGAAGATACAAGATGCCTCCCTGAATTTAACTAAAAATGTTGTATTTTAAGTTTTAAGATTGACATGGCCGTATCTCAACATAATATTCTACTAGTATCAGTAAGGTGAATAAAAGATTTTTTTTTTTTTGCATATTTGCTAGGATTAAAAAGCAAGTCCAAACTATAGAGTTCAAGTTTTTCTTTTTTTCTGGAGGTGGCGGTGGATGCAATTTTTATTGCTGATGTATACATTATGTTCATCAAAAAATAAATGAAGCAGCACATTTGTACCTGAAATAGCATATTTGTCAATTGTGTGCTTAGTGTGTATTTTTTCCTTCTCATATACTGTTGTTATGAATGAGTAACATGCTGATGAAGAAGATTCTAGATTGTTTTTAATTTGAAAATTTCGTAAGGCTTTTCCTACTAATTTAACTACCAAAATTGTTGGGGGCTGGGAAGAATTATCGGAAGGGTTTTTTAAAATGCTTACATAACTGTATAAATGCCATTTTATTAAAAATGACAATTGGAAAAAGTAGTATAGTATTGAGTTAAATATAACTCAATGTCATAAGCTCTCCACTCCAAATGCATTATCATTTAGTATATTATGCATATGGATTTAACAGTAGATGCTACCTTAGACACAATTATAAATACTTTATAAAATGTGAAGTGTTTTAATTGGAATAAACATGCCCAAATGTAAAATTACTTGTATAATTTCCCGATTTGATATTGTCAGCTTTGTCTTTATATTCCATTTACACTTTAACAAACTAATTAAGTAATTGACTAAGTTGACTTGAACATCAGAAATGTAAGCCTTTGGGACATTATTATTCCAATTCTACATGGTTTATCATGGGCATTATACACTAGCCCTGACTCAACATCTGTCTTTCCCCTCTAAGTGCCATTACTGTTTCCCTACCATGTAGTTGGCATCATAATGTTTTTCTTAATAGAAAAGTAATACATACTTAGAGAACATAGAAGGTATGCATGCAAAGGACAAAATCATCTTATTAACCAGACAAGTCCTAATACCTTTGCGTATATATTTTAAGGTAAAGGTTAGGGTCCCTGGAGTCAGAGTGCCTAGGTTCAAGTCCTGACTCTGCTGTCTACTACTATCTCAGCATCTTACAAGTAAGTGACTTAATCTGCTTTTACCTCAGCTTTCACATCCAGAAATGTAGATAACAGTAGTATTTTTCTTCAAAAGTGATCAAGATTAAAGTACTTAGATGGGTTCCTGGAACAGAATAGGTATAATGTTGATGAGACGTATACTGCTTTGTGATTCCTATGAACCCATACATTTTTACAAAAAACAAAACAAAAATATAGTATATGAACTTTTTTTCACATAATGTGTTTGAATTTTTTATCTTTAATTTCTCATTACATAGATATATAATTATGTGTGTAATCTTTTTAAAAATCTGTGTACTGATTTAGGATGCACATCTGTATATATGTATGTCTGAACATCTGTTCAATTTCTAGAAGTAAACATACTAAGTTGAAAGATAGGTATTTTTGAAGGATATCCCCCTCCCAACAGGACAAAAATCTAACCATTTCCCTTCACCTTTTACCTGCCCAAAATATTGCTTTTAACTCTTCTTTTCAATTTTAATTAAAAATGTTTTTTTTTCAGCTTACATTTCTTGACCTGTGCAATTAGACATCATTTAATGTGTATTTTTTGCTTTTTGTGCCTCCTATTTATATGTTTGTCTTTTTCTCACTGATTTCCATGAGATCATCTTATAGGAAACGATTTTTTTTAAATACTGGTTATAATTATCAAATAGATAACTATTTTCGAAACACTAGGGTACTCAATCTGTGACACTCACAATGGTTTGAATAAAACTTGGAAAGCTGAAAAGGTCTGATAAGTTTAATGGCTCCAGTAGAGAATTCAATGTGTTTCAATGCAGCAAAGACTACATAATGGGTTCAACTTAAGTGGCTCTCATTCCTGTGGGAATTCTTCTTTTTGGAACCCACTTGCCTTGGTTTGGGGTCTCTGGTTTCCATTTCGTTGTGTGAAACTGGAACACAAAACTGCATTTAAAATGGAGACAGGAGGCCAGAGTCGGAAGCTCTTATGCCCTACCACTCATAGCCAGGAGACTCCAACAGGGAGAGAGGTACCTTACATTGCCACCTGGGAAAAACCTACTTCAGTACCCCAGCAGAAGGAAGGAAGAGCTCCCAGAATAGCAACAGCCCTGCCAGTGAGAGACAGTCACAAATCAGCCAATGAAAAACCACTACTCTTCCAACTCCCAGTTTACGCCAGTGGACTTTTTATCATAGTTCTCCCAATTCCCCCCTTTACTCTAGAAATTTGTTTTCCTCTTCTTTTTTCCTCCTTCCAAACTTGCCTATAGCTTTTGCTATAGCTTACTTGTCTCGAATTGTAGTTCTTCTGATATTTCTAAATAAAGTCATTGGGGCGCCTGGGTGGCGCAGTCGGTTGGGCGTCCGACTTCAGCCAGGTCACGATCTCGTGGTCCGTGAGTTCGAGCCCCGCGTCGGGCTCTGGGCTGATGGCTCAGAGCCTGGAGCCTGTTTCCGATTCTGTGTCTCCCTCTCTCTCTGCCCCTCCCCCGTTCATGCTCTGTCTCTCTCTGTCCCAAAAATAAATAAACGTTGAAAAAAAAATTAAAAAAAAATAAATAAATAAAGTCATTTTGCTAGTAAAATAACTGACTGGTATACTTTCAATGTCAATAACAGTTTCATACCTAGATTTTGCTAATGGAAACTCCTTTCTGTCAACATTTTGTTCTCCTCTTTCCTGTCTGCTTGACTGTTAACCTTGTCTTTGCTCCTGATTATTCTTTGGTTCACTGAGTGGATCATATAGATTGGCCCCTTCTGCTCCTCTAACCAAGCCCCCCACTTTCTTGACTTAGTTGGTTTGGGAAGGTAATTAAAAAGCTATGACAACTATTGTTATCCTGCTCAGTAAAAGAATTCCAAGGCTGGGTAAACCACTGGTCTGATCAAATTCTGCAGGGAGATATTTCATATAGTTGAATGCAAGATCTCTTACTCATTAGAACATGGCCTGTACATTTGATGAAACCTCACCAAGTATTTCCTAACTTGTTAAATGCAAATGTATATGAAAATGAACATTATCCACACCTTAAATGATGACATTTAGAAGTACACACATGCATATACACACAAACCCCAAGTCAGAGTTCATTCCTATACCCTAACACAACCCAAGAAAATTACTAAGCAAGTAGTTACACTGTTAAAACAAAATGCAGGGCAAAAACTTATGATAAGTTTAATGAAGCTAATATTCTGGGAGAGAGAAAAACATTTCGTTTTCATAATAATTTACATTTCTCCAGAGATTATGAAGTATTGCTTCTAGGGGCACCTGGGTGGCTCAGTCAGTTAAGCATCCAACTTTGGCTCTGGTCATGATCTCATGATTCCTGATTTCGAGCCCTGCCTCAGGCTCTGTGCTGACAGCTCGAGCCTGGAGCCTGCTTCAGATTCTGTGTCTCCCAGTCACGGCACCACCCTCCTCCCCACCACGTGTGCTCTCTCTCTCTCTCTCTCTCAAAAATAAGTAAACATTGGGGCGCCCGGGTGGCGCAGTCGGTTAAGCGTCTGACTTCAGCCAGGTCACGATCTCGCGGTCTGTGAGTTCGAGCCCCGCGTCAGGCTCTGGGCTGATGGCTCAGAGCCTGGAGCCTGTTTCCGATTCTGTGTCTCCCTCTCTCTCTGCCCCTCCCCCGTTCATGCTCTGTCTCTCTCTGTCCCAAAAATAAATAAACATTGAAAAAAAATTTAAAAAAAATAAGTAAACATTAAAGAAAAGTATTGCTTTTATATTTCTATTTAGTAATAAACTTTCATATTATTCAAATCGCCAAGTAACCAAGCTAAATAACAGTGGGATACAGGGAAAAATGATTGAATTTTACATTTCTACTTTTAAGTAAAAAATCTATGATAATAAATAAGACAGTGTTAATAAGCTAACCCATTTTTAGGATTTTCCTATGGCATTGTTTAATAAAAGCACATTTAGAAAGCTATTCTTCAAAAACAACTAGGCCATTTTACTTGAAGTACAAGAGACGATCAGTTTTTTCTTGACAATTTTATGGAGGCGGCACATACAGTCATAATTTACTAGACTTTAAAATAAAAGTTTTTAATTCTCTTGTATGAATTTAAGAATGCCAAGCTAGGGGAATAAGAAAAATGATATTAATAATCTACAGCTTTGCTGATATTTCTGTAATGTATATTATAGTTGGGGGAAAAACTAAAAGAAAAAAAACCCTCAAATTCAGTAAGTTTCTATCAATTCTATATTTCCAAATAAAAAGATAAATAATTCTTCTCAGCTTTCAATTTAATTTTATCTTTTAATTTAAATTTGAGCAGGTCAGTCACTCCGGAACACCTGCTACTTAAACTAAAAAACAAGGCACTTGTGGTTGTTTGTTAAGTTAAAATATGCAAACTGCAACATTCAAATAAGACATTTGTTCAAAATTGAGAGAGTCAACTCATTTATTATGAGGTAGAGGCCTCCTTTGCCAAACATCAGCTTTGATTATGCTGTAAATTCAATATTTCTCTGGGGTTATCATGGACTCTACTGCATAAAATAATGGTCTTCTTGTCATATGAAGTTAAGCCTGAGATCACAATACTCTCCAATAGGAACATGCTTTGCCTTATCATTGCTAGAAATAATTTGATAATGAAAATTCCTGAAAGACACCTGAATAATACTAAATGTTATCCTAGGCAATCAATGCTGTGTCCCAGCATGTGAATTCTCATCTCCCTCTGGTGGCAAAGAGAAACAGGGAACCAATAGGTACCATAATTCACACCATTGTACAAATAAAATGTACATAAAGGCAATAATACCAGTTTGAGAATAAATTTACATTCCTGTAGACTTTCTTGACTTAAAGCTTTTTTTCTTCCTTAAATTAACATGATTCAACAACATTCAAATATGGCAAGAATATTTAAATCTCACTAGTATTGTAACTTCTTCATAAGAAAGAGCATAAAAATATGGTACAAATAAAATGCTTTAGGGGTGCCTGGGTGGCTCAGTCGGTTAAGTATCTGAACTTCAGCTCAGGTCACGATCTCACAGTCCGTGAGTTCGAGCCCCGCGTCAAGCTCTGTGCTGACAGCTCAGAGCCAGGAGCCTGCTTCGGATTCTGTGTCTCCCTCTCTCTCTGTCCCTCCCCTGCTCATGCTCTGTCCCTCTGTGTCTCAAAAATAAAAACATTAAAGAAAACAAATAAAGTACTTTATAATTTCTTAAATACTGACCCTTTCTGTTCATCTCCCTTCCTCCCTCCTTCCCTCTCCCCTTTTCTTCTCTCCTTTTTTTTTTTTTTTTTTTTACTTTTTCCCTTTTTTAAATATCAGTTAAGGGGTGCCTGGATAACTCAGTCAGTTAAGCATCCAACTCTTGATTTCGGCTCGGGTCATGATGTCTTGGTTGGTAAGATCTGATAGCTAGCATGGAGCCTGCTTGGGATTCTGTCTCCCTTGATCTCTGCCCCTCTCCCATGCTCTCGCACTCTCTCATGCTCTCTCTCAAAAATAAATAAACACTAAAAAACAGCAAAAAAAGAATTTTTTAAAAAAATAAATAAATGTAAGTCAAGATAAGCACATTGGATAACATTCATGCTTTCTGTAGAAATAAAACTTATAATTTCATATTCTTTACAAAGTATGCTTCTTGCCTCATCTTGCAAATCACACAAGTATGTGATCAATTACAAATGTTCTGGATCAGAAGAGGTGACAATATAGCTCCAGTGAAAAATAACTCCAAGTTAAGTTCTGATTGTGAGACAGACTCCTTATGAAAAAAGAAAAGTTTGACATGCATAGTATTTGATCATTAATATGTTTGGCTATGGAGCAAAATTGAATACAAGTTTCTTTAAATAATCATTCCTAAAGAGTCTTGATTTTATTTTAGTTTTTACTTTTTTAATGTTTATGTACTTTTGAGAGAGACAGAGTGTGAGGATGGGAGGGGCAGAGAGAGAGGGCGACACAGAATCTGAAACAGGATCCAGGCTCTGAGCTGTCAGCATACAGCCCGACGTGGGGCTTGAACCTACAAATCGTGAGATCATGACTTGAGCCGGAGTCGGAGCCTAACCAACTGAGCCACCCAGGCACCCCCTAAAGAGTCTTGATTTTAATCAAGAGCAATGATGAATCTTATTCAGCATCAAAGTCCCATAAGAAAAATAATGCTGATAGATTAACTTGATATGCATTGTAGGGCAGGAGTACTTTAATGTCAAAAATATTGGACAGTGATAGGTTAACCAATTCCAATAAATTTGTAACCATGGACCCCTCAGAGTGTTTAACAGAAATGTTCACTGTGACACTCTAAAGGGGACAAAGAGTACCCAGAGAATTCCCCAAATCAGATTACCAACTGGTATCAAAATACAAATAGCCATTTTGCCACAGAACACTTAACAATTGTTTGTAATCTGTGACACAGGTTTTGAGAAATACTACTACAATTTTTCTTTCATAGAATAAGTTGTTTTTAAAATTTGAGGTTCAGAGTTAAATACCAGAATATCACTTTTATCTTAATTTATCATAAACTCACAGGTATTAAAGGACAGTTATATAAGAAAAACAGCATCTTTATTCCTAAATTCAGGACATATTTTCAAATATCACTGAACTTATTCACAACATATTCTCTCATTTTTACTGTCACTCTGCCCCTTTAATTTGAAAGCAGTTATATTTGTCTACTTTTGCATTTCTTCATTAGTATCATTTGAGTACATAAGACGTGCTAACATTACCAGGTACACTGAGCATTTACTTTACCACTCACCCTGAAAACCTTGCTAAATGTAGATTCAGTCTGAAATGTGGTAGAAGTAACAGGGTCCTTGGAACACCACTCTTTCACTTAATGTTTATGTAACCTCAGACAAGTCTGTCTACTTACTTGAGCCTGTGTTTTCATTTATAAAATAGGGATATTGCCACACATATCAGAGACTTTCTATGATCAAAGGGGATAAGATAGGCAAAGCTGTTTAGAACAATACTAGCAATTAAATACTATTTTGTTTTTATTTTGTGTCTTTCATATATCTTCAAAATGTGCCCATTCCTGGGCCTGCATTAATAAGAAGTTCTCCTCCAAAATGTTGACTCTTCTTTGAAAGGATTTGTTAAACTTGCTGCCTTTCTCATGCCTGTGTGCCCTCATCTTCAACATCCTAACAGTCTGTCCATGGCCAAATCCATCAGTCCATCCTGAGCTTCATGTCCCATCCTGCCAAAGATATATTTTCTGGTAGTGTGGAGACCCTTACACATGATTGCTTTCAGGCATGCCTAAAGATGAATAGGGTGCTGCTTCACCTTTGGTCGGTTCTGCTGTTTATAAGGCACACAGCATGGCCTAGATATTTCTATTTATAGATAAGTTCCTAGATATTTCCATTACTTCTATCTCGAATTTGTGTTCCATATTTCACATTGGGAAATTAAAAGTTAAGCAAAGGTGATGTAATTTATATTCCCGAGTGACTGGAAAAATAATATACAACCTGACTTTGTTCTGTTTGACTCTCATTTTGCCCTATAATCTATATGCTTATGAAAACATTGTGCCTTTTTAAAAAAGTATCCAGGGGCGCCTGGGTGGCTCAGTCGGTTAAGTGTCCGACTTCGGCTCAGGTTATGATCTCGTGGTTCACGAGTTCTAGCCCCGCGTCGCGCTCTGTGCTGACAGCTCAGAGCCTGGAGCCTGCTTCGGATTCTGTGTCTCCCTCTCTCTCTGACCCTCCCCCCATTCATGCTCTGTCTCTCTCGGTTTCAAAAATAAATAAACGTTAAAAAAAAATTAAAAAAAAAAAGTATCCAGAGCAACTCATTCTTTCAAAAGCTAGAATTCAAATAGGCCAAGGGTACCATCACCCACAAATGGAATATTGGCAAAGTCTGCCTTTGCTAATCTCCACCTGCACTGCCAACCTATTGAAGCCTTGGCCTTTTTTCCTCACTTTGTAGGTTTCTTTTATTTTTTTTTTTAATTTTTTTTTTCCCAACGTTCATTTATTTTTGGGACAGAGAGAGACAGAGCATGAACAGGGGAGGGGCAGAGAGAGAGGGAGACACAGGATCGGAAACACACTCCAAGCTCTGGGCCATCAGCCCAGAGTCTGACGCGGGGCTCGAACTCACGGACCGCGAGATCGTGACCTGGCTGAAGTCGGACGCTTAACCGACTGCGCCACCCAGGCGCCCCTGTAGCTTTCTTTTAAAAATCATCTCCTTTTACAGAGAATGAGAATTTGGGGAAGGACTATGCCTGGAATTACAATAGATGCCACCAGATGGCGCCATGGGACTGGCTACTTGGGTCAAAAGGTTAGAACTCCCTAGTTGTGGCTCCTGAGAGGGCACAGAAAAAGCTCTTTTGTGTTCTATCTATAAAAATGTTAATATAGCAAATATTTTTTTTAATTCTTACTTCTAAGATATATGATAAACAATTTTGAGAGGGAGAACAGAAAGCTGAATACTTGATTTTCCATACTTCGGCAATTTGCAATCAGTAGCTAAGTTTAGTCTTTTCTGCTGCACTGTATTTTCTCCTCCCTGAACTGATTGTCTGCTTTGTAACACACAGGACTCTGCAACTGAACATTACATGGGCCTGCTCCTTCCATGGATGCCCACTTTACAAAGGCTGTTCTCCGTGAAGAACAAGTTGATGAGCTTTCTTGGGACTTCTAATTAACTCTCAAGTCCTTTTTATGTCTTTCCACTCTGTTCTCACCCCCTTTGGTGAGTGAGAATGTATTTTCTCTCTCTTCACCGTCTCAGCTTCTCGCCGCTCCTACTTATTTCAGTTACAATATCATCATCAAAAAATTGAAAATATAAAATAAAACAACAATAAAAATGGAGATGGCGTTCCAGATCTGCATCAAAGTCCCTAAAAAGCCCTTTTCAGTCAAAAATATTCAGTTCATGGAGAGTGTTATGCTAAGTGAAAAAAGTCAGGCCCAAAAAGACACATACCATAAGTGTTCACTCATATGTGGATCCTGAGAAACTTAACAGAAGACCAGGGGGTAGGGGAAGGGGGGGGGGGAGTTACAAAGAGGGAAGGAGGCAAACCGTAAGAGACTCTTAAATACTGAGAACAAACTGAGGGTTGATGGGGGGGGGGGGGGAGTGGGTGATGGGGATTGAGGAGGGCACCTGTTGGGATGAGCACTGGGTGTTGTATGGAAACCAATTTGACAATAAATTATATATTAAAAAATATTCAGTTCATTTATACATTTCCTTTCCTTCAAAGCTCTCTATATGGTATGTCAACTTACACAGTTATTACTAAAGATTAGTTTTAGCTAATTCAGCAACTCCTCACCCCACTTGCTCAGGCCAGGGTTCCTATCAAGTTACCCAATGATGGACAACAGAGTGGGCACTGGATCCCAGCCGCCGGGCTTGGCCACTGACCAGCTGGGTGGACTTCCAGAGTTGTTTCCTTTCTTTAACGCCTATCTCCTCCTTTATGGGAAGGAGATAATAATGGCAGTTTTTGAGAAGAATTATGAGAATTAAGTAATATACAGGGCTTAGACAGTGCCTGACACAAAGTCACAAGCAATTTTCAAATGTTAACTATAGCCATTTTATTATTTTAAAATCACCTAAAGGTTCAGGGGCACGTGGGTGGTTCAGTCAGTTAAGCATCCAACTCTTGGTTTAGGCTCAGGTCATGATCTCATAGTTTGGTGAGTTGGAACCCCACATCGGGCTATGCACTGGTAGCACAGAGCCTATTTGGGATTCTCTCTCCCTCTCTCTGCCCCTCCCCCCACTCATGCAATCTCTGTCTCTCTCAAAATAAATAAATAAACTTAAAAAAAAAAAAGATTTAAAAATCACCTAAAGGGCACATACTTTTTTTCTCTAAGTCATGAACATAGACATAAAACAATGTGCACAAAATGCAACAATTACAACTTTTTAAAAAGTATGCCTTTATACACATGTGCTTTAGATAAAAAGACACCCTCAAAAGATTTGTAGGAACCTGGAAAATATGTTCGCCTCAGAGAGTAGAATTGAGAGAATGAGAACAAAGTAGGAAGCAAATTAACTTTTCCTTCTATACCCTCCTTTCTTCTTGGGATTTTTTCAAACTAAGTTACCTAAATATTTAAAGAAAATAATGAATAGGATAACATATTTGAAAACACAATTATATGACTTTTTTCTTAAGTTCCTTCTATTTTTTTAAAGTTTATTTATTGATTTTGAGAGAGAGAGAGTGAGTGGGAGAAAGGCAGAGAAAGAGGGAGAGAGAGAATTCCAAGCAGCCTCCTCACTCTGTCAGTGAAGGACCTGATGCAGGGCTGGATCCCACAAACTCTTGAGATTATGAGCTGGGCCAAAATGAAGAGGGGGCCACTTAGCCGACTGAGCCACCCAGGTGCCCCTCCTCTCAATTTTCCACAATTTATGGAGCTAAATGTGGTTGCTTCTCAGGCCTGGCAGTTGAATCATGCTGGTCTGGATCAGTATTAAATGACTCTTGGAGATAGCCTCTGCCTACTTGTTGCTTCAAATTCTGTCCCCATCAGCATTTTCAGGCTCTTGTTTTGCTGATGTACAATAAGGAGCTCCTTGAGGAGTTTAGTGTTAAACTGTTAAGTCAAAAAAGATGGTGGGGATGAAGGAAATATTGCAGAATAGGGAGTGGGATGCTTAAGTACTACATGTTTCTAGGACAGTCTTGTTCTTGGTTCAAACTGTCAGTCTATATTGTCTATATCTCTCTGCCTAAAAGGGAATGGAGTTAAAGATAATTGTGTTATTCATGCCCCACGTATCAATCAAGTCCAAGTAATGAAAGCAACATTTGACTAATACTAAAATTAGATGGAAGAGAACAGACTTCAGCAATAATGGAAAGTAGCAACATTAAGATTACCAAAACTATGGAAATATGACAAGCAATACATTCTGGATTCCCCCTCTTGCAAGTACATGCTCACCAGCAACCAAGGTTGATCTAGCCCTGTTTTATTCAGTAATCCTAACTACTTTATTAATTCCCTTCTTTGTTGCTCTGTTTTGCAGATTCAGAATATCATTAGGACAGTTCAATTTATTTTAATTTTTAATTATTTATTTTTTGAGAGAGAGAGAGAGAAAAAGAGAGAGAGAGAGCATGTGTGAATGGGGGAGAGGGGCAGAGGGAGAGATAGAATCTTAAGCAGGTTCCATGCTCAGCATAAAACCGTATGCATGGCTAAATCCCATGACCCTATGATCATGACCTGAGATAAAATTGAGAGTCAGATGCTCAACTGATTGAGCCACCCAGGTACCCCAGTTCAATTTATTTCAGAATCTAAGTAAATTTAAATTATTTTAATACTCCTATATTCTATCATTGAAAAGACGTAACTTAAGTTAAAATTAAAAGGAAAAATCTTATGGAATGATAAATCTTATGGAATGATAAACGGTAAATTCTGAAAGGCAATAATTGATGTCTTTTGATTTGATCAACCTAACTTAAATTTAAATTAAGAGAGTGGACATTTATTTAATAAGTCAGAGTCATGTAGTATTGTTAGTGTGAACTACTAACCAGTGGATATAAAGATGATTTATTCTGAAATGCTTGGATTTATTACAGTAGTGGTGAAAAATCAATCTCTAAAAAATGGTAAGTCTCATTCTGAAATGGTATTTCCAGGAATTCTTCCCTCTGCCTATATAATTTCTCTAAAAGCAAAGCACTTGAAATTTGAGAGTTACACAGAATAAAAGATTTATTTAAATATAATTATATATAATTGAGGGAGATTTAAAAGAAACCTATGCCCAGAGCTGGCAAGGGTGTGGCGGGAAGGGATACTTCTGTAGGCTTTTAGTCATACTGTGAACAATGTGGTTGCATGGAGGGCAATTTGACAGGGTAACAGGTACATAGACTTTCATCTGGTAATTCTGCTTCTGATTCTTTGGATTTGTCCTGAGGAAATAAGGGGACAAAATCACAAAGGTATTTGTGCATATTTATTAGGACATTGTTTCTAATAAAGAAAAGTTAAAAACAACCAAAATACTTAATAATGTGGACTTGTTAAAAATTTAAAGAGTGCATTTGTTGTGATGAGCAGCGGGTGTTGTATGGAATCACTGTATTGTATACCTGAAAATAATATTACACTGTATGTTAATTAAATGGAATTCATATTGAAAGAAGAAAAAAATTCAGTGAATTGATACAATGGATTTTTATACAATCATTAAGAACAATGTATTTTATAAACTATAAGGACAAAATATTTTCACAATATACTATCATTGAAAAGAATAGTTTACAGTACAGTATGGCAGCCTGTGTTGTATTAAGATAATGGGTTTCCAACAATCTGAGGTTTAAATCTTGGGTATGTGACACTGACAGTCATAGGGCCTTAAACAAAATATCTAGCCTTTCTAAGTTTCATTTTTATCATTTATAAAGGAGGGATAATTAAACAATTAAGTGAAGTAATGCTGAGTAAGCTTCCCCAAAATATTAAATGCGAGCGATGATGGATGATACAAAAATATATACACCTTTAGTTATATACACATAAAGAAAACATCCAGATGTAATCTTTGTTATTCATAGTTACCTAAGTACTAAGAGAAGTGTTATTATATTTGTTATTGCTTATTTGTACCTTCCATTTTTTCCAAAGTGATATATTTAAAAAGTTATTAAAAGTAGTAATACAATATATTCCTTTTAAAGAAATTACTTTGAAGTAAGGCCAGTAAGTTTGATTTATAAACACATATGTTAAGGTAAAATACACTAGAATGAGCCATAAAAAATAGACTCTACAAAGGGAAAACAATCTTAGCAGCTCACATGCTTTTCCTAAGTAATTATCATATAGCTCAATACTTTTTCCCCCCATCTTTTTACAATCCATAACATTTATCAGTTTTTTATAATTACAGAACACTTAGGTACAAATAATACAAATGATGCATAAGCATTTCACTATTCTCAAGTTTTAATATATCATATAATAAGCCATCACAAAAGAGTTAGCTTTCTGAACATATACTTTCACTTACATGCTTCAAGGAGAACTGTTTTCACTTAGGAGCTTTTGAACTATGATAATAAAAAGACAAAATTACCTTTTATTTTCAGTAAAGTCCTTATAGCCTTTTATTTACATTTTCTTAGGCATACAGTCTAATGTATAATGCGATACGATGGTTTGTATAATTTCTTTGATCTCACATCAGGTCATAGTCTCACAAGGGTATGCAGTGTCTTTAATTCACCTGCATATAAGGGTATGCAGTGCGTTGTGTTTCCAGTTCCAAGCCAGGCTTTCTATAGTAGGATTTCCAGTAAGCAATATATCTGTACATGACTTTGCCTATCTTTTAGTTTAGAAAATTAAAAATTAAGTCTAGCCAACTGTAGGTTTTATACTCTCAAGGTTTTTGTTTGTTTGTTTTATGTATCATTTCCTACACTTTCCTTTACTTTTCTCTCTGTCTTCAGAAAAATGTCTTCTTCGGGCACCTGGGTGGCTCAGTCAGTTAAGCATCTGACACTTCAGCTCATGTCATGATCTCACAGTTCCTGGATTTGAACTCCATATTGGGCTCTATGTTGGCAGCTCAGAGCCTGGAACCTGCTTCAGATAGTATGTCTCTCTCTCTGCCCCTCCCCTGCTCATGTTCTGTTGTTCCCTACCAAAAATAAATAAACATGAAAGAAAGAAAGGAGAAAGAAAGAAAGAAAGGAAGAAAGAAAGAAAGGAAGGAAGGAAGGAAGGAAGGAAGGAAGGAAGAAAGAAAGAAAGAAAGAAAGAAAGAAAGAAAGAAAGAAAGAAAGGAAGGAAGGAAGGAAGAAAGTTGGAGCCACCTTCTACACATACACCTTGGATTTCATTCACTATCATTTCTTCTGAGTCTTTTCCTCCTTCTCCCCCTCCTTTCTTCTTTCAGAATGTTGATCATACATACATCAGGAAGTGAGTTTTGGGAGAAATGACTCTCATTTGGCACATTCACACCTCTCCTTGCACTGATATCAGAGTTATTATATAATTTAAGTGGAAATATTTTGAAGACAACACCATCATTTTAAGTAATAGATAATACATTTTCTTCTAGAAAGTAAATTTATAAGAGATTCCATCCAGTAAACAAAGTCAGTCTTTGACCTGATAAGAGAAGTACTTGGGAAGAACCTTGGAAAGATACATGAATTAGAATGGGTTGGAATGAGAAGTTCTGCTTTGGCTGGGATAGAGATAAGATATACAATTGTCATGCACAAGAATTAGGTTCTATGAAGTCACAGGGACCAATAAATTGGTGAGTAGTGAAGCATTGCTCCTCAGGCAAATACAGGGTTACATTCCTTGGCTTCAGTCACAATGTTTTCAACCAATCAAGACATAACCTTATTTTCAGTGTGTTTCTGTTTAGAGATACCTTATTTAATATATATTGTTAATTTACTAACATTTAATGTATAGCTGGCAGCAATCTAATCCATGCCTGAATGAAGCTTAATTTACACATGTACCTTCACCATAAAATAAAGCCAGTCTCAGTTAACTTGCCCTTAGGAACACTGACAGCACCTCAGGACTACAATTCAGGGCTATTTTTAAACAGTGAAGATACCATAAAATCCAACAAAAAGGAAACATAGCACTAGGTAGACTGCAAAATGGACACTTGTTTAGAAATATAAACAAAACTGCAGAGTATCAGCTGTTCCACCTAAGGTGGGAAAGTATGCAGGGCAACGCAGATTTTCCCTGCTCTGTGCATGTCTGTGAATGACCATGGAAGTTCCATGAACATTGATTTTAGAGGCACCAATACATTTTAGTAAGTAGGTAAATTCACAAATATTGGAATGCACATCAACTGTATGTATGCATACACATAGTTGATATACATGAAGTTCTGAGTATTAGGACAGTTTACAAGAGATTCTATTATGCTCAAAACCACATTCCAGTAGGTGGTTATAACTGAAGTCCATGCTTAAACATCTACAATAGGGGGGCCTGAGTGGCTCACTGGGTTAAGCATCTGACTGCTGATTTTGGCTCAGGTCATGATCTCACCATTCTTGAGTTCAAGCCCCACATTGGGCTCCATGCTGACAGTGGGGATCCTGCTTCCCTCTCTCTCTGCCCCTCCCCAACTCCCTGTCTCTCTTAAAATAAGTAAAATAAAAAACCTTAAAATACAAACATGTACAATAAATTCTTTCATACTGTATCTCTGTGTATCATGGCAACCATTCTTATATAAGGTCATAGAGTGCTATTGGACATATTTTTGCATTTCACGTGGAAATAATCATAATATAAAAATGTAAATTTTGTTTTCTTCACATTATGTCAAAGAGCAAATGGGCTTTGTCTCAACCCAGAATATTCTGGGAATAGTCAAGCAATATCATTCTAGTTGGAAATTCAAATAAATTTGTGAGCTTGCCAAAGGTCATTTTTAAAATTCAAATATAAAGCTGTCCTAATAAGGAGATTCATTTTAGGGAATGACTTAAAAAGTGGTAAGGATGAAGACTATAGAGCCAAATATTCCTGACTTTGCCACTTAGTGGTTTCACAATTTTTTTTTCTTTTTTTAAATGTCTCTTTGAGGGGAGGGGAGGAGGGTCAGAGGGAGAGGGAGAGAGAATCTTAAGCAAACTCCAAACCCAGCAAGGAGCCCGATACAGAGAGATGCAGACCTGAGCCTAAATCAAGAGTCGGACTCTTAACTAACAACCAACTCTTAACCAACCTGGGCGCCCTAGGAGTTTCACAGTTTTTAATTAGGCAAGCAAAACTTACTGTATGCTTTTATCTTGATATTTAAATAGGAGTAATAATTAATATATTTATAGTATTTACAATGTAATACATGTAGAGTTCTTAGAAAAGTGTCTGGCATAAAATTTCAACTCAATAAATGTCATTTTTTTTTCACCTTTACTGATCCCAATCTTAATGTTGAGGAGGTAGAATATTATCTGGCAGCCTTTGTTGATTCATGTGAAGCAACCGAAACCAGCTTGTAAGAAAGCAAAAATATCTAACTGGTTAAAATATGCGATTTACAAAAAATGAGATATGAACAAACTTATTTGAATTTTAGCTATTTTTCCTCCTCATTAGTCAGGACTTTGCCCCTCACACTCATATCATAGTGCCTTTTTCTTACTTCTCCAATCTCCTTATTTCCACTTACTCCATTGTCTTGTGATCCCAATCTTGAAAGTTCATTTCTCTTCCAAGTAGCTTCAGAACTTTATCACCTTGACCCTCAATCCCTCTAAGTCAAACTCATTGACTAGAGTGATTGAGGGTCTTGCCCGAGCCCCACCCCAATCCTTCTTCAGCCAGGGAAGTCCCTGTTCAGGAATAAATGTGGCTTTCATGTCAGGTGCCCTTTTCTGAAGAAGGGTCTCAGCCCCCTTCTCAGCCATCTCAAATCCCCGCCCTTTAGACTGCTGTGGAGTTCTGCCTGTGCTGCAGAACAGTTATTCAGCTAAAGTACACTTAGCACTTCCATTGTCTAAAGGCCCATTGATCCGTGCGACTCCCACATCAGCACAAATGAGAAGTTCCTGCCTGAATGCAGCAGATGGAAATGGAAATTATATACTCTGGTAACACTGACTTTATTACAGCTAAATTATTTGCATTTTCCAAGTTGGGAGTTTTTCAAAAACTAAAAGGAAAGAGTCCTGGGCGATCACTTAGTGCAAAACCAGCTGCAAGTAACGTAGGTGCCTTGACCTGGTGCTAATCATTTAACCTGGCTGAGCCTCAGATCTCCTTGCTGTCACATTTGTAAGGTGTCAGTGCCTGTTTGAGCTAATGCCTTATAAGGATTGCTGCCAGGACTGAATGACATAATGGATATGGAAGCAGTTCACAAATTAGAATATTTCATAAATGCAACAATCTGTTACATTTATATAAGATCTATACTCTTGTATATTTCCATCTTCATCAGGACCTCTATGTTCCCACTGTCTTCAAAGATCCTTTCTTCAGGTTAAAAAGGGTAAGATTTAACTCATAAACAGTACTATTATAAATTTTCTGAAGGGTTCTTAAAAATATTTCAAAATTTTACATTTAATTGGTAACAAATTATGTTTTCAGTTTTTGTTTGCTTCTGCTGCAACACAATCTTGAGAACTTGCTCTTTATTATTTTTTTTTAATTTTTTTCAACGTTTTTAATTTATTTTTGGGACAGAGAGAGACAGAGCATGAACGGGGGAGGGGCAGAGAGAGAGGGAGACACAGAATCGGAAACAGGCTCCAGGCTCCCAGCCATCAGCGGGGCTCGAACTCACAGACCACGAGATCGTGACCTGGCTGAAGTCGGACGCTTAAGCAACTGTGCCACCCAGGCGCCCCGAGAACTTGCTCTTTAAAGGGGTGCTGTAATCTTGCTGAAAGGTGTTAGAAAAAAAAAACAGTTTGCCTCAGTTTTTGGTGATCTGTTTAATTTGTACACAGCTTTCCAATAAGCTGGTTTGTCTCCTTCTCTACATAGGTTTTGCTGTAGCCATTTCACGTTCAAAATTACTGCAAAAAAAGTAATTGATCCTCTATTTCAATATCCCTGCTGTTTCATGAGCTATCTTACAATTCGGAGGAATCTATTTCTCACTGATGTTGAAAAACATAATAAGGTCACAGCAGGAAGGCTTTAGCTTCATTAAAGAACATTATTATAAAAATAAAATGATCGAGGGCAAATTGTTTTTGTCCTTGTGGTACTCTTTCTGCAGATTCACATTAATCTGAGTGTTTAAAGCAACAATAAATGTGTAATCTTCTCTTTATCATTCACTTCACCATGGTAGCCTCTAGTGGTAGAAAGAGATGTCAATCGCTCACGTTCCAGGGGATTTCTAGCTCTGTTGAATAAAAAGGAATTAAGCCTCTTTGGAAATGAAGGCTGCAGCCTTTCAAGTAACTAAATTTATTTCCGCTTTTAAAATATCACGGAGAATGCTGGTGTCCAGCAAATGTAATGCCAGCATTATTTAAAAAATGATTGAGCAGAGAAATGAATTGAAATTTTGACCCACTCAGGCTTCCATCTATCATGGAAGCCTATAATGGGGAGATGAGGAAGAAGGATTTAAGATAGAGAATCAGTGATTGCCCTATTAATCTAGTTTAACTGAAACTAAAATCTGACAGAGTGCATTACAAGTTGCAGGCAGTAAAGCTTATCAATTCATTACTACTTTCAAGGCTCTCCCTTGCTTTCTTTATGCCTTCGGCTCCTGGCAAAGGACAGCTTTTTACAGTTCAATTTCTCAGTTTATTTTTGACTGCTTTTAATTAAATTTGATGGCCTGCTTCTGCACCACTGAAGTTATCGGAGTTGCAAAGCACTTTGCTGTTATAATGATAGCTCCCTTGATGTCTGTTCATTATTAACTGCTTTTCAAAAGTGCTGCTCTCAACTCTCATTTTATAAATATTTAAATAACTGAATTTCTATAACATAAATATCGGTGCATAGAAGATAAGGATTCTATTGCCTGTTAATAGGTTATACATAGTAAAAAGAGAATGCCTTTTTGCAAAGTTTCATATTATAATATTAATTAGGAATGTGATCTTAGATCATCTTGTATATAAGTTCTCATATAAATAGCACAATGTCTGAAAACCACAGTAACCAATGACTTAAGACTTTAGGACACCTCACACCTATAATTCTAAAATAAACTATCTTAGAAAGCAGAATGAAGGATTTTCATATAAATAAATGAAATCCTGAAATTAACCTGGCTTTTTTTTTAATGTCATTCTTATTCTTAAGGTATGTGAAAGAATGTGCCAAAAGAGCTTAATCATCCTACAAAAAAGTCTACTCTTCAATTAAAAAAAAAAAAAGTAAATAAGAACCTTATTAAGATAAAACCAAAACCTAATGAATTGACCACAGTTATTACTTTCTTCAGCTTCCCAAACCACAAAAGACAGCAAAATCTTAAAAAAAAAAAAAAAAAAAAAAAAAAAAAAGTCACCTAGGGGCTGATTAAAAAACCAAAAAAAAGTAGCGGCTTGGTACAAAAGTGGAGACAATACTGGAAGAGGTAGGGCAACAATGTGTCAGTTGCTATCAATCTTGCTCTGTTCAGGCACTGTTCTAACCCATTTTGTACCTATAACATCTTCACAATCATCTTTTTATAGGTAAGAAAATAGAGGTGCAGGAACATTAAGCTACCTGCTCATCATATATTCAACAAGTAACAGACCCAGGCAGTCTGGTTTCAGAGTCATACCCTTAATCACTAAATTTCAATACATTGTGGAATGTAAGGAGCAGATAGAGGAATGATGATTGATGGAGTAGAGCTTAGGATGTGCTGCCCACGTGCTCACAGTGCAGAGTACCACGAGAAGTCAGCTATGCACCCACAGAACCTGCCAGCAGTCCCGCCCTTTGAATAACTGAGTGCTTTGGAAGGCAGGCGTGAGAAGCAGTTCCAGAAAGGGGAAATTTGTTAAAATTCTAAAGGGGTTGCTCTCTCATTGCCCACAGCTGGCAATTACTTCATTCCCTATCATCCCCTACCCCCAAATCCCAAATTCTAAGTCCATTCTCTGGGGAAATTAAACCTAGTACACTTGACTTTGGACAGAGCTCTTATTTGAACTAGACATACTTAATCATGGAAGCTATAACCCTCTTCCCTTCCTTCCTTGGTTTCTAGAACATGAGCAGTCAAATTATACTACCCCAACTCCTACTCAAAGACCCCACTTTATACAAATGAAGAACAAAAGTTTAGTTATTTGAGGAAAACAGTCACATTACTGAGACCTACAGCTGAGATGGTAACACCCAAAAAAAAGACTAAAAATAAACCCACACTATCGGGAGTGAAAGAACGGGGGGGGGGGGTTACTATAAGCAATATAGAATAAGAATGTATGACAATAAAACAAAAACATGCTGTGACAATCAAAACAAGTTATTAAACCTTAAAAGATGATAAATAAAACTTAAAAACCAGCAGAACATCAGATACAAAAATCATAACATTCTATTTTTTTTATTTTTTACAGTTTATTTCGCACACACATGCACAAGAGAGAGCATGCAAAACAAGCAAAGGAGGGGCAGAAGGAGAGAGAGAGATAGAGAGAGAGAGAGAGAATCCCAAGCAGGCTCCACACTGTCAGTGCAGAGCCCAGCAAGGGGCTCAGTCCCACAAACCATGAGATCCACCAAATGAGTTACCCTGGCCCCCGAATAATATTTTATTTTTTAAAAGGCAGACTGCATTCTTAATAAATGATGTGATCAAAGAAAAGCTGCAAAAATGTTACAGAGTGAAGGGTACTGCAGAGACATGGCTGTTGTTAAATTAAAGGAGGCCATTTTACTCAAGTGGCTGAAGTGCCATGGTGGCCTATGTAAACAAGCCAAAATCTAAGCCTGTAAACCCCTTAAGAATATGAAATTGTAACCTGAGGACAACCAATCACAGCCAATGGGCTGCCAGTAGGCTTTCAGCTATAGCCAATCAAAAATTTCCTTAGTGGGGCCCCTGGGTGGCTGAGTTGGTTAAGCCTGGGAATCTTGATTTCTGGGTAGGTCATGATCTCACCATGGTGAAAATGAGTCCCAAGTAGGGTTCCCTACTGAATTTGGAGGCTGCTTGAGATTCTTTCTCTCCCTCTTTCTCTGCCCCTCCCCTGCTTGCACTCTCTCTCTCTCTCTCTCTCTCAAAATAAATAAACCTTAAAAAAAAAATCCTTACTTTGCTTTTCCCTTTTCTCAATAAACACCTATCATTGACCTCCTGTTGGGGTAGTGTTCCTAAACATTTCCTTTTTGGTGTTGCCTATTTGAATAGATTTTTCTTCAAATTCCCCCAAATTTTAATATGCCTCAGTTTGGTTTTTAACACCACAGAATGCAATACATTTTTCTATACTATATCCCACAGTGGAATAAAAACATACTATGAAAGATTGGTTCAGCTGATATCATTGGAATACCAGCAGTAGTTTAAATCAAAGTATTATATAAATGTTATGTTTTCTAAAGCAAATTACCTTACTGTAATTATGTTAGAAAATCTCCTTGTTCTAAGGAAACACGAACTGAAGTATTCACCAGAGGCAAATGGCAATGATATATGCTACCTACTGTCAAATGGCTAAGGCAAACAACAACATAGATGATTGATACAGCATATGTGTGTGTGAGTATGCAGAGAAATCAAAGACACAAATGTTAACTATAGATAATCAGCGTAAAAGGTATTGATGCATTCCTGCATTTCCCCCCAACCCCCAACAACCTTTATGTATGTTTCAATTTTTTTCCCAAATAAAATTATTTTTTAAATTCCAAGAAAGGTATAAGATAAAGTCAAGGAGATCACCCAAAGAACAAAACTAATAGAAAATGGATGAAAAATTTTGTTAAATATAGGAAAAGAGTAATTCAGAAGGCCCAGTAGCTAACTAATAAAAAGAGAAACCTGTGACAGCTAAGATGAAACTAAGAAATTAAATTTTTAACACAAAAATATCAATCTCCAAAATTAAGTTAGTCGCACACCAAGGCCCATTGTCATGAATTTCAAAAACCCTGAGAGGTTCTTAAAGAGAAAGCAAAACAGAACACAAGAGAGAAGTAAAACAGGAGAATGGGGCTGGGATTGGAGCGATCATTGCATAATAATCAAGAAGGAAGACGAAGTGCAACCCAGGACCAAGAAATCCAACAGAGAAAAGCAAAAACAGGGAGACTCAGAGAGCCAGCAGGTAGATGGGAGCAGCAGGATGGAAGGACGGAGTGTGCTCACATAAATAACGGAGGTCACAAATCTTTTCATCATTCTGTGCATTTGAAATTTCAAATAGTCATTAACGATGATATAAACTTGGAAAATTAAAAAATATCTTAGGTTAAAAGTTGGAAACCGACTAAACAGCATTTGTATAATCATGATTTAAACGTTGAATGTTGATTTCTCTAAAATAGTTTGATTCAGTACATTGAGAGAATAGTGGAAAAGAAGCCCTGCAAGTGGTGTTCCTGTCCTTCATCCTATGTAAGTATCATACTAGGAAGTTAATAGGTAATGCTTAAAATTGATCAAGATAATACAAACACAGTAAAATAAAAATAAGGTAACTACCAACAGGTAAGAGTAGAACGTTGTTCTCCTTTCAGTGTGACTGAAGCATAGATGTGCAGCAAGCACCTGTGATCCTGCTGCTGTTGCAAATCTCTTAATACAATTTGATTACTAGATCATGAGTTTCTATTTTTAAGAATAAAAGCAATTTTAAGAAGTAGAACACTTCTTCATTCTCTGAAACTGATTAAATCATTTTAAAAATAGAGTATGTTGATCATTATACAGAAAGGTCCCCTGCCCCAGTTTTTTCTGTCATTTTTTTTAAAAAAGAAGCATTTGTTCAGTGTTACATGTGATGCAGTTTTGAACAGAAAACCCTCCCAACAAAATAAATTCCAAAGATCCCATATGTTTTTGTTGTCTTTGTATCTCTTAAAACAACTGCTTTACAAAATAAGGATTGACAGTTTGAGAGAAATTTGAGAGCAAGAGTTTTGTGGCTTTCAGTACGAGGATACTAATACCACAAATACATCTAACATTCAATGCTTAATATGTTTGAGGGGCTCCTGGAGGGCATCGTTGGTGGAGCATCTGACTTTTGATTTCGGCTCAGGTCATGATCTCATTGTTCCTGGGACGGAGCCCTGAGTCAAGCTCTGTACTGATGAAGTGGAGCCTGTGGGGGATTCCCTCTCTATTACTCTGTGCTTCTCCCCTCTCCCTCAAAATAAATTAATTAATTAAAAAATATATTTGAAAATGAGGCACATCCTATCCCTGTTTTCAATTCCCACCCAGAGTAAACGCTATCTCTACAGCTAGTGATAAGATGTCAATTTCCACAATTTATGTGTGCACTCTCATTTCCAAATTGTCAATATTGAGTACAATACCTTTGACTTCAGCAACTGGTATATACTGGTTTATACTACAGATGGTGGTATTTAACTGTTACAGCATATTGCAACAACAACAAATTACTTTTTCACATATTTAAGATACAATCACAAATTTTAATGGCAAAGATCACTTATTCTTTCATAAAAAGGAAAAGGATACCTAAAACTCTAAGAAAATTCTTCTCATTAAGATAAAAAAAATTGCCTTAACAAGAATTTTTATGTATTTACCATTTACTATTGTTAAGGTCTGAGTTTAATATAATCTCATCTATAGCATCTGTCATAGATCTAGGAAACATGCTGATGTTTCTTGGATCTGAAGTCTTATTTTCTATATAGAAAACTGAATGAGGTTCTATATTATATAAAGGATCCTTGAAGGGATTAATTTACCTTTTTGAATAACCAGAAAGGTGCTCCACCTCACATTAATTTTAGAAAAAACAACATCCGTTTCATTTTTGTGCAGCAAAAATGTATTTTATTTTATCAGTTCTTTTTTTCCCATCGGCAAACATCAGCAGATGACAACAATAACCACATTTTAAATTTTATTTTAAATATTTTTATTACTTTTGAGAGAGAGAAATGGGACCGGCGGGGAGAGATAGAGACACAGGGCGAGAGGAAGAATCCCAAGCAGGCTCTACACTCTCAGCAGAGAGTTGAACTGACAAACCGTGAGATCATGACCTGAGTGGAAATCAAGAGTCTGGCGCCCAACCCACTGAGTCACCGAGGTGCCACAACAGTTTTTAAAACACTCCTTCACCTAAACTCTCCTACTTTTTCATCATGACCTGAGATTATTCCTTCTCTGGCTAATCTTTATTCTCCTATATTTTAATGTCCATGCCTCAAAACAAGTTTATTCTACCATCTGTCCTTTGTCTTGCTTTTGTCTTTGTCTTCTTCTACCACAAACTAAGTACCTGTAGAAAGGAATCTCACATCTATGCACCCAAACCCCAACTGCTCTTCTCAGTTTTTCACTCTTTTAACTGCAACATTGTCCTTCTGTATAATATCTTTCCACCACGCCAATCCCTCAAAAACTCAGTATAAATTAAAGAGACACAATAATTTTGGTGAACTATAGCAATAGGATAGTGCCTCTATCTTAAAAGAATTACTATGGCAAAGATATGACAAAATAAAAAGGAGAAAGAGGAAAGGGAGACAGTATTGGAATAATCATTAAGGAACAGTTTTAAGTATCCAAGACAAAAATAATCCAGTTCAAAAAAAAGGGATAGACAGAGGAAAAAAGGAAAATACAAAAGAGGTTGTGAAAGAAGGCCCTGGTACTTGGAAAAGTGCTTCACTTCAACAAATCCTAGGTGAATAAACAGATGTGAGGAAATGAGGAGAAAAGACAATTAAGTAAAACCTCCATGATTTAAAATGTTGATAAGTGTCAAGGTAATTCTATCACAAATAGATTTGAAAAATGGTAGAAATAAAGATTGTAAGCCTCAAATATATTTAACTCATTCTTGACTAAAACGGTAGTTGAAACTTGAAGCCAAAATTTTGAGCTAGTGTTAATCTGGAACGTTCAAGAGAAACTAAGAAATTGACACAAGTACTTTGAGAAAACAAAGCTATGACTCACTCACTGTGTGTAGAAAGATATAGATTACTAAATGTCTGTATGCTATCATAAAATGTGCATTTTAATCTATGCTTTTTAGCATTATGTTACATGAATTTGATTTTGTTTAGTACAAATGGTAAAAAGCTTTTTGTAATATACCAAGATTGGTTTTGATAGTTCCAAGTACCATTGATTTGTAACCTTGAGACCAATATTTGTTGTGAAAATTAAATGCACTTAGAGGTTGTAGGAAAAAGTATTAAATTTTATATTTTATCTGACTTTGGATGTAAATTTTGTTTATTAACTCACACTGCTCTGAACCTAAAAGTTTGATAACAACTATTATATGCTCCACCATTTTTATTTTAAGTTAGAACAAGACTATGCAAGCATTTGTACTTGTGATGGTATTGGGGTCCAATACAATGTTAAGTTCAAAGATCACTGGAAGGTGATCACAAAATTAAGAACACAATATTTGGGCCAACATTAAACACCATCAGAATTAGTCTCTATCCTCCCCTTTCCAGTAATGTCACCCTTTATTAAAAGAAAAAATTGCTGGCTGTCCTTTTCTGCATCTCCTCTACATTCAATGCCATTGTTTGCATATAAATTGTCCCCTCCATCTACAATATCATTCCCAGCCTGCACATCACCCATTTAACTTATCAAATTCAACTTCCTTCAAGAAGCCTTTTCAGTTGCTGAAACACAAGTCAAAAGTTTTCTTGTTGGAAGCCACTGGCACTTGATCTCTCCTTATCTTTTGACATCTGACACTAATATTTATCTAAATAAGTATGATATGTATCTACATAATGTCATACTATTTAGTAGTGTCTATATTTCCTCTCATGGGGAATCCTCACTTTAATATTTGTATGTCCCTAGATCTGTGGGGAACATAAAGTACATTGTAGAGGCTTAAAATTTTTGAGTGATTGCGACTTTTAATTATTGAGAACCACCATTTTGAAATTTAGTCTTTTCCTTCCTTCCTTTCTTCCTTCCTTCCTAAGCTCTGGTCAATTTTCAGGTCATCAAATTTTCTTGAAATACATGAAAAAAGGACACACACACAAATCTAGTTGAGAGTATTGGTTTGTGGTAATCTAATTCTCACAGATTTTACTGTACATTATTTGGAACTCTAAGTGGTTTCAATGTAGCCAAAATGAAATGTATTTTGATTTATTCTAGGCATATATTATTGAATGTCTAATGAATATTGATTCATCTAACCAAATTCTCATCTTCTGAGGAGAATTTCTAATGTCATAGTTTGCAAAATATTCTCAGTACTTCAGCAAATGTAATTTCAACTGTTAAAGTTCAACATCACTACAGTTGTTGGCAATATTAAATAATTTTTGTTGCTGTGTGATGTTCGCTGCAGCTTAAATTTCAGGTCATGGAGTGTTATTAATATTATATGGTTGGAAATAATTTCCAGATCAATGAATCGATGCTATCTTAATAGTCTGTGTCTTTAAGTTTCATACTACATTTATTTGTGAGTTGATTTCATAAGAGTAAGTTGCTTTGTGTTGCCTAGCTCATTATCTTGTGAATTTATCCCGAGTTGAAGTCCCTTTGTGACCAAAGGGCAGAGAGAACACCTCCTGAATTATTGAACTGTGCTGATTTGATGGGCAGGCCACACATTAAAGTAAAAAGGAGGGAACTTTCTCTGCAAATACCTACTTGAAGATATTTTACCAAAAAGCTAAGATATCACTGTGGAAACAACTACTCCTACTACTTCAATAGAAGTAGTCTGTCTTTCTATATATGCATACACAAATGTATATATACATATACACACACGTGAATATTTTGGGAAGTTGTATCTGTTTTCTATGATTGGTAACAATCAATGCTCAGGCTCACAAAGTGCTTAAACATTTACACACTGATTACACAAACACTGTATTAGTTGACTTATAGAATTGGAATAACGTACAATGAATAATTTAAGACTTGGAGGCTTGAAGAGAATGGTAGATTGTAGAGTGCATAACTCATGCATGGAAGAGTAGATATTTGAGCCCAGATCACCCAGTAGAAATCTGTCCCACATGCCCATGTTGGTATGTTGACAACTCTACCATTGTACACATTCTTCTGCCATTCTTCTCATTTCAACTTCATGTTAGGCCATGCATTTATAATGTGCGTATTGTGGGGAGAAGCATAGATAAGGGAATGATGAAGAATTACCAAGGATAAATTCACTGATAATGGAAAAAGGGAGAAACATTTGTATTATTATTAAGCTACTAATATGTTAATGACATTAACAAACTTGTCCTTTCTCCTATCCATAATTCAGGCCTACTCAGTCAATCTGGGCACCCCCCCCCATATCCCTATAAGAGGGATTTTACCTTTTCAGAATTGACATCGGGAGGGTGGAAACAGGAGACCCCATTAAAGAGGAATCTGAAGAAAAAAATGCAGAAAATACAGCCTAGGAGACAATGATACCTGTGGTTCTTCTGGTATTTTGATTCAGTGGACGATTAGGGTGTGGGTTTAGAGTTATAAATTTGGGAATATTAAAGCCATGGGTGTCCACATGATCACACAAGCAGAATATAGAGGAAGAATAAAAAGGGCAAATAATGGACTTGGAAACCATAATCTAAGTGGAAGAAAAGTACAGAGAAGTGTGTGTAAGAGAACATTACTGCTACTCTTCACAATATTTATTTTTAAAGTGAAATGTTCACATAAGAAATTAGAGTTGTTTCTTTCATTTTGTTTTTCTAAGATAAATATGCAACCTACTTAATGCATCACAGAAGTCATGTAAAGGAGAATTGCAGATGGCTATGGTAATGAAATATAAGTAACTTTCACAGATTTGGCAAATATGTTCATATTGTGAATAATTACACAATGATGTAATTTTTGTTAAAAATGCAGTAGTATTTACAAAATGTCAGTGAGGGATAAAAGATACCATTTAGTTTGGCAATTTGAGTATTCTAAACTTGAAACAAGTATCAATATTCAAATTCAGGGAGGCTGGGTGGCTCAGTCAGTTAAGCATCCTAGTTGGGCTCAGGTCATGATCTCACAGTGCATGAGTTTGAGCCTCACGTCAGGTTCCTCACTGACAGTGAGGAACTTACTTGGGATTCTTTCTGTCTCCCTCCCTCTCTCTCTCTGCCTCTCTCTCTGTCTCTCAAAATAAATAAATAAAATTTAAAAAATATTCAAATTCACACAGTGTGCATCACTTATGCTATAATTTTCTACAAAATGAAAAGTGGAACAATGCAAGTGAGCATCATATGTGCTCTCATCCATTTTAACAGGTCAGATGATGTTATTAATACTCATGAAAGCACATTTCTGTGTATTTAACCTTCAAGGCTCTACTCAAATTTCAATCTCTGGGGACTTTACATACTTATCAAATAGGAATTATCTTCACTCTCCCAAACTCTTTTATTTAAACAGAAAAGTTGTATATATTTAATACACAGACACACAGACACACACACACACACACACACACACACACACACACATACACATACATACACTTTAAAGAAATACAAATACAAGTGCAGGATTTTACCCAAATTCTGTTTTGTTATGTATATAGATAGGTGTTTTACACAAATGTAGGATTTTAATCTAATTCCGTTTTTTAACCTGGTTTTTAATGTCTGAGATACATGGTATTTTTTCATTACTTTATTCTTGTAAAATCTTATAATGATTTAGCTTTCAATGTTGAGTCATATTTTTTTCTGATTATAGTAAAAACAGCCACTATGAAAACATCACAAAAATAAAGTTAAAAGTAAAAATAATCATAGGTAACTTTCTGTCTTTTCTGCATAAACACACAAATGTTATTTTAAGACATTTTGAACTTTTTTATAAATTTAAAAATATAGCTGTTCTTTCTTTCATGTCATAAGTATTCTTTTAAATCATTTGAACAGTTCTATAGAATTTCACTATTTGAACAAAAATACATTTTGTAAGTTCAATACAAGTAAGTATTTGGGTTGTTTATCATTTGTATTGCTGTAAAACAGACTATGAAATACATCCCTAGCTCATATATTTTCAAGTATCTTAATTTTTTTCTTACATTGTCACTAGATACAGAATTGCTGTGACAAAAGTAGATATATATATACTAAGTAGACTAAGTACTTATTCCATGCTCCTTACATCTTTTTTTAGTCCTTGTCCTAGTAGTCTTAATTAGCTTATCTCCTTTATCAATAGTTAAATCTGTTGAAGGCAGAAATTATATGTGACCTAAAATAACATGTGTGTTGGCCTCGTATGTAAGTCTTCCAAAGTTAAAAAAATGGAGTTGTGTCATATTTGTCTTCCATTCCTTAGATCTAGAGCCCATTAATCTATTCAGCCCACAAAAGTTTCATATTAAGGTCCCTAGGTGATGCATACATTCTGGCTTACGAATTCATGAAGGTACATACTCTGAGAATCATAATTAGAACACAGGTATGTCTGACCCTTACTTCTGATCTCCTGCAATTTAGAAGCCAGAAGTCAAGGAGTCTTTTGAGTTACTGGATTATCTGCTTGCTCTAATTGCATGACTTTGGAAGTGACAAAATCTGGGGTCCTCAAGGCTAACTCAGCCTTCATGTGCCAGTCATCAGAAGGCTATAGAACGATGTGTCAATCTGAAATGCTTAATGATAACTTTGTTCCCACACTGGTCACTTATAGAAATAGCCTACCCTCCTTAATCCTCAAACATTCTATTAAATTGCATCTTTCATTCTATTTATAGTTCAGGCATTTTGACACCCAGTTCAGAAATAAACTTATTCATAGTTACCTGTTTCATCACTTAAAGAGGAAAAAAAAATATATATATATATATGCATTGACTTTAAAGTACTATTTTTACAGTGATAATATTTTGAAAAAATGCAGTACTCTTGTATTTTGAGAGGGTAAAAATCTTGCTGGAGTTATCTTATGAGCTCTGTGCTTAAGAGTCAGAAAGATGCACACTTTATGCCTTGGAAACTGTACTTACCTGGAGCCAAAGCCCATCACTTCCTTCAATGCTGGTGCCAACATGCTTGTCAGTCAGACATCTTTAACTGGAGTATCACTGGCCAGGAACTGCTTGCTTTTTACTCCTACCTGGAACAAAATACAGTGTCAGTCATTTTTTTTTTTTATGTTCATTCAAGCACATTAAGATATTCATTATGTTATCTTTCTCTGTCACATTAGACACCCATTTATTGGAATGTTCAACACAAAGGAGAGAAGCATAAACTCTTCCCCTCTATCATTTATACCGCAATGATTAATATAGCACCTGTTTAAGTCAAAGGGACCGTCTGTATTTTATCTCCTAAAAAAATGTTCGTTGTAAAGGATTATTATTTTAGTGCCATCATTCCTATCCATTTGGTTTAAGTAATTGATGTGTTAATTTAGGAAGCCATTTTTATATATTGTCCTTGGAGATGGTAAGCCATTTTTATATATTGTCCTTGGAGATGGTAAATCAGAATACTTTAAACCCAGAAAATATGTTGAAAATATTGTTTTCTGGATTTTTTTTAACACCATGAGAAGGAATCCCAGTAGGAAACAATTTAGGAATGCAATAGTTTTTCAACTTGTGAGACATTGATGAAGAACACAGATGCTTTCTCAAATGCACCAGAGTGTTGCTACTACAGAACATTAAATAAAAATAGACATTTTGACCAGATGATGAAATCACAGACTCAAAGAAAAAAAAAAAAAAAGCCCTCAGAGCTGGGCTGCCTGTGTATGAATGCGATGTCCTCCGTATGAATGGGATGTTGGGTTATTCTGGTCCTTTACTTGTCACAGTTGGGGCCACGTGACCTTCAGCAGTCTCTCCAGTCTGGTGCACAATCGGGTGGTTTCAGGAAACAGAAGAAATCAACAATGTGCCCATCTTGTTCCAGTTTGTCCAGCCAGCACTTGTTTTGCCTCTGCCTTTGTCTCCTTCCCCAGAACTTGGAATCTGACTCAGGATTGAATCTCATGGTGGAGATCCTGTTATCTGCTGACCTTCCTCCTGATGCTTGCTGCCTGACTAATCCCCTGAGCCAGGCTGATATACCCTACTGTCTGATCTCCCTGCCAGGGTAACCTATTTATTATTACTTCTTGTTGGACCTACTTTGCACTGATCACTTGTTTGAATCTCACCACCCTCTCTGAATGAATAATGTGGCTCCATGTGCTTCAACACAAGGAGTGAAATCAGCTTCCCCAAACCCTAAACTCCTTGGTGTCAAGTTACAAACCACCTATTTTGTCCCATGTTGCTATTGATTTAAGAGCGGGTAACATAAAAGGTGAGAGACAGAGTCATTTCATTTCCTTAATAGAATTCAGATCTTAAGAGAGAATATTGTTCTTACTTTGCAGCCTTCTTAAAAATTCAAATTTTTCTTATCTCACACTGAAATCCATTTTATCCCCTTTGTTTCTTCTGCTCGTTGCACAATAAACTTTCATTAGCTCTCATTTAGATAATAACAATAACTTCTTAAATGTTGATCTAGTGCCAACTGTAAACAGATGGCACTTTCAATTAGAATAATTTGAGGAGAGTTTAATAAAGAACTTATTACAAAACTGTGGGCTCTATGTAGGGAAACCACAGAGAGGATGGAACAAAGTTGTTATCACCCTTCGGCTGGCAGAGATGAGGACAGGGGGCAGCTACTGCCTCTAGGAGACCGATGTATAGCGAGAGCCTCCTGGGTAGAAACACTGATCTTTAATTGGAAGTCCTGTGTGGCACAGGATGGCAGGATGGGAGGGAGCCCTGTCATCTTGCATTCTCTCATCTTCTCTCCGGTTTCCTACCTACACTACCTATGGGACAATCAAGGTCATTGAGCCTCTTGATGAACCCCATCTGGACTAGTTTCTAGTGTTAAAGATTCGGATGGAGAAGGGTAAAGAGTGAATCTGAAAGGCGAATGGAAGAGGTTCAGCAAACACTTACTCATACTCCAGATCATGGACTTTGGAATTAGATACAGGTTTGACTCCTAGCTTTACTTACTTGTGTAACTAGATAAATTTTTATAATTCTTGGTATCATCATCTGTGTAATTCAGATAACATACTTCAGAGTTTCATTGTTAGAATTAATGGCATAACATACCTAATACAAGTATATCTAGTAAGTAGTTAGTATTAGACACAGTGGCAGTAATTCCTCTCAAAATGTGTTGAAATCAAACACAAACACACTCTAGCCACACTACACTCTTCAGCACTCGTAATGGACGGTGTATTTCCAGACCTTTCACAAGTGCTATTCCTTCCCCCTCTCCATCCCAACTTCTGTTTGCCTAGAGAATCCCTACTCATGTTTTAAAATCCATGAAATGGTCTGAAGGTTCCCTTCCGTTTCAAAGGACATCATTCTCTTTTTGTCTTTCCATGGCACATATCACTCTGCAAAGTAATTAGACTATGCCATCTTCCTATTTGACTAGGAGTTCCTTAAAGGAAAGGTTATGCCTGAGAGATTTGTTTCCTCAGAAAGTGGTTCATTCTCAGGTTCTTAGTAGATATTCAATAAACATTAAGTTAATAAATGTGAATTACTAGAGTAAGTCTATGACAATGAAAGGAAAAGGTTTCTTAACTTCTTTTTTTTTTTTTTTTTAATTTTTTTTCAACGTTTATTTATTTTTGGGACAGAGAGAGACAGAGCATGAACGGGGGAGGGACAAAGAGAGAGGGAGACACAGAATCAGAAACAGGCTCCAGGCTCCGAGCCATCAGCCCAGAGCCCGACGCGGGGCTCGAACTCACGGACCGCGAGATCGTGACCTGGCTGAAGTCGGACGCTTAACCGACTGCGCCACCCAGGCGCCCCAAGGTTTCTTAACTTCTTTCCTCTTTGCCCAACGGGCAAATCAATCTGTAACTTGGTAGGTGGTGGGGAGTAAGATTATCATGGAAAGTCAAGACAACTGAAGAAGAGGTCCCAAAGGAAACTCCAAGCACCTCTGCAAGTTCTCCCTGGGACACCCTGCTGCAAAATTCACCTCATTCATCACAAGGCTGCCAGAGACAGTAGTACTGGCTGATTTCAAGCAGACAATTAGTAACTTACAAACTAACTAGGGAACTGAATACAAACACCTTTAAGTATCTGATGCATTAATGTGAAAAGGCAAGTTGAATTGTCAACATTTCCTCTATGACTAACCCAACACTTTTCCCCTGAAATTTAAAATACATATATTGGGGTACTCGGTTGAGCATCTGACTCTTGATTTTGGTTTGGACATGATCTTGCGGTTCATGGTTTCGAGCCCCACGTCAAGCTCTGCACTGTGCAGAGCCTGCCTAGTTTCTCTCTCTCCTTCTCTGTCTGACCCTCCCCCCATGTAACCTTGCTCTTTCTCTTTCTCTCTCTCTCTTTCTCAAAATAAATGAATAAATACACTTAAAAATATAAAATACATGGGGAGCCTGGGTGGCGCAGTCGGTTAAGCGTCCGACTTCAGCCAGGTCACGATCTCGCGGTCTGTGAGTTCGAGCCCCGCGTCGGGCTCTGGGCTGATGGCTCGGAGCCTGGAGCTTGTTTCGGATTCTGTGTCTCCCTCTCTCTCTGCCCCTCCCCCGTTCATGCTCTGTCTCTCTCTGTCCCAAAAATAAATAAAAAAACGTTGAAAAAAATATATAAAATACACATTTTTCTCTGTTTTGTGAACTGGTAAGAAATTTGCATGAATCTAAGCATCATAAAATGGCATATAGGACTAAACCTTTCTCTCACTCTTGCCTCCTTCTTCTTCTTATGTCACCTTCAACAAGATCACCTTTATTGGCAACTGTGGATCCTTGCAAAAATTCCTTATACAAATACAAGAAATCTCGTATGTTATTTGGCTCCCCACCCCCAACTTAAAAAAAAAAAAAAAGACTGCATTCTTCACCCACCATTATTGGCCTTGCCTTTCCCCCTTCCCTACATAAAGTAACTACCAGGCTTTTTATATTAGGAAATAAACAGCACCTCCTGTGTAGCCTTCATGTCTATTATTCTGAATCACCTAAAGTTATTTAATTATACCCCAAGATATTTATCTTTCAAAACTTTTATCATTCTTGAGATTTAAAAAAAAGTGTTAATTTATATCTAAGAGGTACATCTGTAGGATACATTCCTCTGAGAGTGGAGAAGCCAAAGGCAAATGCATTTGTAATTTTCAAATATGTTGCCAATTTTCCCTCCTTGAAAATCAAACCAATTAATGCTACCACCACCAACTTCTACTTGGTTGGGCAGACTTCTAGATTCTCGAAAATCTGATAAGTGAACATTTTTATCTCTGTCATTTAAATGAGCATTTGAAAAATTATGATGTAGGTTCAATATCTCCTTATGTCAATTAAGGGATATTATGTATCTTTTTGTGTGAAACTTCTATTGCTATTCTTTGCAGTTTTTAAATTTCAAGTACAATTTAACACATTCTTTCTCATTCTATGTACTTTCAAAATGAAGCAAAGTCATTAACGACATCAGCAAAATTCCTCTAAGTTAAGGTTTTTAAAAGCCTATGTTCCCAAGCTCCTTGCAATCTTATGCTGGAAAGCAAATCCCCGCAAAGAGGTCCCACAGCGCTCTCTGGTGGCCGTCTGCTCCATCGCATCTTCCCTGCATTAACTCTTGGGGCAGAAACTATAGGTAGATACTGCTTGTTATCAAACTCTTCCTTAACTTCTAAACCTAGTCCCAGTCTCCTCACCCTGGAGACTATATGGAACCGCACCCAGCCTGAAAACGAGGAGACATTAGAGCTACGTTAGCCCTCAAAGAACGAGGTTTGTGTCTGTATATTTGTGGGTGTCCTAATAGGCAAGATTCATTTTTTTTTCCTAGGCGCCAACCTCCCCCCTCCCACTCCACCCCCACCGCCACTCAGATGCTGTAAAAATGGCCCTAGAGTATCTTGTCTTGTCTTGGGCTGAAGTACAAGGCTTGTTCCAGGAAGTCAGGCTCTGCTTCACCCATCTCTACATCAGTGTGTTCAAAAGACCTATCATCAGTTTTTAGAATTCCAAGGAGTCAAAATAGCACAAAGTCAGCTCAGTCAGAAGCTTGAAATTCCTTCCTTCCACAAGTATTTCAAGTACTATATGCACTGTTCTAGGTGCTTGTGATTATTTTCAGTGAACAAAATGTACAAAAAAAAAAAAAAAAAAAAGTCTGTCCTCTTTGGAGCATATCTTCTAGTTCACGGAATTCAGGAAGAGGGTAATTAAGTAATATCCTTATATTGCGAGATATGGGTCTGTGAGATTATGTGGGGGAGAAGAGTGCATGTTTCTCTTTAAATTAGAGAGGAAAATAAAGGGTAGGCCTTTTTGAATAAGGATTTGAGGGTGTGGAAACCATGTGGTTCTTAAGAGAAGAAATCATCTAGAATATGGCAATAGTTTTGTTTTGTTTTGTTTTGTTTTGTTTTTAAATTTATTGATTTATTTTGAGAGGCCGGGGGGGGGAGAGTATCCCAAGTAGGTTCCATGCTGTCGGTGCAGAGGCCGATGAGGAGCTTGATAGCATGAACAGTGAGATCCTGACCTGAGCTGGAACCAAGAGTTGGACACTGAACTGGCTGAGCCCCCTAGGAGTCCCTAGAATGTGCCAGTAGTCTTATGCCTATAGCCCTGCAGTGGACATCTGAAAGATGCCCTTTCAGGATTAACAGATCTTTTCACCCAGCTGATGGGAGTGCTGCCAACTGCCATTTCTAATCCCACCTGGAAATTGCCCCAGGCTGGCCATGTTGCCTCACCAGCCCTCGCTCAAATGCAGCCTGCATCCAGTTACAGACACTAAGCATGAAGGCCTGGCCTACAGCCACCATGCAGGACAGCTCCCTGTGTTGTTGAAAGAAACCTTAGTTGAGGCTACATTGCAGACCATCTGCCATTTGCTCACTCCTTGTTCCTTCCCTTCTGTTTCACACAAGTGGATCTCAGAACACTGCCTATAAACTTCCTGCATGCTGACCTCTGCCTCCTTCTGCTCCTACCCAGAACGGCAAGGTGACCACTATGCAGCTCATAACCTGATACAGCATCCGGTCTTTTTCACAAATATCTGTTGACTACCTACTAGATGCTAGTACTAATTTTGATGTTTAGAACACAGTAGTGAAAAAATGCAATTTGTTCATATGTAGATCATAGCAGAGAAGACAAACATAAAATACATAATAAATAACATAGCAATAACTGCTAAGGAGAAAAAGTAGCAAAAGGGTGGAAGAAATGTCTGGAAAAGGTTACAGTTTTACATGTGAGAGTGAAGTAAATCCTCACTAAAGCAACATTTGAGTAAAGACCTGAAGGGAATAGGGTGTCAGCCTTGGAGGCAACTGGGAGGAAAAAGTTCCAGGCAAAGGCAACTTGAACAACAAAGTCTAAGGTGAGTATTTTTGGTGTTGTTGTTGATGTTGTTTCAGAAAAGCAGCAGGACACCGAGTTAATTTGTAGTGAGCTGAATGAGAGAGAGAGAGAGCACATGCGCGTGAGGGAGCCTAGTAGAAGAGCTCAGAGAATAATGAATCTGAGAGTAATCATCTAAAGGTTACTGTAGAAATAAGACACCAGCTTTTATTCCTAATGAGATGGAAAGACAATGGGGGATTGGGGGTAGATGACAGATAGAACCATTCTGGCTGACTGTTGAAAAGTAACTGAAGGGTGTTAAAGTCAGGAGCAGAGAAAGGAGACTATTGTATCAAACTAGGGAAGGCATGAATATGGCTTAGACTAGGGCAGAAGCCGTGGAGGTGGAAAGAAATGGTTAGAATATTGTATGTTTACAGGTAGAAAAGTTAGGATTTGCAAACAGATTCCACGTGGGGTGTTAGTGAGAGAGATAAAGCATAACCCCGTGGTTTTATTTTTATTTTATTTTTTTATTATGTTTTAAAATATTTATTTATTTTTGGGAGAGAGACAGAGTGCAAGTGGAGAAGGGGCAGAGGAAAGGGAGACACAGAATCTGAAGCAGGCTGCAGGCTCTGAGCTGTCAGTACAGAGCCCGATGCATGGCTCTAACTCATGAACTGCAAGATCATGGCTTGAACCAAAGTCAGACGGTCAACTGACTGAGCCACCTAAGTGTCCCATAGCCCTATGGTTTTATATCTGAGCAAAAGGAAAAGTAGAGTTGGCATTAACTCAGAGAAAAAGGACCACCAAAGCTTAGGGGGAGTTATCAAAAGATTCATTGTGGAAATGTGAGTTTTAGGATGCCCATTAGGCAATAAAATGAAGATATCAAATAGGGATCTGGGTATCTGAGATCCAGGGGGAAGATTGTGGCTGGAAATATCACTTTGGAAGTCATTAGAATATGGGTAGTATTAAAAAGCCCTGAGAGTAGATGACGTCACTGAAGGAGAAAGTCTGTTTGGAAGGTTAAGAGGTCCAAGGACTGAAGGCTGGCAGATGAAGAGGAGAGAGCAAAAAAGAATGAAAAGGAACAGCTACTGCAGTATGCAGGGAAACCAGAAGTCAAGAAGAAACAGTCCTTTGAAGAGGAGAGAATGTTCAACTGTGTCAACTGCCGCTGCTGAGTCAAGGAAGAGGAATAGCAAGAAGTACGCAGTGTATTTGCAATGTAGCAATCGATGACTAAGACGAGATTTGTCTCAGTGAAATGATACGGGAGGGTGCTAGAATGGAGAGGCACCAAGACCTATGTAAACGGGAGACACCAGAGAATGTGTAATATTTTCATGCACAGGTTTATTAAAACTGACTAGATTTCTATTAGAAAGCAAGCCTTAATTTTAGTACTTGGATGGAAGCCTTAATTTTAGAAAGATCATGGTGAAATGACATGGTCTATATAGGACTTCAAAGAAAATAAGTTGAAAATCAATACTAAAGAGATACAAAATTAACCTATTTATCTGGTAACTTAAAAACACATTTAACAACCCAAGAAATATTAGTTTAAATGTAGAATAATAAGTTCTGAATGTAACAGAACTTCTTCATATTAAAACTTGAGAAGCCCTGAGGACCCTTACCCTCTGTGTCATGCTCCACTTCCACAGGCTGAGGACTGCTTCTAGCAACGTATGCAAAATAATTGGCCATGCAAACAAAATCACCATCTTGTACCTTATTTCTAAGATAATTTGACTATTTGCTCATCTTCCCCACTGCACTGTGGGAGGTTTAAACATAAGTATTTATCTTGGTAATTTTTAGCACTTGCCAAAATACCTAACAAGTGGGTGGTGCTCAATGCAGGCTTATTTAATGAATGGATTAGATGAATTTTTGAACAATTGATGGTCTTACACATTGATAAGTATAACTGAGGGATGTACAAAGCTGTTAATATGGCTGAAAATACCTAGATGAATAAGTGGCATGGCAGACATCAGTTAAACTGTTTGGAATTTTTTTTTAATCTGCTCTTTAAACTAGCTGCAAAAATAAATATGCACAGAGTACAGGGTTCAGTAGCTGCTTCTCAGTCCCCCAAAAAGGATCCACTCCTCAGGACTGCCATGACCTTTTGCCTGGCTTTTACTGAAGCTCTCACCTCTCAATATACTCCTTTCTTATTGTAGGTCTCCAAGCTCCTCATCCCCAAATCTCCCACACAAATACTGGCTTTCTGGAGTATACTTTCAGCAGCACAGAGGCTGGGAAAGTTTACAAAATTCATAAGAACACTAACACAGTAATAGACACCTAAGCTGTAAAGTCACAAGTATTGTTTTTTCCTCAACCCATGCCTGAAATGTCATAAGAAAGTTTTCACAATAAAATTAGAAGTAAAAAATCATACAAGTTTCACTGCAACACAAAATATATTTTAACTGAAGCAAAATGTTCTGTGAAGCAGAATTATGAATATGTGCTGATTCATTATCATGTTTATAATGCAAATGACAGGATGAATAATGATTATATATATTAAACTCCTGATTTTGTGAGCCTTACGTAGAATTCTATTTGCTTCTGAAAACCAAAATTGAAGATTTCTTAGTTGAAGATCCAAAAAATAAATAATTATCTTTTTATAAAAAATAATGAGCTGAATATTTGACACTTCTCTTTAACATGTGCATCTCCGTATAGAAGAGGATTGCTCAGTATGGTGAGCAGTTTGATGATAATAATACATCATTAAGCTTTCAGTAAGGTATCTTGGGATGCAATGGTAACATTTAGGTGTCCAAATCCTTTGCTAGATATATTTGACATGTGCTCTCTGGATGACAATACAATTAAAAATACTATGGCATGTAGGTAGTGAGACGGCAAGGTAGATTTTCATTCTGACTCTTGGTTCTAAAGACTAAAATCCTTAAAGTTAGCAGTGTTGTGAATATCTCATCTTCCAAACGCCTTTTCTTCCCTAAACATTTGTGAAACTAGATAAGTTAACTTTGCATATAAAGATATTTGCATAATGTGACTATCAAGGCTGTTTTATTAAAATGTCTACTTCTCAGAGTCAATATCTCTCCACAGAAAACACATCAAGAAGTCAGCAACAACGGAGCCTCCTTACTCTGGAAGGAATCTATGTTTCTTTGTTGGAGGAATAGTGTGCTTGCAAAAGAGCACATTGTTTTTTTCTTCTCCACTTCATCCACAAATGTGACAGATGGAGGAAACAGGTAAAATGAAAAGAAAATTTAGAGCACAAACAATTGTGGAGATGCTTACTGATGATCATAATTTGTCAGTTTGGTGTCTTCCTCATCATTTAAGACCCTGCTGAAAGTCATCGGCTATCCTCAAAGTTAGTTGTTCCATTTACTTATAAATTGCACTGTGATTCTCTATCAATACCACTCTCTCATTGTATTTTAATTAAAAAAAAAAGTCACCGCTTTCTCTCATTTGATCAAGATGTTCCAAGAAGGATGTGTCCCTTATTACTGCCACTCTTTTCTCCTCAAACCTGCCATCATCCCAGTCCATCTCTAGCGCCTAACATCATGCCTGGAAAACAAGTCATTTGAGTGTTCAGTGAAAAAAAATGACTGAAGAAAACACACAACAAATGTAAGAGATAAAGGCAACTAAAAGTAAAATTAAGCTAGATCAAATACCACTGCACTTTTAGCTTCTCTTTTTATGTGATTGGTTCATCTAATACTCTCCTATATCCATATATCTTACAAAGGTGAAAATTTAAAGGTTAACATGCAATATTTAGCAAAACATTTTAAGAAGTCTATTCAAGCAATTTATGTGTTGCAATTGCAGTAACTTCAGGAACACTGTTCTAAGAGTAAGACAAGTATTATCAGTCTAACAACGACAACAAATTTGGCAGTATCCTAAAACATGATCATAGCAGTAGGTACAAAGGAAAAGACTGAAAAGATATATTACAATAAGAGGATAATTACATAAAACAAGAGGCCAGTCACAAGTATAAAGGCTATTTGAAGTGAAAATAATACACTCAGTAGCAGAGTTACATAAGTAAAACAATTCTTACTTGCAGCAAACGACACTAGCATTGATACAATGGCAGGATGGTGAAGCTAAGACTTCTGGGGTAAAGGGTCACCAATGTGAGAAAGGAAGATGTTTCACAAGGGAAATTTTAAGTCAGATAAAGTCCAACCACAAGAGAAACATAATCAATGATTCTCATAGGTTTAATTTTCCTGTCATTGATCTATGCAAAAATTTTCATGTTTGATTCATATTTATGAATTTCCTATTCTTCATACTTCAGCAAATGGTAGTTACTTCTAAACCTTTCTAAGAGATTTTTAAGATTGACAATATATTTAGAGTGAAAAAACTGTCCCGGTAGGAGGACCCTTAAAAAATTATTTATTGATGAAATCTATAGGTTTTCAGATTTCTATCTTTAAGTTGATTTTACTAAGAAGTAACAATTCAGTGATTTATGCAATCACCCCTATTTCCTTACCTCAGTGTCCATGTGCACATTTCTCCTTTCAAACATCTCCAGATGGATGTTGACTATGCCTTCGTCTAGGGGACTTCTACTCTCATCATTAAGGGAAGGGTCACATGACCTAGGCTGACCCAATTACCGCACATCCAGCCCCCTAGTCACGTTCAGAGATGGGCATGTTCTAAGTCTACACTTCTGATGAAAACTCTGAGAAAAAGATACTTTGTCATCCTCAATTAATGAGAAATTGGAAATATGTAGCCTTAAGTCTTGTCCCATCTTGAGATGAGGTGATTTTATATTAATGACAATACACTGAAGAGCAAATTAACACAAATAAAATGGGATACTTGGTGACCCCATTTAATACCTGGACCATGGCTGTTCTGGAACAATCATCACAAAACATTTTAGTTTAACTAATACATTTCCCTTTTCTGTGTAAGCCAGTAAATTCACCTTTTGGTTTCTTGTGATCATTTCCTAATTTTGTCTCTTCACATACATAATAAGGTCTCTCTCATTTGTAACTTACAGCCCAGCTTATCTGTTATCACTCACACCTTATGAATCACTTTAGGTTTTCTTGGCCTTAACTTGTCTTCTGTCCTAGTTGATGCTCTGGCAGTTCTGTGAGCTGTGGCAGACTTCATGCTGACCTGGCCTAACAGTGATTTATCATGAACTCATACCACATACCTCTCATCTTCTCCCTGTGACTTCCACGTTGACATCTAGATGGGAAGGCTGTGAAACCCTTTTTAGCAAACACACATATTTAAGCCAGACCTGTGGGGTTTTAATTTCCCAAGAGGTAAAGCTTTGACAACAGTCTATGGCAGCTGGTAGAAAAATTATTTACCCTTTCCTTCCCTGGACAAACTTCCTTTAAACGGTTTTATTTGGCACCCAACAAAAAACAAAACAAAACAGGGGCGCCTGGGTGGCTCAGTCGGTTAAGCGTCCGACTTCAGGTCACGATCTCGCGGTCCGTGAGTTTGAGCCCCGCGTCGGGCTCTGGGCTGATGGCTGGGAGCCTGGAGCCTGCTTCCGATTCTGTGTCTCCCTCTCTCTCTGCCCCTGCCCCGTTCATGCTCTGTCTCTCTCTGTCTCAAAAATAAATAAAACGTTAAAAAAAAAAAAAAAGCGAACACCAACAAAAAAAAAAAAAAAAGAGAGAGAAAAAGAAAACACTGAGTATGAAATAATCTATTGAAGCTCTGGCTCAATAATGCATCTTTTTATTATATTTCCCCATTCTTTATTCTATTTTTCCTTTATTCCTATTATACAGGGATGTCCCTAATAACACTAGTAGCACATTCTATTTTGTTCTGATTAAGGCAGTTGGAACCATGCATGGCACTGGAAAGCAAAATGAGAAAGGATTTGGAAGTGGGATTACTCACTGGTCTCATATAAGAGATTCCAGTTTTGCTGGTAATAGGGTGGCGATAATCCACAGAATGCAAATGTATCCCAACTACTGAGGCTTTTTAACCTGTGGTTAGTAAGAATCAAACTGAGGAAGACTGGGAAATACTAGCTATTTATGGCCCTTAATGGTGCAGAAACAATGATAACTGTGGAGAGATCTAGCTTTTGTTAACTGAATTAGAAGCCTTGAAAGAAAGAAAGAAGAAAAAATTGAGTGACAGACTCAAGGCAACAAATCTCAACCCAAAGCAAGCTGTAAAAGCCTGAGGGTGGGTCCCTAAAGCAGTTTTTGAAGATACTCTTATCTCCCAGAATTAAAAGGCAAACTACACTGAAAATCAAACCCAGGATTTAATTGTGAAATTAATCCTATTTCACACTGGAGCTATGAAGAACACTGTAGCCTTGGTTGATCTATAATGAAGGCCTGGTCATTCCACAAAACACTATGGGAAACCAAGTCTTACAAGGGTACATTTGAGTGGATGAGCCTTTAAATTCTGAACTCCTAAATTCCTTGGAATCCTCTTAGCCAGAAAAAAAGCAGCACCTTCAAACTCTTAGAGAAAAGTTATACCTCTGCTTGCTTGGGAATGTACAAGGACATTACTTTTAATAGGTCCCTTAAAAAATAATATTATTTTCTCCAAGATCCCACTCTGCAACCCTTTTTGTCCCTACAGGGCAATAACCATGGTGAGATCTTAGCACAGCCTGACCTGAGAAGTACAGTCTCTGCTTCAGAGGGAAATAGCTTACACACTGTAGAAACAGCAGGATCTACCATTCCATAGAGCAGGAACCAAGGTTCAGCATGTTTAAATCTGCTGTGGTAATCAGACCAAGGTGGGGTTCCGTATTAGGCTGGGAATGAGGAGAATTTGACATAGAACCTATTGATGATTTGGATCCCATGTTTGGATAGGAACACCTGGCCCTAGAACAAATGTGCGAGTTTGAATAACTCTTTGAAGATTACATATAATCATGGACTGCATTAAATAAACTAGAGATTTGCAGGCATTTTGTTTGTTTGTTTTTTGTTTTTTTGTGTTTTTTTTTTTTTTTTTTTTTTTTTTTTTTTTTTTTTTTTTTTTTTTTGCAAAGTATTAAAGAAATGTAGCAGTTTAGAATGGTAGGGAAATTTGAATGGATTTACTAGGTAAGGTTTGAAAACTAACCACCTGCATTTATGTCCCTAGGAGAGCCCAGAAGATTCAGTATGATTTAAGCAGTGAAGGGTACATTGGTAAAAAGGGAAAGGGTAACACTGGGAAACTCAAAGGTGCTATGTTCTGTAGTACAGGCCTCACATTGGCTCCCAAATCTGGGGTAAGGGACATTATAGTGGAAAGGAAAAAGTGGAGGACCCTGAGAAGTCCCCGCCTTTGTTTTAACCAACATAGTCAGTCATATGCAGCAATGATTCTTATAATTACAGAAATTAGTGCTACCAAACATCTGAATCCTTAATCCTTAATCCATAAGGGGCTGTTTTTAATAAAACCCTGAGGCATTCCTGCAACTATCACTGAGCCTCAGTTGCCTCACCAGAACTGTCCAGATAAGCCCCAGGATTCCCTGTATAGTGAGAATTCCATTAAGATAAAGACAGAGGCATTTCTAAATCTATCCTTTCATTTATTTATGCATTTGTTTTTCATTTAGCATTTATTGAATTAGAGGTATAGGATGTTAAGATGAGTAAGATAAGATCATTTCTCTTAAAACTCACATCAAGTAGAAAAGTAAATATATTATAGCATGATGTGGGGGGATGAGCTAAATGGATAAGGAGCATTAAGGAGGACAGTTGTTGGGATGAGCACTGGGTGTTATATGTAAGTAATGAATCACTAAAGTCTGAAACCATTGCTACACTATATGTTAACTAGTTGGATTTAAATAAAATTTAAAAACATAAAATAAAAACAAGAAAAAAAGTATATAGCATGATGTGATAAGGGCAATGCAGAGCTGTGTAGAATAGAATAATGTGATAAGAGTAATATGTATATACTATGTAAGAGACATATACACCAGGCAATATAGGAACATATGGTACGTTAAGCAACTGGGAGTTTTAACATACTAAGCAAGCAGATAGCAAATGCAGAGAGGACATTCTGGGTAGAAAAGACCAGTGCTTTCTAGTAGGAAAATTAGAAGCATCATGGTGTGTTCTAAGAACAGCAAACACTTAGGTGTTTATGGAGCATGTTTAAGCAGAGGTGAGAGCAAAGATATCAGGATAGAAAATGTTATGTTAATAACTTTGACATTAACTGATATGATTTTCATGGATTAAAATATGCACACATTTGCATGTTGTTGCCTAATATTAATATTCTTGAGGACTTGGCATGTATTTCACTTTGAAACTGTCCATTAATAGTGTAATATCAATATTGCCTTTTACCAACGTAGTCAAAACTTAGATTAAATGAGGGTCCAATATCACACATATATATGCACATATATTTACGATGTGTATATTTGAATGTCTCACAGGCAGACAGAGTCTTTCTTCCCAACTATAATTATTGCCATATTTATCTTCTATTCCATATCAAAACCTACAGTTAGAACTTTTGAAACCAGAGAAGTTTGAGACACAGCAAACATGCTTTCGACAATTCCTTATTTGAGAAATAGTATAAAATATACTTTCTGCAACTGTGGTCTTAAATAACTGAACTTGGGAGTAAATATGATTTCCAATGTACTGTTTAAACAAAAATATTCACTCCAGCAATATATGATAAAATCAATCCTTTTCCCCAAGAGGCTTAAAATTTCTAAAAGCATTAGTAAGGATTCATTTAACAGACATTAAATGAAGCCTTCCATATAATAGGCACTGTGCTCCATGTTGTAGATTAAAGAATGAAAAAAATATTGTTTTTGCCCTGATGATGATTGCCTAATTGACTGGTGTAATAAATGCTATGACAGCGTAGGAAGTAGCAGGTGCGCAAACCTGAACACAAGCGCGTGTTCTGTTAATGTGAAAATCAAGTGAGGTTAATGTGAAAATCAACTGTGTAATATAGTGCTTGGTAAAGCTGATGACCAGTTATCAAAACATAATCATCATGAAATTTAGAAGTCAAAGTTTGTGGGCCACTTGGGTGGCTCAGTGGGCTAAGCGTCTGGCTTCAGCTCAGGTCATGATCCCACGGCTTATGAATTCAAGCCCCGCATCAGGCTCTGCATTGGTGGTGTGGAGCCTGCTTGGGATTCTCTCTCTCTCCCTCCCTCCCTCTCTCTCTCTCTCTCTCTCTCTCTCTCTCTGTCTCTCTCTCTCTCTGTGTGTCTCTCTCTCTCAAAATAAATAAATAAACTTTAAAAAATTAAACAAAAAAGAAGTCAAAGTTTGTAAAAATAAACCCAAGAACAATTACTAGTGGAAGATAGATATAGTGGTTATGACTGGTAGTGCTTCTATCAGTACTTTTAAAGAATTCTATAGAAAATGTTTCAGAATTAAGAACAGTACCTTAGAAGTAGGTATAAGTAAACTTGCAGGACATCTTCCGTTTTGCTCCTGATAACAGTGGTAGCTTTTTTAAAAGTTGATGATTAAAAGGATATTTAGCTTTCTAAAACTGCAAACAAAGCAATGAGGGACCAGGCATGTAAAATGTTTGTAACTGGTCAATTAATTGCATAGAAGAAAAGCACTCCATAACTAAGGTGCATTTTAAGACACCCAAAATATGTAGGTGAGGTGATTAAAAGAATAATTGAGAATAAGTGAGAACCTAAAGGAAGTAATATTTCTAAAGTATGACCAATAAAGAATTTTATTTCCTATCCATCCAGCTTAACTCATGATACCATACTAAATAAGTACTCTATTATAAAAGTGAACGTAGGCTAAGCATATTGGCTCTTGTACCCATTTGTTCTCTTTTGGTGCTCCAATTTGTTTTCAGAACACAGTCCTTTCAAGTATTAGGCAACAGTTTTTAGAAAACTGTCTTTATAAACTACTGCCTGTATTTCCACAATTGTCAGTTTCATCTAAAAGTTATCATTCCAATGCAAATGCATATATACATACACAGATGGGTGCAGAACCTTTGCCCTTTTTTATCCTGTGTCTTCTAGACTCCTTATTGTAAGCCTGATTTTAAAGAGATTATGGTATTCATCAATGCTCTTCTTTCAATAATCCTGACTCTTCATCTCCTGGGCTCACAGTAAACTGCACCTTCTGCCCTAGGGTTGGGTGGAAGAAATTTGTGGTATTTGGCAGTAACAAGAGGAAGTGATGCACCCCTTGCAATTCTAATATGCCCACCCCCTCAGATGCCAGTGTTGATATTAATTTATGTAATGATATGTACTCTTTTCACATGTGTATGTTGTATGATATAATGTAACATGTTATTGTTCACATGTGTATTAAAGGGAGCCAGAAAAAAATGTGCATGAACCACTGATCTAAGTTCTTTATTTTCTCTCTGCCTCAACTGTCCAGCAAGACGCCCTGTGCTGAATATAGCTCACCTCAACCCAAAGACAGTCTTGTATTTTTAACCAAAACACATTTTCCACGATTAGCTAGCTCATGTGAGCTTATGGATACACCTGCTGCCACCAGGGGTCAGACTAGTAAGTGTGTAATTGAAGATGAAGGTAATTAGGTTGTATAATTAGGCTGTATAATTTTCAGCCATTCAAGTTTAATTTCATATGTTATGTTATACAGAGGTATTAAGTATGATGACTAAAAAGTGAATAGATGTGAAGCAGACAGCTAATCTGATCTTGGTCAGCTTGCTGACAAATGTTATTAGAAAAGAAAAACACTAATATATTTCTAATTAAATGCCAAATCTTAAAGAAATCTCAGCTGCTCTAACTTCTTTCATTAACAGCCCATCTTCCCCTCTCTCTCCCCCCCCCCCCCCCATCGTTCCTCCTCTCCCTCACTCACCATTTAAATATCCCCATTACTTTGCATGCCTAGGGTGCTCTAGCGGTTACACATACTGCCATCCAACTCCACAAAGTTGAACCTCTCACTGACTAAAATTGCAACAGGTTTCCAATTTCTGCTTAAACTTACTCATTGAGAATCATGGTTGAAACCTAAGAGGTTAATAAAAATTATACACAATAGGAGAGATGTCAATATATTTTTTTTCATTTTTAAAAAATGTTTATTTATTTTTGACAGTTAGAGAGACAGAGTGTGAATGGGGTAAGGGCAGAGAGAGAAAGGGAGACACAGAATCCAAAGCCACCTCCAAGCTCTGGACACAGAACCCAACATGGGGCTTGAACTCACGAACAGTGAGATCATGACCGGAGGCGAAGTTGGACCCTTAACCGACTGAGCTACCCAGGCCCCCAGAGATGTCAATATAATTTTTCAAAATGTGATACACTATAACTTGAGTAAACCAACTGAATAAGAATGTATAAATTTATGTGTTAAACCAGAAAGATAAGAATCTATCAGGGCAATAAAATAGTGGAACATTTAAATCACACCTCAAAATCCTAGAGAATAGATTTCTTATTCTCTATTGCAACCAGAGAAATAAATTTAGAAGTTGTCAAGAAAACAAATCAGGCTGGGGTGCCTGGGTGGCGCAGTCGGTTAAGCGTCCGACTTCAGCCAGGTCACGATCTTGCGGTCCGGGAGTTCGAGCCCCGCGTCAGGCGCTGGGCTGATGGCTCGGAGCCTGGAGCCTGTTTCCGATTCTGTGTCTCCCTCTCTCTCTGCCCCTCCCCCGTTCATGCTCTGTCTCTCTCTGTCCCAAAAGTAAATAAACGTTGAAAAAATAAATAAATAAAAAGAAAACAAATCAGGCATATTTGATGTCTTTTTAAAATGCTTTTGTAAACAATTAATACTAAGACTTAAACATTCCTTGTCAAATTCAGACAAATTTAAAAAGAACTTACTAGACTCCATTAAACTGAAGTGTATGCACCTAATTTTCCATTACTGCCGATTACCAAGATTTAATATTCTAGGTCTATTTGCCACTCAGTGGGCCCCTATAAGTCCCATTAACAGTAATGGGAATACTATGGGCACTGAGAAAAAAGAAATACCTATATGTTTACATAGTTTTCTCCTTTATAATTAACCTCTGTCTTCTGCCCAATTTCTTATGTGTGACATTTTAATTCCTTCAATGAAAATGATTGGATTGTGATAGAAACCAGATTGTAGTATCATTAAATAAATCAGGGCAACAGAGAGAATAGCTGCATCACAGAGATTGGCATATTTGCCAGTATAGAGTTCATTGCCATGCAAAAAAGGCAGCACAAAATATGCAATCAAGAAATTGAATTTTGATTAAGTTGAGCTGCTTGATGTTTAAACATTTTCAGAAGAAAGTAAGGAAAGAAAGTCTCTTTTGGTAATGAAACCCTGACGTCCAGATCAAGACAGACAAATCTGTTATGTTAAAGACTTAGAGTTTATATATAAGGAAATAAACTTGTGGTTTCAATTAGTTCCTAGAGGGTACTCGGCACAATCTTATCAATGTTAATTAGAAGGCTGCCAAAGCATTCATCAACCTTAATGAGTACACATGTGGGTTCATAAACATTTTGAGTTAGAATAAAATTCTTAATCTAGAAAGTATTTTGCTTTGGATACAAATAAGCGGTGTTACTATGTTTCCATTTATATGGGCATTTCTTTCATACATTAGTATATAAATGGCATATCCATGTCAGAGCTTATTTAAACTACCTTTGTTCAAGTGTGTGTGAAACTATGCCCCAAAAGGTTAATGAGGTTACAGCTACCAAATTTAAAGCTTGTTTTTCAGGGACCTGTTTCTCCCCAATCAGATGTTGTTTCTTTTCAGGCCCCACTCACAAATGCACTAGCTGCCTCCCGAGGGGCCCAAACTGACACAAATGAAGGTCACTGATGTGGTTGCAGAGTATGAACCAGCAAGGCCTACATTCCTTCCCTGCGATAAGGAACTCAAAACCCTACCCAATTTATTTGTGTTCTCGGATCGTGCCCATCCGGATAGCACCTCTCCTGGACTTCCCGACAAGAGGGGCTGAATTATGCCTCATTTTAATGTCTCCATCTCAAAGTAAACATGGAATATGTTGCATGCTTGGTCAATGCACATGCTCCACATTTTCTCAAAAATAGTCATGAGTTTTTCTAATCTTTTCATCAACAGCTATACAACCCAACTCCTAGGATTATAAAAACTTGCTCTAATCTCAATTGGGTGAGGAAGAATTAAGGCTTTCCCTCCTGTCTCCTTGTATGGCTGCTTCTCAAACCCTTGCCTTGCTGCATACTCAAGGTCTCAGTGATTGGCTTTGCTACACATTGGGCATACAAACTTAGGTTCAGTTACATGTGTATGATGTGCATGGTTTCTGAAATAGAATCAGAGAGATATCTATTCTTTTCAACTAGGGACTCAAATTCGTTCTCAAAATGGGGACAAAAGCAGTAGCCAACTTAGCAGTGAATTTGGTTTGGCAGTAAAGGAATCCAGCTATCACATATTTAATCACTACCAGGACAGAAAGGAAAGGGACAGGGCATCTTACTAGAAATATTACTGCCTCTACTTTAAAACGTGATATATTTGAGACAGGTATGGGTCATGGGGTCAATGTTTCTCATGATTAGAAATAGAAGCTCAAAAGGAAAGAATTGAGAAACTTCTTTCTGGGTAATTCCAAATGCTGTTTATGATGCAGAGTAAAATTTATAAGAGCTCAGCAAGGAAACAGGAAAAAGGAGAAAATTATACCTTAATCATGATTCATAATGGACCTGAGTAAATCCTCCTGATGAAGGTTAGGAGTGGGGTAAAACTTGTTTTCGGATAGAACATTATACAGCTTTATTTTAGTTTTACAGTTTATAGTTTTATTTCTTAAATCTAATCAAACTGCATAGCAAGCTAGATTATATTTACATTTCTTCAGGAAAAAGTCAGTTTTCATCTCTTGCTTATAACTTAATGTGATCGAAGTGATGCATTTTAAGAACATAATGAAAGACAATGAAAGCTTAGTTTGTGTAGCATAACTATGGGATTTGTATGCTTTGTGTTTAAACCAGAAGGTACAATGAAAAGGTATATTCCAAGATCTGAGTTAACTAAACCTATTTTTCACTTGAAACGTAAGTAAATAGAAAACTTTTATTTTTGTTTTCTCCTCTTTTTTGGTTATTTAAGCAAAGCTATGTTAAAGAACAAGTCTGACATTAACAAAAATCTGTAATCTTATTTTGGTTTTGGAACCTCTAAGTCAGTAATGGTCATAATGACTTATTTCAACACTATGTAAATTTAGGAGAATTTTGTGATTTGCAAAAGATCTGCAAGTAGGCACACACGTGTGTATGCTCAGACACAACACACTGATGGAGTCTAAATTAGTAAATTCTTTCAGATCTGGGCAGACCCTGGGAAACCATCCTCAAAAATAGAAACAATTTTTCTGTAAATACTAGAACCAAGCAATTAAGAAGAAAATGCTGTGAAATCTCAGGTGAGGAGTAAAAGGGCGCCTGGGTAGCCCAGTCAGTTAAGCATCTGACTTTGGTTCAGGTCATGACCTTGCAGTTCAGGTCATGGGTTCGAGCCCTGCGTTAGATTCCGTGCTGACAGCTCAGAGCCTGGAGCCTGCTTTCAATTCTGTGTCTCCCTCGCCCTGCCTCTCCCCTGCTCATACTCTGTCTCTTTTCCTCTCAAAAATAAGTAAACATTTAAAAATGTTTAAAGAAGGAGGCAATAGGAAATTTTTCTAAGAAGAAATAGTATTTGCATTGGACACTACATGAGAATAGAGGAAGAAACTAGTTAAGGCAGGAATAAAAATAAAATAGGTAGTCCTAGATTAGCAGAAAAGAGAGCAACTCAGTGTTAGTTTAGAATGTGTCAGAAACAGGAAATGTTAGGGGATGCAATCAAATTTGTACATGAACCAGTTGAGAAGAACCTCACATGCTATGCTAACAAGATTCAGAGACCCTTTAGGATTTTACCGGCACAGAGAGTGGCAACATTATTCCATTGTCTGCTCTACTTTTCCTTTGACCTAACACTGGTTTCCCACGGTGGGGTTAGGATAAGTCCAATATCTGAAAAATGGTCTATTTTGGTTGCAGGCTCTTTTGGTTAGTATTAATTGTTCCCGAGGATGACAGAGGAGGGGAAAAGATTCACACACACACACACACACACACACACACACACACACCCATGAGTGCTTTAGACAGAGTTTAGAAGCAGAAAGGACAATAGGTGTTTGTAACCATTAATAGAAATAGCTAACTTACACCCGTTTACACTGTACCAAGTATTGAGCAAAGCACTTGTGTATACTGCCTCAATAAATTCTTATAAATGCTACCCTCATTTTACCAATCATAAAGAGTCCTAGAGAAGCTTAGAGACTCAAGATCAAAGATAGGAGGTAGCTATCTGGATTTGACCCCACACATCATGACTCCAAAGGCAGAGGGCTTCCCTGTTTGGTAGTGGCGAGTGTAGTATGGAGAGCCAGGGTAGTTTAATATTTGAGTCGGTTTCCATAACCAGACTGCCTGGACCTGTGGATTATCTGGACACTCTTGAACCAAATGTCTCAACCACCCTTTGCCTTGGTTTTATCATTTGTAAGTTGTAGATATTAACAGTTTCTCTGAGTTGTTTTGACAATTGCATGCACTACACAAAATGTTAGCCGTTGTCATCATTATCATCAGTATTATACCATTGAGGTGACAAACTGATACAGATAAAGACGCTTAGCCATTAGTATATAAGCCAGGCTTAAGTCATTCAGAGGAAAATAAAGCATGGCATTCTCTAGATCTGTAAGCCTCCTCCTGCCCTGTTTTAAAATCATCTGTATGCCCACTAAACATCAACAACCTCTGTACTAAGATATTAAGATAGTGCAGGGGCAGAGGTTGAGAGAGGGAAAGATAACATGCGAGACACAATTCTGTATTAGAAGGTATGCCTTGTAATTCTACATGTTATATCAGTGAATCCACAGTGCTCATAAAAGGTGATTACTATTCGGATGAGGAACTTGAGGTTAGCAGAGTTCAAAAGACTTTCCTAACGTCACACAGAATTGAAAGTTATATCAGGATTTGGAACAAGTCGTGAGGGGTCTGTCTTAATGGAGTTGGTAGCTTTGGTTTATAATGTGCTTTCATTTCTGTTATCTCAAAATCACTAAGAAGGATAATTGGAAGAATGCAATAAGTTGAAACGTAACTCAGTATTTTTTTAGTAAGAATTATTGTAAGCACACCATGCCTGAGAAATTAAAGAGATGGAAACCATGCTCTAAATACACTGTTTAGATATATAAATATGTAGGATATATATCCTTATATATGAAATCGTATATTAAGAAAACAAATTCAAAAATTTAGAATGTCATATTCATATTAGAGAAGCTTTTGTGAAACATTCTGATTAGAAGATATGGTGAGAAAAACGTTCTCCAATGCTTATGGTAATGAGTATATATGTATACAGGTCTAGTGCTTTTAATATTTTTCATTAGGTAGAAGAATTCTATTTAAGAATATAAAAAGATTTAAAAGGAAACCTGCTATCTGTCCATTAAACCATGAAGTCACAATATTGAGTATTTACTATATGCACATGTGTCACACTAGGACATTTGAAGGCCACGCTTTTGTTAACTGCCAGTGAAGCTGGATTGTGAGGGCAGCTAATTTGATTAGTGTTAATGATATTTCTAGTAGCCTCATTCAGAAGCACAAGCCCTGAAACGTCATTTTGCACTGTCTTATTAAGTAACAAACACTGTATAGGAAATTTTGAGTATATAATAGTAAAAGATTAAAAAAATACATTGGATGAATAAAATAACACTGCCCTTGTAATTATAAGCCATCCAGATTGCCACTAGAGAGACAAAGGCAAAAAGCAAACAACAACTAGTTAAAGGATCTTGAAGAAATGGGCCAGAAAATAATACAGTCCCCAGAGAAGCAGAGAGACCTGAGAAAGGATGATTTATTTTGGTTTTGTGTTTTGAGAATTGAAAGGAGGGGCAGTCTTCCTGAGCAGATTATCAGACCTTTTCTTTCTAAATGGTAAGGATTCACTGGGGGACTTTGGCACATCTCTTCCTCTCCTGCAGGAAAGCCAGGTTACAGAAATAAAATGTGAGCACAGGGTCCATGATCTCAGCCTCAACTCGGTATGGAATTACAGAAAAGAAAGGTGGGAAAGAAAACCTTGTCTCCCAACCCAGCAGTTTTATTGCTTGCAGAAAGCCGTAGTGGAGGAGGAGGAACAGATACATTTTTCCCCCACACTGCCTAGCCTTTCTACACTTAAGAAAATAGTAAATACAGACAATTTATTGTTCTTTATGTATATATTTTTAAAATGTATTTGTTTATTTTGAGAGAGAGAGAGAGAGAGAGAGAGCAGGGGAGATGCAGAGAGACAGGGAGAGAAGGAATCCCAAGCAGGCTCCATGCTGACAGAGCAGTGCCCCACATGGGGCTCCATCTCACAAACTGTGACATCATGACCTGAGACAAAATCAAATTGGACGTTTAACCGACAGGGCCACCCGGGTGCCCCTATTGTTCTGTATTTTGATTTTAAATTCATCAATCTTGTTCTTAGTTATTCTAATGAAATCAGTTATTTCTAATGAAATCTCTTTTCATAGAGGAGGCTAATTCAAGAATCTCAGCAGTTATTATTTACGGAGGAGCTAACACTCAAAAAGTACCAACCTACAAACATAGGAAATTTCTAATTGGTTCTATTTGTCATCCTGCCTGAAAGATTTTTACAGAGTCAATATTCGAAAGGAGAAACTAAACAATATAGTGAAAAATCATGTGGTTAACAAAATTATTGAAAAGTGAAAATATCCTCACTCATATGTGGAAGTTGAGAAACTTAACAATTTAACAGAACACCATGGAGGAAGGGAAAACTATATATATATATATATATATATATATATATATATATATATATATATTTGGTTACAAACAGGGAGGGAGACAAATCATAACAGATTTTTAAATACAGAGAACAAACTGAGGGTGGAAGGGAGTGGAGGGGGGTGTGGGGAAAATGGGTGATGGGCTTTGAGGAAGACACTTGTTGGGATGAGCACTGGGTGTTGTACATAAGTGATGAATCCTGGGAATCTATTCCTAAAATGAAGAGTGCACTGTATACACTGTATGTTAGCCAACTTGACAATAAATTATATAAAAATAAATAAATAAAAGGAAAAGTGATAAAAAGAGGGAGAGAGAGAGAGAAAAGAAAAGTAAACATAAGTATAAAGAGAAAAATTTAAAGTTTCTTTAAGAATTCTGAAAACTTGGGTGCCTCGCTGGCTCAGTCAGTGGAGCATGCAACCCTTGATCTCAAGAGTTCAAACTCCACATTGGGTGTGGAGCCTACATTAACAAAAAAGAAAAAGAAAAAGAATTCTGAAAACAGATTTGCAGCACTAGCTGAAGATCTCTGAAGTAATTAGACTGAGGTCCATTGTGGAAACCAGGTATCTAGTGGGCTGGATATTTATCAGGAGAGGTGGGGGAAGCAATAAATGAAACAAGAGAGGCCAGGAATTGATTGTTCAAACTGGAACACAGCTTTACAGTATTTTCTACTTTTGCGTTTTGGATTTTCCAGAACAAGAAGTTTATTTTTTTTAATTTACTTTTTTAAGTATTTATTTTTTAAAGAGAGAGAGAGAGAGAGAGATAAAGAGAGAGAGAGAGAGTAGAGGAGGGGCAGAGAGAGAGGGGGACATAAGATCTGAAGCAGGCTCTGTGCTGACAACAGCAAGCATAAAGCAGGGCTCAAACTCATGAACCTTGAGATTATAAACTGAGCTGGTCCAACACTTAACTGACTGAGCCACCTAGGTGCCCTGTAACAAGTTTCTGGGGAAAAAAAAAGACTAAATCTTCACAATTTTGAGGATTTAAGGTTTAGAAATTAAGATGTTATGGAGTGCCTGGGTGGATCACTCAGTTACGCATCAGACTTCAGCTCGGGTCATTATCTCACAGTTTGTGGTTTCCAGCACCTCATTGGGCTCTGTGTTGACAACTCAGAGCCTGGAGCCTGGAACCTGCTTCAAATTCTCTGCCTCCCTCTTTCTCTACCCCTTCCCGGCTCGTGTACTGTCTGTCTGTCTCTAGGAAACAAATAAACATCAAAAAAATTAATAGAAATCAAGATGTTAGATTGTAAAATAAGCTTTAATTAATTTGAATTAGATCCTGTGAAAAGAGAAACTGTTTTTTAGTGTGTATACATACACACACACACACCTTAAATGTATATATAGAAAAAGCACTCAACATGCTTGGACAAAATCCTTGTATTGATTTGGTGGTAGCTGGGCAAATGGCCGTTACCATGATTCATTTAAAGTGGTACTTTATGATTCATATAACAAAATAAGCTAATTCATTGAAAATGTAACTTATCCCAAATTCTTTTATGTGCTTACATTTTTTGAATTCTTTTTTTTAAATTTAATTCCAGTATAAGTAATATACAGTGTCATATTAGTGTCAAGTTACAATATAGTGATTCAGCGATTCTCTACATTATCCAGTGCTCATGACAATAAGTGTACTCTTTAATCCCCATCACCTATTTCACCTATCTTCTCACCCACCTCCCCTCTGATAACCATCAGTCTGTTCTCTATAGCTAAAAGTGTTTCTTGGTTTGTTTCTTTTCTTTTTTTAACTTTGTTAATTTGTTTTCTTAAATTAAAAATGTGAGAGAAAATTGTTGGTATTGGGTCTTTTTCTGACTGACTTACTTCACTTAGCATTATACCCTCTATGTGGCTGTAAATGGCCAGATTTCATTATTTTTTATAGTTGTGTAGTATTCCACTGTGTGTGTGTGTGTGTGTGTGTGTGTGTGTGTGTGTACGTGTGTACACTCTTCTCTATTCACTCATCTATTGATTAATACCTGGGCTCCTTCCATAAATTTTCCATTGTAAACAATGCTGCTGTAAATATAAGGGAGCATATATATTTTCAAATTAGTGATTTCATATTCTGGGTAACACCCAATAGTGAAATTACTAATCATGTGGTAATTATATCTTCAATTTTCTGAGGAAGCTCCCCACTGTTTTGCAAATGACTGCATTGCCACCAACAGTGTATGAAGGTTCCTTTTTCTCCACATCCTTGCCAGCACTTGTTATTTCTTTGTGTTTTTGATTTTAGATATTCTGAGGGATGTGAGGTGATATCTCATTGTGGTTTTGATTTGTATCGCCCTGATGATTAGAGATGTTGAGCATCTTTTCGTGTGTCTATTGGTCATCTGTATGACTTCTTTGGAGAAATGTCTGTTCATGTCTTCTGCCCATTTTTAATTGGTTTATTTGTTTTTTGGATGTTGAGTTGAACAAGTTCTTCGTATATTTTGGACACTAATCTTTTATTGCATATGTCATTTGCAACTATCTTCTTTCATTTAGTAGGTTGTTGGTTGTTTCCTTTGCTGTGCAGTAGCTTTTTATTTTGACATTGTCCCAACTGCTTTGTTTCCCTTGCCTCAGGGGACATATCTAGAAAAAATGTTGCCAATGTCAAAGAGATTACTATCTAGGCTCTCTTCTAGGTTCTTTATGGTTTCAGGACTCACATTTAGGTCCTGAATCCATTTTGAATTTATTTTTGTGTATGGTGTAAGAAAGTGTCCCAGTTTCATTATTTTGCATGTAGCTTCCCGGCACCATTTGTTAAAGAAACTTTTCCCCATTACATATTCTTGCCTCTATCAAAGATTAATTAACCATATAATTGTGGGTTTATTTCTGGGCTCCCTATTTTCTTTCATTGATCTATGTGTCTATTTTTGTGCCAATACCATACTATTGTTGATTACTACAGCTTTGTAGTATAAGCCTGAAATCTGGGACGGTGATACTCCACCTTTGTTCTTCTTTTTCAAGGTTGCTTTGGCTCTTTGGGGTCTTTGAGGGTTCCATACAAGTTTTGGGATTGTTTATTCTAGTTCCATGAAAAATGCTGTTGGTATTTTGACAGGGATTCCATTAACTGTATAAATTGTTTTGGGTAGTATGGACATTTTAACAATATTGGTTCTTCCAATCCATGAGCCTAGAATATCTTTCCATTTGTTTGTGTCCTCTTCAATTTCCTTGATCAAGCTTTATAGTTTTCACAGTACAGACCTTTCATGTCCTTGATCAAGTTTATTCCTAGGTATTTTATTATCTTTGCTGCAATTGCAAATGCAATTGTTTTATTAATTCATCTTTCTGCTACTTCATTATCACTGCATAGAAATACAACAGATTTCCACATATTGAATTTGTATCCTGCAACCTTACCAAATTCATTTATCATTTCTAGTAGTTTTTTTGGTAGAGTCTATATATACACTATATGTAGTATCATGTTATCTACAAATAGTGAAAGGTTTACTTCTTACCAATTTAGATACCTTTTACTTCTTTTCTTATCTGACTGCTGTGGCTAGGACTTCCAGTATTAGGCTGCATAAAAGTGTGCAAAGTAGATATCCTTGCCTCATTCCTGATTTTAGGGGAAAAGCTTTAAATTTTTCACCATTGAGTATTAGGTTACCTATGGGATTTTCATACATTGCCTTTATTATGTTGAGATATGTCCTCTCTACACCTAATTTGCAGAGGATTTTTATCATGAATGGATGTTGTATTTTGTCAAATACTTTTTCTGCATCTATTGAAATGATATGTTTTTTATCCTGAATTTATCATGAATGAATGTTGTATGTTGTCAAATACTTTTCTGCACCTATTGAAATGATCATATATGTATATATATATATTTTTTTATCATTTTCTCTTGTTGATATGGTGTATCACCTTGATTGATTTGTGAATGTTGAACCACCCTTGCAACCCAGGAATAAATCTTACTTCATTTTGATGAAATGTATAGTTTTTGATTAAAAATGTATAGTTGGATTTAGTTTGCTAACATTTGGTTGAGGACTTTTGCATCTGTATTCATCAGAGATACTGGCCTGCAGTTCTCATTTTGCGGTGTCTTTATCTTGTTTTGGTATCAGGGTATGCTGACCTCACAGAATAAATTTGGAAGCTTTCCTTCCTCTTCCATGTTTTGGAATGGTTTGAGAAAAATAGGTATTACCTCTTCTTTAAATGTTTGGTAGAATTCACCTGTGAAGCCATCTGGTCTTGGACTTTTGTTTACTGGAAATTTTTGATTACTGATTCAATTGCTAGTAATTGGTCTGTTCAAAATTTCTATTTCTTCCTGTTTCAGGCTTGGTAGGTTCTATGTTTCTAGGAATGTATCTATTTCATCTAGGTTATCCAATTTTTTGGCATATAATTTTTCATAATATTCTCTTTTAATCCTTTGTATTTCTGTGGTGTCGGTATTATTCTTCTTTCATTTTTGATGTTGTTATTCAAATACTCTGTGGGATTTTATTTTTATTTTAATTTTGTTTGTTTTTGATGAAGCTGTCTATGTTTAAGGGTTCATCAATTTTGTTGATGCGTTCAAAGAACCCTCCTGGTTTAATTATTCTGTTCTTTTTTTGTTGTTATTTCTACTTTGTTTATTTCTGCTCTGATCTCATTAATTTCTTCCTTTTGTTAGTTTTGGATTATGCTGGTTATTCTTTTTCATGGTCCATTAGGTGTAAAGTTGGGTTGTTTGAGGTTTTTCTTGTTTCTTGAAATAGGCCTGTATTGCTATAAACTTTCCTGTTAGAATAGCTTAAGCTAAATCCTAAAGATTTCGGATCATTGTGTTTTCATTTCCATTTGTCTCCATGTATTTTTTACTTCCTCTTTGATTTCTCGGTTGACTCATTCATTGTTTAATAGCATGTTATCTAACCTCCAGGTATTTGTTGTGGTTCCAGATTTTTTCCTGTGGTTGACTTCTAGTTTCATAGCATTGTGGTCAAAAAAGATGTGTGGTATGACTTCACTATTTTTGAATTTCTTAAGACTTGTTTTGTGGCCTAATTGTGATCTATCCTGGATAATGTTCTATGTTCACTTGAAAAGAATGTGTACTCCCCTGTTTTAGGATGGAATGTTCTGTATATATCTCTTAAATCCATCTGGTCTAATGTATCATTTAAAGCCACTATTTCCTTATTGATTTTCTGTTTGAATAATATATTCATTGATGTAAGTTGGGTGCTAAACTCCCCTATTATTATTATTGTATTGATATCTATTATTTCCTTTATCATTTCCCTTTATTATTATTTTTCTCTCCCCTGTTCAGTTTTATTACTTTCCATTACTCTGTTCTCCAAGTCACCAATCTGTTCTTCTCCTTCCTCTGGTCTATTATTTCTTCCATCTACTGTATTTTCAATTTTATTTATTGAGTTCTTCACCTCTGACCAGTTCTTTTTTATGTTTTCTATGTCTTTGTTGAGGGTCTCATTGAGGTAGCCCACTCCTTTGTCCAGTCCAGTGAGTATCTTTATGACCATTACTTTAAATTCTCTATGAGACATATTATCTTTGTTTCATTTAGCTCTCTTGCTGTGATTTTGCCCTGTTCATTCATTTGGGACATATTTCTCTGTCATTTTGTCTAACTCTTTATGTCTGTTTCTTATGTCTTATGTAACTCTTATGTCTGTTTCTTTCTGTATTAGGAAAGTCATCTATGTCTCCTGCTCTTGAAAGTAGTGACATTTATGAAGGGATCCTGCAGTGCCCTGCAATACAATGCTTTCTGTTCATCAGAACCTGGCACTTCAGGGGTGTCTCCTATGTGTGTTGGATGCATCCCACTGTTGTGGCTGAGCCATGTTTGCTTTCAGTCCAGTCATCTATATTGGTTTTCTTTGCCTGTTGTGGGAAGTGTTTGGTCCCTGTGCTGTTAGTGGGCCAGTCTGGGGCTACCTTGGTCTTGGTTGAGTCAGATCAGGGTTTGCCAGAGATGCAGTAGCACTGAACTGCAAGGTGCTCTCCCTATGTTGTCCCCTGAAAATCTTTCTTTGGTTGGCCAGCTGCCTGCCCCCAGCCTACTGCCAGGGCCACAGTCGGACTGGTGTGTGGTTATCTCACCTTTCCCTGGAGCAGGAGTCACTTTAGAGTGGTGCTGGCCCCTGTCAGGGCTGCTTGCACACTGCCAGGCTTGTAGCACCACTTTGGATAGGCTCTTGCAAAGGTCAAAGGCATATTGGAAGGGGCAGGCCCACAGGAGAATGTGGGGGTAGGGCACACTGTTAGTAAGCTAGATGGAGTGTTGGCACTGAGCTTGTTCCCATGAGTGTCCATGTGTCTAGGATGAGGAGGGAGAGAAATGGCACCCCACAGCTATTTTGTTGTTGGAGAAATCTCCCAAGGATCCCTGCCCCTCCAGCACATGCTCTGAGATTAGTATCTCTGTGGTGCTATTTGTTGTGTTGTGTCTTTAGAACAGATATTTGGTTTCTTCTTGCCCTCCTGACAATCCCAGAGCTTAGCCTACTGATTTTTAAAGTTCCAGGTATTAAGTTCTGCAAACTGTGAGGAACTTCTGAAATTAGGTCCTTCTGGTTTTCAAAGCCAAGTGTCATGGGGTTTCGTCTTAACCATGCAGGTCTCCTGTGCCTAGGGTGCCTGTTATGACGGTCTGTTTCTTTCCCCTCTGTGCTCCCATGGTATCTGTCCCCCTGCAGACAGTCCTGTAAGGTCATTTAGCTCCTGACCATGCCTCTGCCCTTCCTTCCTTCTTTTATGCTATTTGATTATGTAGAATTTGTCAGTCAAAACCTAATCCACAGAGAAAATGAACAAACATTCATGGCCATTTCTAGCAGTTTTCCCAATTTCTTTGTCACAGTAAGCATTAAAGAATCAACATTCGGCATTTAGCGTGCACGTTTGTTCTTTACCTCTCTTGAAAAATATGAAATCTTGACACCTGTTCCACTTCCTTCAAGAGGAATCAACTAAAAAGCTAATGAGTGGTTTGGGGAGTCCCTTGGGAAATTTCTGTTTTATGCTTCTGCAGTCCTCCTAGCAGTTATAGTTTGGCTACAGTGAAACTTCCTGCTATTCCCATGCTAGCTTTTTAGGTTACCAGTATGATTTTAAGTTTACCCCTTCACTTCATTTAATATACATTGCGCGAGTATTTGTCAATGTCCTGGTGCATTAGTTTCCTGTTGCTGGCACAAGAAGTTACCATGAACTTAGGGACTTGAAAAGTCCTGGCGGTGCTAAAATTGGAGGTACGAAATCCAAAATCAGTCTTGTGTCAAGATGTAAGGCTTTGTCAAAGCTCTGAGGAAATGGTCCATTTCCTTGTCTTTTTCAGCTTCTAAAGGCTACAGGCATTCCTTGTCTTAAAGCCTCTTGCTCACATTACTCGTATTTTTTGCTTCTTTCCCGACATCTCCTGGTAATTCTGACCCTTCTGACTCCGTCTTATAAGGATCCTAGTGATTACATTAGGACCACTTGGATAAGCCAGGGTAACTGCCTCATCATTAGATCCTTAATTAATCACATATGCAAGGTTCCTTTTGTAATATATCCATAGCTTCTAGAATTAAGGCATGGACATTTTGTGGGGGGCATAATTCAACCTAGCTCAAAGAGCTAAATGGGAACATCCTCAAAACTGATTTTGGAGACTTAGAAAATTCCAAAGAGCCTAGTATATAATTACATTTACCAGAAGGAAAGAAGACACACACTAACATGGTTGAATTTTTGCAACACTATTGAAGTTTGGCAGATATTCTGATGACAATTGGAAAGAGACGTACTCAATCTGAATTGCTCAGAAAATTTCCATAACTCCTCACTCACTCTTATCATTCTAAACCCAATTTTCCTGGCTCAGAAAGGAAGAAACTGCATTATTTATACTGCATTCCTTTTTAAAAAATGTTTACTTATTTATTTTGACAGAGACGGGAGGGGAAGAGAGAGAGGGAGAGAGGGAATCCCAAACAGGCCCCACACCCAGCAAAGAGCCCCACGCAAGCCTCAATCCCAGACTGTGAGATCATGAACTGAACCAAAATCAAGAGTCAGACACTTGGGGCACCTGGATGGCTCAGTTGGTTGAGCATCTGACTCTTGATTTCAGCTCAGGTCATGACCCCAGTGTCGTGGGATTGAGCCCCATGTCAGGCTCCACCATTAGTGTGGAACCTACTTAAGATTCTTTCTCTTTATCTCTCTCTCTCTCTCTGTCTTCCTCTTTCTGTCTCTCTCACTCACTCTGACCCTATCACCCACTTGGCCATTCTGTCTCTCTCTAAAATCAAAAAATTGTATAAAAAAAGAGTCAGACGCTTAACCAACCAAACTACCCAGGCACCCCTATACTGCATTCTTTATATGCCTTATAGAGACTAAGTGCCTCGGGGACTCAAAGATGAACCCAAGGTTAGCTCAGGTGCAAGATTTTTACCTTGAGTTAGGAAAATATGTTGATGTGAAAATATATACCTTGATATAAATTAAGGGGCTTTTATTTGTATTTTTATGGTCTTTTGTTGTTGTTAGTTTTCTAGTTAACTAGTCAGTGCAAATGTGCTCCAATATAATTAATACTTAAAGGAGGCCACAAAATATTGAAAAGTAATCACAGACTCTCCATACCTCTGAAATTGCTTTGATACTTGTAAAAAGGGAGAGCACATATTCAGCTTGCTCTATAAATAGATTTGTCCACTTCATAGGAATTTAGAAATTATGACCCCTGGGATGATTTGCATCCAATTAAATTATGAAGTAACTTTCACTACAGGCAGCTAGAAAAAGTAGGCTTGCCCAACATCTTCAACTTGATGAAACATGAAGATATCCTCCTCATTATCTCTGATCTACATATCAGAGATTTTTTGGTCTTGTTTTATTTTGTATGATCTACAACAGAAAGGCACTGGCTACATAGCTTCAATGTATTAGTTCTGAACCTAATGTAGGCTTCCAGAGATGTTTAAATATAAAAACCACCAATTAAAAACATTTTATTTTCCCACAGAAGTATGCACAGATGGCCTGTTTTAAATTATGCCAAAATGTTTACAAAAAATATTTCTTTTTTGCTATTAAAGAAGCTGCCTACAGCCTCATGTGGACAACGAATACCATTCACTTTACAAGTAGTGTTTAATTGTGTATTTCTTTCCATAAAGGTGTTTTGACACCTCTTGGCCAGGGTCACTGGGCTTAGAGAAAATTTTTTTAATGGTTTCATCAAGATGATCTGTTTTAATGAAGCTACACTTGGTCTCCTACTAACACCTACTTATTCCATTAATTTCAGGATAAATTTCCTAGGCTGGGGTGCTTTTCTCAGGGGTCTCTGACATCCTTTCAAAACCTTTTCAGAATACTTCCATATATACCTCCCTCTGTATCTTAACTAGATTGTGAATTCTTTGAGGATAAGAACTCTGTCTAACACCTTTAATTTTCTATCATATTGTTTGATATATGAAAAATTTTTGGTACATCGGTTGAATAAATGAATTCATAAATATAACACACAATGAATGAGGCCTTGCTCTATTCATTCACCTGGTAAGAAGATGAGAGATTTCACAAGTCTTATTATTGAGATGTTTATAGTTTATTTAGGGGTAGAGAAAAGCAGAACTGGAGAAAAATCTCAAAACACAACATACAAATGAAATGTAACTATAATACATGCTCTAAATCTGTGATTCTCTAGGCATAGATAAGACTATATCAGAATCACTTGGGCAGACTTCTTCATACTGTACATGCTCTCTTCTTCACACACTCTTGCATTAACAACATCTTTTAGCTTTACCCCTCCCCAGTACACACTCCCAGTGATAGAGTGCACCATTCTTATGTATATAGCTGATAGAGTTGCACCCCATGACACAGTCATAATGTGGCAAGGTGGGATTTAGCCTCACCATCTCCACCAACTTCCCTCCATTTTTTCAGCTCCCTAGATATTTTAAGACATAGCCTCTAGCTTCTCCCTTCTGAATAGGGCTAACACAGCTTTTAGGGATAAAATAAAGTAATAAAATAAACATAAAAATAAAATAAAATAAAATAAAATAAAATAAAATAAAATAAAATAAAATAAAATATGTTAAAGTAATGTAAAGGAGGTTCAGACAAAAATTCAACTGTGGTTCCTCTTCTGGCCACTATTCAGAATAACCTGTGAGACTTTTATAAAATGCAATTGCCTGTGCTCCATCCCCAAGTTTCAGAGCAGACAAAACAACAGGTAATTCTGCTACACTCAGGACTGAGAAATACTGAGCTACTCAGAATGGGGACCTAGGACCAGCAACACTGCATCAGTTGGACTTGTCGGATATGCAGAATCTCTGACTTTGCCAAAAACCTCCTAAAGAAGAATCTGCATTTTAACAAATTTCTTATGTGATTCACACATGCAGTAAAGTTTGAGATGCACTACTCCATGTTATGTCAACCTACTAAAATACAAAGCAAGTGAGAGAACTCTCTTGAGCTAATCAGTTGAGCTAAGCTCAACTCTCTTGAGCTAATCTCTTGAAGAAGGCATTATATAGCCTGTGGGCATCTGGGTTCTGGAATCAAACTACTTGGATTCCAACAGATATTAAGTTACCTTGATCAGGTTATTTAGTTTAGTATAAGAAAATGGAAATAATGATAACACCAAATCTATAAGGTTGATATGATTCCTATAATATTGTTGGCCATAGAGTAAGCACTCAGTAGAGTTTGTTACCACCACTAGTACTAAGTAAACTTGGACTGGAAAACAGGTTGAAGATGTTCTCTTCAGGAATTATGAGCCTTACAGTAAACTAAAACAGAAATCTGCAACTGGGATACAAAACCCTGAAAGGTAATAATAAACATGCCAAATGGAACAGAGGTACCATTAGGTTTAAGTGGAACATTTGCAAGATCACCAACATCCTTATGCATCTATTTAAATTTATATAAAGTTAAAATTTGTCATGTCTGCTATAGTGTCTGAGCTTTGCCTTTCTTTTCCCAAGTTGCCTGGTCACAAAGGTCCTCCTCACAATATACAAAATGAAAATGTAACTCTGCTATTTAAGTTTTACACTGTCCCGGATGTAAATGGTTGCACGTGCGTGCGCACACACACACACATGCGCGCGCAGCAGCCGCAAAGGCACTTTTCATGTATTATGAAGGTGACAAACTAATTTTTTTCTTAATTGAAGAATAATTGACATACAATATTACATTAATTTCAGGTGTACAGCACAGTGAGATGATAAACTATTAATAGCAAAATTGTGTGCTTTATTCTCTAGCTAGCCATCCAGCTACCTATTTTAGAAGAGCTCAGACTCTGCATATGTGATGAGTATTAACAAGTTTACTTAAATTAAAACATGAAACCAATCTTTTCTGACAGCAAATTTGATTTGATGTTTGTTTTGGCCATGAGGACTAACTTTGCCATATAATTAGAACAGACATTTTTTTCTGTAAATTGAATGCCTTATAGCTGAAGGTAAAAGGTTTCAATAAATACATTTTAAAAACATAGAAAATATATAGTACTCTTAAAATAAAATATTTTATAATTATTTAAAAATGGTAAATATGATTCAGATGTCAACTTAAGCATGTACAGTCATTACTTAAAATTTCAAAGACTTTAAAGTTTTTATTTTTTTTTAATTTTTTTTTTAATTTTTTTTCAACGTTTATTTATTTTTGGGACAGAGAGAGACAGAGCATGAACGGGGGAGGAGCAGAGAGAGAGGGAGACACAGGAAACAGGCTCCAGGCTCTGAGCCATCAGCCCAGAGCCTGATGCGGGGCTCGAACTCACGGACCGCGAGATCGTGACCTGGCTGAAGTCGGACGCTTAACTGACTGCGCCACCCAGGCGCCCCTCAAGTTTTTAGGTTACTCTTTTAAGTGATGCCAGTTCAGGGCCTTGATAGATAGACTTTTCTCCCAGCCTTGTAATATTTATACATTTCTGTGAGGTAGTAAGAGCTCCAGAGTGGAAATCATCAAATAGAAACCCCAAATGCATATCTGGGTTTAATACAAGTAAAACATAAAACAGCATGTGATGTATGATCTTATCTCAAGGCTCTTACTGGTATCCCAATACATTTATAATATCAGATTCCAGCAATAAAATTACATCTCAAGGAAAAGAGCTTAGATGCATGCATAAAGTACAGAGTTTAATATACATAGATCTATGTTTAAGCTTTTAATGTTGAAAAACCAAATCCACAAATACAATGATATAAATAACATGTAATCACAGACCTGAACATAAAATAGAGGGACTAGTGATGGGGTGGGGGGGTATTTTTTAAGCTTTTGTGCAGAAATATTAAGGTATAATAACGTGGTTCAAGAATGGCAAAAGAGGGAGTGGATACAATGAAAATTGCCATGACTATATCTGAAGGGAATACATCAATTAGCTTTTGATGATTCCCTTTGAATTTAATAAATCTCCCAGAATTTATGTAACTCATTGTCATTTACCTTTAAGTTATTTAAAGATAAAACTAAGAAAGAAGAGAATTTAAGTTTATTTATAATTATAATTCAACATAAGCTGGTTTGAAGGGATTATTTTTAAAAAGCCATTAGGAGAGCCTGCGTGGCTCAGTCAGTTAAGTGTCTGACTCTCCGTTTTGGCTCAGGTCATGATCTTGTGGTTTCATGAATTCAAGCCCCACATCGGGGCTCTGATGGTGCAGAGCCTGCTTGGGATTCTCTCTCTGCTCCTCCCCTACTCACACTGTCTCTGTCTCTCTCAAAATAAATAAACTTTAAAAAATGTTTTTAAAAAGACATTAGGAGGTTTATTTAAATATGAACCTAATATTTCTTCTTACACAATCAGGTATTTTGAAAAAGTATTTGTGGGGCGCCTGGGTGGTGCAGTCGGTTAAGCGTCCGACTTCAGCCAGGTCACGATCTCGCGGTCCGGGAGTTCGAGCCCCGCGTCAGGCTCTGGGCTGATGGCTCGGAGCCTGGAGCCTGTTTCTGATTCTGTGTCTCCCTCTCTCTCTGCCCCTCCCCCATTCATGCTCTGTCTCTCTCTGTCCCAAAAATGAACAAACGTTGAAAAAAAAAAAAATGAAAAAGTATTTGTAAACTATCTTCTCAGAAAAAAAGAGGTTACGAGTTTTCTGCTTTTATCTAGGATGTAGGAAGTGGGAGGTACTATTGCTACTAACCAAAAAAAAAAAGGAAAAGTATAAATTTTCTCAATTCTATCAGATCAGTGATGTTACAGAGAACCAATTAGCCAGAATTCCTAAAAAGACAAGCATGGAGGGAAGGTATTACTGACATATATAGGAGTAAGAAAAATAATTTAAAACAATTATTGAAGGTCAAGTTCAATGGAATGTCCTGTTAGCCTTACTTCTGACTACCTTTTCTCAATCCTCATACAATGGCCTATCAGAATAACATGTATGCCATTATCAGGCATAAATGCCATTTGCCTTGGTCTCTCTTCTATAAACTCATGTCTGGCATTCAATAAAAAAATTGAGAAACAAACACTTCATTGTCAAGAGACAAGAAAATCAATATAACAAAACTCATACATGACTTAAACACTGGATTTATTGGGCTGGGACTTTAAAATAATTGTGAAACTTGTTAGAAATCTAGTAGAAAGGATGAAGAATATGTTTCCATGGATGGTGGATTTTAGCAGAGATATGAAAACTATACGAATGCTAAAACTAAAAACATGATAATAAGAATTGAAGATTTCCTTAATGGACACATAAGGGTACTTGATACAGCTGAGGAAAGAAACAAAGATACATGGGTAGAAAATTCACAAACTGAAACACAGAGAGAAAAATACAGTGATGAAGGGAAAATTAAACAACAAAAACAATGCAAAGAACAGAGCATCAAGAGTTGTGGGACAATATCAATTGGTTTCTCATGAGTGTTTTCAGTCCCAACAAAGAGAACCAATAGAGAACAGGAGAAAAAAAAATATTTAGTATATAAATGAGATAATGGATGGGAAGTTTCCAAAATTAATGAGAGCGCACACCACAGAACAAAGAAGTTCAAAGGACCTTAAGCAGAATAAATAACAAAACATAGAAACATATGTACACACCAAGCTACATCTTAGTCACTATAATGTAAGGAAAGAAAAAGTTTTAAGGCAGCAGAAAAGAAAGATATATTACACATACAGGGACAAAAATAATAACAAAATAAGACAAAACAAACCAAAGAAAATTACAGCAAAACCCTCAGAAACTATGTAAGCTAGAACAACAACACACAGTGACATCTTTAAATTTCTATAACGGGCACCTGGGTCACTCAGTCGATTAAGCGGCCGACTTCAACTCAGGTCATGATCTCGCAGTCCCTGAATTCGAGCCCCACATCAGGCTCTCTGCTGAGAGCTCAGAGCCTGGAGCCTGTTTCAGATTCTGTGTCTCCCTCTTTCTGACCCTCCCCCGTTCATGCTCTGTCTCTGTCTCAAAAATAAATGAGGGTTAAAAAAATTTTTTAAAATAAATAAATAAATTTCTGTAAGAAAACAAAATCTTCAGCCCATAATTCTATCTTCAGTAAATATACTGAAGGCCAGCTGACAGGCTGGTAGCACAGAGCCTGTCCCAGGGCTCAATCTCACAACCTTGAGATCACGACCTTGGCCAAAATCAAAAGTCGGAGGCTTAACTGACTGAGCCACCCAGACGCCCCTAAATATAAGTTTTAAAAATAAATATGAGAAAAGCTTCTCAGAAAAGCTAAAGCCTATCCTTTTTCAGCATACTTATGCTATAGGAAATGTCGAGGGACATCCTTTAGACAGAAGGGATATGATAAGAGACATAAATTTAGATTTATACAGAGAAATGCACAGTGTCAAAAGTAGTGAAAAATGAAGAGAAACATAAAATTCTTCTATTTTTAATCATTTTACAGATTATGAATGAGTATGACAATCTTCTTAAAGAAAAATTTTTGTATGTTGCTTTTCTAAATTAATGCTTTTAAAAATATATTCTATAAAGTTCTTATGGTTCCATACAAGTAATCAGTAGCCTACTCACTTGGTGGTAGGACATCAGGACTCTGAGATTCATGCACCATTTCTTCAAAACAACTGAATTAGCTCTGCCATTTTTAAAATGGTCAATAGACATCTATGGGGTAAATATTCTGTCAGGTTGCAAAAGTGCAATAATAATGCAGACATAATATGTATTGTTGTGAAGCTCACATTTTACAAAAGGTTATAACAGTCAAGAATAAATTATGTAAGTATAATAGAAATAGTGAGCAATACTAGGGAAAAAAAAGTAAACACAAAAGAATAATCTGACCTATATATAGAGTGGTCAGAGAATATATGGTGCGTTTGAAAAGACTGTAGGGGTGCCTGGGTGGCTCGGTCAGTTAAGCCACCTACTCTTCATTTCAGTTCAGGTCATGATCTCACGGTAGTGAAATCGAGCACCTATTTGGCTCTGTGCTGTGTGTGGAACCTGCCTAAGATTCTCTCTCTCCCTGTTCCTTTGCCCCACTCCCCCTCTATCTCGATCTCTCAAAAAAAGAAGAAAAGAAAGAAAATAAAAGAAAAAAGAAAAGAAAAGAAACGAAACGAAAAGAAAAGAAAGAAAAAAAATGTAGACATCCATAAGCCATGCATTGGATGTATGATTGGGTTTGAATGGGTTTGAAGCTCAGAGAAATGGTCTTTACTAACACATAACATGTGGTAATCAAAGCCAGGGATACAATTTAAATACATGAGAATGGAGGGGCACATGGCTCGGTCAGTAGAGTGACAGAATCTTGATTTTGGTTCAGGTCATTATCTCAGGGCTCATGAGTTCGAGTCCCATGTGGGCACTGTGAGCACAGAGCCTGCTTGGGATTCTATTTCCCTCTTCCCCTCCACTGCTTGCACACATTCTCAATCTCTCTCAAAATAAATAAATAAACTTAAAGAATAAAAGGACATTGGGGCGCCTGGGTGGCTCAGTTGGTTAAGTGTACGACTTCGGCTCAGGTTATGATCTCATGGTCTGTGCGTCTGAGCCCCGCATCAGGCTGTGTGCTGACAGTTGTAACCTGGAGCCTACTTCAGATCTGTGTCTCCCTCTCTCTCTCTCTGCCCTTCCTCTGCTCATGCTCTGTCTCTGTCTTTCAAAAATAAATAAATGTTAAAAAATAAATAAAATAAATAAGTAACAGACATGACAATGTAAGACAGTAAGATGGGCAGACAGAAGTTTTACAAAATTTGTCTGTCATGAGGGAGGGGTAATTAAAGAGTCATGCTTAGGGGCGCCTGGGTGACTCAGTTGGTTAAGCATCCAACTTCAGCTCAGGTCATGATCTCGTGGTTTGTGATTTCCAGCCCAGTGTTGGGCTCTGTGCTGACAGCTGGGAGCCTGGAGACAGCTTGGGATTCTGTGTCTCCTCCTCTCTCTGCCCCTCCCATGCTCATGCTCTGTCTCTCTCTGCCACTTAATAATAAATAAATGTTTTTTTAAAAAAGATTTATGCTTAAAATATTTGAAGATAATGGTTTTAATACTTTTATATTAAATTATACATTTATCTCATTACATTAATAAAACTTATTGAGTAAAATAACTTTATTAATGTAAACATTTAATAGGAATTGAAATGTATTTTAGTATGTAGGTGATACATTATATGGCTATGATTCATAGTTTAAATCCACATAAACATATACATATATGGTTACATAATCCAAATAAATATACATAATCAAAAATAAAATTTTACTCATTTTTTGAATATATCATATAATTGTTTTTCTCCAATAAAATACTTCACAATTACCTTTTATTTTCTTTAGGTTATCACTAAAATTGTTACTTTAGAAAACATAGCTAATTAGTGGTCATGCTTTAAGAATGAGCAAGAGAATATGGTGTACAAAACTGTAAAAGACACATTTTCCACTGATATTTTCAAGACATATACTCCCAGTAATTCTACCCCATCTCTCTTGCTAAAACCAAATTATTAAAACAACAGCTTTAAGTCCCTTGCTCCCGTAGAACACACATGAGAGCTGCTTTTACATTAAGTATTTGAATACAGACACGAACTAGTAGCTTTGATTAGTATTTCTCTTCTACACTGGGTAGTAAATAAAAATCATAGCAGAAGTTATCTGCTAATTTATAATGTATATAATTACCTCTAGAGTTGATGTTGTATAATAGCGGTACTTTATATAACTTTTTTCCATTATACCATATTTCAAATAGTACTAAGTATTTTTATAAAGATATTTGTAAGTGAACATTTTGTTTTTATATTATTATATATGTCTTCCAGACCTTTCTCCTATACTGGGAAATATGTCCTGAGATGGTCAGAGGCATCAATGTCAGCATAGCTTAGGCTTTCAAAAATAATTTTCTCTTGGGGAGCCTGGGTGTCTCAGCTGGTTAAGCGTCTGACTCCTGATTTCAACTTAGGTCATGATCTCATGGTTGGATCATGAGATCGAGCCCCATGTTGGGCTCTGGACTGAAGTGCAGAGCCTGCTTGGGATTCTCTTTTTTTCTCTCTGCCCCTCCCCTGTTTGTGTATGTGCACTCTCGCTCAAAAATAAATAGATAAATTTAAAAAGTATTAATAATTTTCTCTTTGTGGTGCTCTAGAAGGCTTTCCTAAACATTAAAATAAACAAGTATCCAAATAATACTTTCAACATTATCCTGACTATCACCTCCACTATTTAATATACAATTCCAAGCTCTGGATAACTAACTGAGTAAGCCATAGAACAGACTATATTCTATGAAAGTTTTAAAATATGCCTGAAAATTCTTTGACATTCCCCACTGTGGAAACCTGATTTCCTTCTCTCAAATGTGACCCAGAGTCAGTAACTCCTCTGTAATGAATAGACTATGGTAGAAAAGATATTATTTGGCTTGTAAGGCTAAGTTATTAAAAATTACAGTTTTATCTTATATTACCCAGTTTGGAGAAAGCCAGATGCTATGTTCTGACACCAGACATTCTGTGAAGAGGTCCATGTGGGAGAGAAATTATCCTCCTTCCAAAAGTCATCAGCAACCCACTAGCCATGAGAATAAGCTACCTTGAAAGTGCATCCTCCAGCCAGTCAACAGTTGTTTGGTTTTGTTTTGATTTTGCATTAGTTTTCTGAGGTTAGCAGTGAGGTTATTTACTGGTTCATAGTTTTATCTTTCTGGAGCAAAGATTTCTTGGGAACAAGCAACTAAGTCATGTTAACCACATGTAGTCTCATTTCTTAGTCCTTTTTTTTTTTTAAATATTTATTTGGAAAGAGAGAGTGTGTGTGCATGAACAGGGGAGGGGTGGAGAGAGAGGGAGAGAGAGAATCCCAAGCCGACTCCATAATGTCAGTGCAGAGCCTGACATGGGGCGCAGTCTCAGAAACTACATAATCATGATCTGAGCTGAAATCAAGAGTTGGACACTCAACCGACTGAGCCACCCAGGTGCCCTCATTTCTTAGTCCTAATAGTTATGTTTGATCCAGTGGGTTGCAGTCCTCATCCTAAAATACTGAAAAGAGTTAAACAATTATTATTTTTTAAAATATTATGTTCACCTGGTATAATTTAATAAGTAATCTGAGAAAAAATAACAACATATAATTTACAATAATTTTTGATTATGAGAAACACACACACACACACACACATATATATATATATATATGTATATTAGTTAATTATATATCGTATTTGGAAAAATATAACAATATTGTACAAGTCATACTCTCTTTTTTTCTATCTCCAATGTCCTGGAGTAGAAGTATAGCAAGTCATCTGGTTGTCTATAGTAGTGAAAAATGATGTGTAGGTAGAGCTTAAAACCAAACATTGAAAACTCTGAAATAATTATAGAAATATCAATTTACTTCTTAGAAGATTAATTTGTCTTGCATATGGGAGAACCCTATAGGAACTTGGGAATTTTGTAATTCAAAATAATCATTGTAAAATTTGTACTAATTAAAAGTTTATTCATTAGTCAGAGATTACAAAGATAAAGTTAGCCTGGTTTAAGAAAAACAGCCTCTCTCTTACATTGCTAGAAATACAAACTGTTACCAAATTTTTTACAGCAATTTTGTAGATGTCAAAATATTTAAAATTATATCTCCTGGACTACAAATTTCACATCTAGAAAATAACTGAACAATTATGAGAAGAGGTAAACATTACCTTTTACTTTGTAGTATTATTGCAATAATGGTAAATGGATATAGGCTAAATATCTATCAATGGAAAGTTCAACACATTACAAGGCATTGATATAATTGCATACTACTATACATTTATTAAACTGATATTGTAGGACAATATTTTTGGTGTGAATAACTGTTCTTGATAGCATATAAAAATAAACACTGGAATTATAATGCAATCTTACTGCTTTGAACACAATTTATGCATGTATAAACACAAAAGTCTCAAACTATAATCTGAAAACAATTCACAATAATTACCTCCTCCTTGGGGAGGAGGACACTCTGACAGTCTTTTATTGTTTTCTTTTTTGTTTCCTAATGTCTATTTATTTATTTCTGAGCAGGGGAGCTGGAGAGAGAGAAACAGAGAGTCCCAAGAAGACTCTGTGCTGTCAATGCAGAGCCTGATGCAGGGCTTGAACTCACCAACCATGAGATTACGACCTGAGCCAAAATCAAGAGTCAGACAACCAATTGAGCCACCCAGGAACCTCTCCTTTATTGTTTTATTTTTTTTTTAATTAATATTTTATTTTTGAAAGAGAGAGAGAGAGAGAGAGAGAGAAAGAGGGGCAGCATGAGTGGGGGAGGGGCAGAGAGAAAGGAAGACACAGAATCTGAAGCAGGCTCCAAGCTCTGAGGTGTCAGCACAGAGCCTGATATAGGGTTCGAACTCACAAACCGTGAGATCATGACCTGAGCTGAAGTTGGACGGTCAACAGATTAGCCACCCAGGCACCCCAGCTTTTATTGTTTTGTTAATGTGTGTTCATATTACCTAAATTTTTGGATTGAGCACTGTTAACATAAACAAAAGCCAACATTTTTATAATAAACTTTTATATTACATATTTTTATTGTGTAATTTAAATTATGTTAAATGTTTATATGATATAATAAATTTTATAATAAACTGTTATAATAAACCAAAGAAAAATTTTATATTAAGAAAGAAAACATTTACATGGTTTAACATTTACTTTTTAAATTTTATCACTTAGAAAAGCAGCATTTTTGTTTATCCGCATTCTGATAAAAACGTTCTAGATATCACCTGTACAACAATACACATATAGTTAATAACACTGTACACTTAAGATGTTGTTAATGAGATAGACTTCATATTATGTGTTTTTTATCTAAAAAAAATTACTCTGTAGAATTCTGGAATGGTTAAACTTGCCCCTATTACTTTAACAGAAATGACATCTAACTGAAATTGGTTTTAGAGAATTTAATCCAGGAGAGTATCTGGGGAAGAGAGAGAAGGGGGTGGGGGAAGGGAAAATATATAGGGTATATATGGTGTGACTGGGGAGGAAGTTATGTAGCTATAATCAAGCAGAGATTAGACTGTAACTCAAGAGATTTTTGTACTCTTAACTCCAACAAACAAGCTTTTCTCTGGGTAGGCTAAATATTAATCAAAATCCTAAGCACGGATAGTAAACCTCCAACACAGCCTTTAAATATATGATTAGTACATGGATATTAACACCAAATGAATAATTTCATACATTAGATTTTATAATCTTAAACTAATTACACTTATCATTTCTTAACAAAGATTCATTCCCAAAAGTAACTACCACAGTTTCTTTAAGGTTTGGTATGCCATATATTTCATGAAAGAGTATTTACTTTTTCATACTCAGCTTGCCTAGCATTACAGTAGTGCATGGAATAAATCTTACCACTCATATAGGATTTTTTTTCAGTATACTTCTTTCACACTGGAAAAAGATACCTGGTATACTGAAACTCATTTTTCACATTTTCACAAGAGAAATGTTATTTACTGTAATTGGTAATGAAATCCTACAAAGCAGCTCTAGAGTCATATTAAACTGACAGATTTGCAGTGACAGCAGTTTTATTATAATCATGTCAACACATTTCTTCTAAAAGATGTCAATAACAAGGCACCTAGACAATCATCTGCTTTTACAACAGGTGTCTGAATATAAAAGAATATTTATTTTGGGATGCTATATAGCTAAATATATCACTAACCTTATTTCAAAAGTAAATTGCCTTTATTGATTGTAAAAACATGATGATTAAAATCTGTCACCAAATAGAAAATCATCTATTGAGCCTCAATGAAAAACCAAAATTGCTTTAGACTATATTGCACATATTCATCCATTATTTCCAAAAATTGTATTTTGTGAAATTATGTCAATTGTTAAAGTTCTCCTTTTCTATTATTTAATCTTTCATTTTCTCTCTCAGACTAAAACCTGCCTGAATGTATTATGAATTCCAACTCGTTAGTTTTTATTTAATTGATTAGTTCAGGAGTTCTCTGACCTTCAAGCTTGAAGATCAAACTGATTTCCTTAAGGTAACAAACAACATTTTTTTTCCAATTATATTCTATATAGTATCTGTATATTTTGGATTCGATTTTAAGCACACACAGACTGTAAGACTTAAAAGTAAAATGCCTGGTCTGAGTCTCTCACAAATACACTGTTACATTTATGCCTATTTATTAAAACATTTATTCTTTTTTTTTTCCTCTGTTTAGTAATGTTGTTGCCCTAATATGTAGCCTTAATGTTGTCATTTTTTTCTTTTCTTTCTTTATTAAAAAGTTTCAGGGTGATTATTTCACATATCTAGAAGTAGTAGAGCTCAGTCTATCAAAACTCTAAAAAGTATGTTTAAAATACTTTTAAGATACAAAGATTTGTTTTCCCAGATCTAAAGGAAAGCTTTTATTTTCTTTCTTATGGTCAGGAATTATATAAGTGACATCTTTCATACATGAAAAGAAGAGAAAAATCTTAATTTATTTTCAATAAGAAGAAAAGGGACAACTGATCTAGGGAAACACAGAGAAAAACAAAGCAAGACCAATTACTTTCTGCACTAATGACTATACATAATGGTGCTGTGTTCTTCCTCTCATACATCAGGACAGTCTGTTTTAAGTAAATGTCGCACTAAATCCAATCACAGGGCTCTAGTTGTTACCCACTGTTTTTACTGGCAATAAATAACTCCATGCAGCTATGCCTAAAGAGTTGTTCTAGCTAGTAGCTATGCTCTCTGCCAAAACTAAGAAGCTCAATATGCAGATTGCACATTTTTACTCACATGTCTTCTACATTTCAATGTATGGAAATGTAATATAGAATAAATTAAAGGAAAGATAGTCCTGAATGGAATTATAGACCAAGGTCATGTTTATTTCTATAAGTGAAGCATTTTTGCTTCGGTGAGAGACAATATTGTTTTAAACTGTATTACCAAAGATAGATATGACATATATGATAGATAGATAGAAAACAAAGAGCAGAGCACAACTGATGGTGCATTGGAAAGAACATTACCCCTGGGGTCTTTTAAATCAGAGATCGAGTCCAGTCCTACAAACTAGATGACTTTGGATTGCTTATATAACCTCACAAAGTTTGGTTTCTCTATCTGGAAAAATGGGGAAATAATTGCATAGGCTGCAGCAGTATGTGGGCTAATAACCAAGAGGGTTAAGTCAGATAATATATGAAAGCTGGTCACAAAGTTTAATACATTTCATTTCATTCTAGGATGACAAAAAAAAAGTTACACGTGATTCACATAGTGGAAAATGATGGCTAAAAATGTATATAAATATAAACATATCTTACACTGAAAAATAGCAAACTAGCAAACAGACTAGCAGAGTGAGTCCATGTTTAATAAGCAGTCCATCTCTGAAGTTCTCAGTCATTAATTTGGTTTTGGTTCTTTGTGTATTTTTTAAAAATAGTCCAATTAAAACATCTCCTTTGAACTTAGATTTTGCAAATGCAAACATCTTAGTTTGTGGAGGGTAGAGTTTAATGAGGAATGGATTCATAGGTGAAATTTTTCTGGTGACATTTATTTTTTGCCATCTTTTTTGCAACCAAGATACATGACAGAACAAGTTTATCTGTATTAGTAATTATATCTATTCAGGTCATCATTTTGGATTTATTTCTTATAAAAGGGTCAAGAAGGGTTTCCCACCATTAAATATCAGAGAATTTCTCCTACAATGTAAGATGAGCTAGCCAAGTTGTTTCTGTCATTTCTTGGCTTACATGCCTTACAGAGAGAATCGGAACATAGAGCTTAATCCACATAACGTGATTAAGACTTGAATAAAGCTGTTACAGGGATCAAACCTGAATTAGATAAAATCACAATGACAAAAGTAATGTTTTTGTTTACTTCACAGGTTGGTGTTTGAATAATCTTACAAGTGTAAATAAGTAAAACTTACATGTTTTAGAATTCTTTTAGAATAATCTTGCCACAAAGTCATTTCAGTTGCAAAGCCCATTATAATAAATAATTTTCAACATAAAATTGTGTATTTGTAAAATTATTAATGTGGTTATACATACCATCTTTATTTTTATATTGTGATAATTCAAAGTCAATATAACAGCTTTGTTCTTGCAAAGCTGTTTAGCCCAGGCCTGGGAAGGATGTCTGGTATATGCCGCTCACCAACCCATCTTTGAAGAATTGTTTTTCTTCAAGTCACTTTAGCAAGATGACATCTGCTTACATGGAGTGTTATTATAAATATCTCCATTAAACTTATTACCATGTTATTTCAGAGGACATGCCACCACAGTAGATGTATCTACCTCATGAGGGTCCTTGGGAGAAATGCTTTGTCTCCATATCAAAATAGCTTTGCAAATACAAGAAGTAAAATCTTTAGGGAAGATAAACAATAAGAGAGCTTCATGAATTTGGACTTGAGAAAAGATTTTTTAAGCAGAACACCAAAAGCGCTAACCAAAACAAAGAAGATTGGTAAACCAAACATTAAAATTAAGAAATCCTCTTCATCAAAATACACTGAAGCAGTGCAAGGGAAAATCATAAAGAGAGAAAAGATATGTGCAATGTATATAACAAACAAGGGGCACATAGTCAGAATATATAAAGAGCTTGCACAAATCATTGCCAGATGTGTGACCACCCAGAAGAAAAATGTGTAAGGGACATCAACGGCATTTCACACACACAAATTCCAAATGGCCACTGATGTAAATAAAATGTGGTATATTCGTAAATAAAAAAAAATCAGCAATAAAAATGAGTGTAGTATTGATATATTCTACAACATGATAAACCTCAAAAACATAATGCTAAGTGGAAGGAGCCAGTCACACAAAAGACTATACATTGTATATTCTCATTAATATGAAACATCCAGTACAGGCAGATCTGTAGAATCAGAAAGTAAATTAGTTATTTCCTAGGGCTGGGAGTTTGGGGAGAATGATGGTTATGAATACTAATGGGTAAAGATTTTATTTTAGGGGTGATAAAATATTTAGAATTAGATATAATGTTTGCATCACTTAAAAATATACTGAAATCTATTGAATTGTGTGTTTTAAATGAGTGCACATTATGTGATATAAATATATTCCAATAAAGCTACTAAAAATTAGATGGAATGAAAATAAAAAGTTATAATAAAATAAAAAATAAATGGAACGGAAAAATAATAATGTGGTCCAGCACATCAGGCATAATAAACTAAAACAACAATTAGATACCAGTGTGAAATTTTACATACAGATGGTGGTTAAGAAAATTTGGCAATATCAACTAAAGTAGAAATTACAAATATCTTCTGACTTAAACTTTCCACTCCAGGTGTATAATCACTCATAAGAGTTGGCAAAGATATGAACTTACTGGAATTGAAAAGTAGGTCAGTGCTTGTTAGCTTGGTTTTTGGGGGATATACTTTAATTATTATTTAACTCAAAATCTAAGTCAACTGTAATGCTAGGTTGCCACACTTCATACCAGTGGAAAAACTACTTTTCTCAACTTGATCGTATTCTTTTGCAAAGAATACAAAACATAAGGAGGTATCAAATATGGAAAGCATTTCTTACAGAATTTTCTTTTTTGTCTTTTATATTCAGCCCAGATAAGGTTCATTTCATAACTCTTTTGTGATTGTACCTGTTACTGTCCTGGGACAGCAAATGGCTGGCACTGGCATTTCCAAAGAACCTAACCAGCAGCTTTTAAAGGTAAATGGGAAAAATAAATAAAGGTAAATGAGACACAAGCACTTTTTATTATTTGATAATTATGATGATAGACTTTACGTCTGTATCACAATGGCAATTCAGTTTTAAAAGATAGCTAAGAATAAGATCCTCTTCAGAAAACAGTTGTAGGTGCTACTTGTGCTCACCTTTTAGGGACCGCTGCCTGGCTATGTCCCAGCTCCTTTCCTCCATCCTGGCAGGAAGTTTGGCCAAGCATCAAAAGGTTGTCACATATTTTTTTTTTCTTTTTCATTGTTCTCCAGATAACTCTAAAATGCATACTGGCTGTTGAGAATTTTAAATTGTGTCCCATCTCCTCCTTTTCTATTTTTTATTTAAAAAGTAAGAGAGGGGTGCCTAGGTGTCTCAGTTGGTTAAGCGTCCACCTATTGATTTCAGCTCAGGTCATGATCCCATTGTTTGTGACATCGAGCCCCTCCTGGGGCTCTGCACTGAGAGCATGGAGCCTGCTTGGGATTCTCTCCTCCTCTTTTTCTGCCCCTCCTCTGCTTGTGTTCTCTCACTTGCTCTCTTTCTCAAAAATGAATTACTTTTTTTTTTAAGTAGTAGAGTTGTCTGGGGGTAGAAACACATAAGCAGATGTATATATGCCTTTCATTACTCAACAACAGGTTCTCCCTCTCATGTAATCTCTCCGGCATGACACAATAAAACTTTGTGGAAAGCTACCTGGTAATAGATATCAACAAAATGAAAATAACCATGTAGACTTTGATCTAGTTATTATCCTTAGAAAGATCTTATCCCTCTTTAACAATCTGAAATGCACACACATACATAAAAAGAGATTCATCATAAGTAATATTCATAAAAGGACAAAACTATATTCAAATCTAACCAATTATGGTAAGCAGGGGCGCCTGGGTGGCTCTGTCGGTTAAGCCTCTGACTTCAGCTCAGGTCATGATCTCATGGTTCATGAGTTCGAGCCCTGTGTCAGGCTCTGTGCTGACAGCTTGGAGCCTGGAGCCTGCTTCAGATTCTGTGTCTCCCTCTCTCTCTGCCCTGACCCCACTCACGCTCTGTCTCTCTCTCAAAAATAAATAAACGTTAAAAAAATTTTAAATAATTATGTTAAATGCATGATTAAAAATGAAAGGAGAAACTATTGTAGGATCAATCAATAACATTAAGATTTTAAGAATTTTTAATGATATCAAAAATTTTTATGATGTAACATAAAGAAAAGCTACAAGGCATGATATTATATATATTTACATATAAGTATATATATGTATATAATACAAATATATTATAAAATAAGATTTGTAAATATAGAATAATATCGTTATACTAAAAGTGAAGTAAGAAAATGACAAACATTGTACTAAATTATATACTGGTGCTTTTGATTCTTAGATTTCAAATTTAAAAAAAAATGTTTATTTATTTTGAGAGAGAGCATATGAGCAGGGGGAGAGACAGATAGATGGGGAGAGGGAGAATCCCAAGCAGACTCTGTGCTATCAGTAGAGAGACCAATGAGGGGCTCAGTCTCACCACTATGAGATCATGACCTGAGCTGAAATCAAGAGTCAGACGCTTAACTGACTGAGCCACCCCAGGTGTCCCTAGACTTCAAATTTTTAGGTTAAATATTCAAAAAGTGTAAGTGACAGGAAAAACTGGGAATTAATAATGAGAATTTTAGTCCTTTGATAATTTTCAGTGGTTCTTCACTAGAATAGCATAAAAATTCAACTATCATTTCCAACATGACTATTCCTTTTAATTGTTGTCTCGCTATTACCACTTTCCCACTAATTTTACTAATGCTGTAATTAATCTTAACATTAAGTTATATGCTGATCCCTCTTCCTTAAAATTTTCTTTTCCTTTATATCTCCCCAAACTCTTACTTAATATTTATGATCTAGTCCCTACAAATATCCAGAGTTAAAGTGAGCTATATTTGGATCATGTTTCTGTTTTATTGAATCCATTTATTGTTTTATTGAATCACAGCACTTCTCAAGTTTTGTGCTGTGCATGAATATAATTAGAATATAATTAATATATCCATTCAAATAATGTAAAAGTGTGAGTTCCTATGTCAGCCATGGTTTATATCTCCTCTCATCAAACCAATAATCAGAGTCAAAACTCTTTACTCAAGTAAGTAGGAATTCCTCCATCTTTCCAATCACTCATTTGGTATAGTTCTATCCTATCCACAAAATACTAGAGCAGACTTCTGAAGACTTGCTATAATATAGATATGCTATTTTGGCAATAAACCCTCATTCTACCTATGTCTAATAGCCTTTTAAAATAAATGGAATGAAGTTATTTATTCTCACATTTTTCATTGTCAAAGATTGCATTTTAGTTTTCAGTGGTCAGTATTTCCTTCTAACTGTTTTTCCAAAATAAGAATACTATTGCTGATATATTAGCTCTAATAGCAACAATTTTAATGTAACAAATACCCACACTACACCAGCCATTTTAATAGTTATATTATCTGGTCATTCAACTCTCAAAACTATTCTAAGGTAGAAGTAATTGCTTCTGTTTTTCAAAAGAAAATATTGGACCTCAAAAAGTTTACTTTTAGGGACATACAATCAGAAATTATCTGACCCAGGAATCATATGCAAGTTTGTCTGGCTCTAAAATCTCCATCTCTGCACCAGACTACATAAACTTTTAGTGCACTGACATCACACACATCAGCTTACTTTATTTGTATGATTATTATTTTTAGCTCATCTTCATGGAAAATGGATTAGAAAAAAAACAGAAGACAGAAGTTGATTAAGCATTTAAAATATAGAATACTTGCAGATGGATTTTTATATCCATTTTTATGGAAGGTAGTCTAATAAACAAAAAAGTACTGAGAACAAAAGCAGCATTGAAGAAGAATAAAAAAATTCTGATTATAATAGTGGACCACAGGCTACTTACTAAGAGATGTTCTGAATTACTTGTCCATGGGGACCTGGGGACCAGTTAAATATGGCAGAAAGCCATTGTTTGGATATCTGGGCACTAACTGTCATTGCATTCAAGCTGAACCATATGATCTCATGAATTGCTTCTGGTAATATGGTTCTATTCAGTGGTGTTAATCTCTTCTATGTCTAAATTGCTTTGTCAGGAGAAATATGACACAGCCAACAATTTTGTTAGTAAGCCATCTACTGCCATGCATATGAGGGAGGTTTTGGCTAAAATAGTAAATAAATGCAGTGATATTTTTAGTATATTTTTGGATATTTAAGATATTAGCTCTTAAGCTCTCTGTTCAGAGCTAAACTGGTTAGGAATAAACTCTGGGTACAATCTATGCAAAGCCATCAAACTGTATTTATCAGTCCCATATTTATTTTACCAAAATTTGGTTGTTTTTTAAGGTTATGGATAAATACATTTATAATGGTTCCATACTTTTAGTCCTACCTAAGATTCACAAATTCTAGTTAAGTATATAGAGAAAGTAGTAAATTAGCTACATTATGAAAAACACACTTAGTTTAATACTACAAATCTGGGGACGGTTAGCATTTCCAATTTGATTCAAGATTAGTTTCTAGTTGACCAGTAATTCTGTATGACACATCCAAAAAAGACCAAAATAAAGAAATGGCTAATGCCCCCAGTAAAAAATCTTGTGATTGAAAACAAGTGTGTGAATAAACTGACTACCTGTAATATAAGTAACAATACTTACAATGGATGATTTTATTTTATTTTTCTGCTTCTTTTTCTCCAATTACTGATTGCCAAATCTAACCTACTGTCTAGGAATAAAGCATAAATGAGGGCTTTAAATTTATTTAGTGAAAATTTTCTTTGAAAAGATCAATTATCTAATACCATAGAAAATTAAATTAATACAGTTTCATTAACACTGAGAAACTTTGGAATCTTAAACTGTTTGCCTGGTACTTGAAATATTCTATATATTTAATCTTTACAACAACCTAATTATGGGTTGATATTATTAAAATGTTCATTTTAAGCTGAGAAATAAAATTTAGGAAATAAACTTACTTGTCCACATTCACCCCACTAGAAATTGGAGAAGACAGCATTTGAACTGTGATTCATGTGTCTCCAGATATTATGTAAAAGGAAAAATAAAATCTATCATCTGATTCATATTCAGAGAAAAGCTGAATATGATTTTTGAATTATTTTAAAATGCAGCATATTTACATAGTAATTTTCTGAAATATATACAAAAATAAGATGTCTACAATTAATCTATAATGTTCATATAATGTCTCCTTACTTTCTCAAATGTTCAATAATGGTTGCTTGTGGCTTGTGAGAATGTTTTGGGAGTTGTTTGGTTGATTGTTTTTTGTTTTGTTTTGTTTTGTTTTGTTTTTTGTTTTTTGTTTTCTTATGGAGATTGGGGAAGGGGGGTGTGTTTCACAGATGGCTCAGTGCAGTGTGCAACCAAGGGGCCATGCACAGGACTCTGTGGCAATTCATATGCTGGACTCAGTGGTGACTGGCTTTCTAAGCCAGAGGTGACCATTAAGTCCCAACTGCTGCCATTTCATAAAAAGACACATATACAGAAATTCTGTAACGGAAATGGAACAAAAAGTTGAGATTTTAGACAGTCTCATCTAGATCCTTTTGGTTATGGAAAGACCACAGAGAACTCTATGAAGCTTCTGCATTAAAACTGATGAAACACAAAAACTGCTTTTCACATTTAAGAATTATTACTTTTGTCATTGTATTCAAACCAATACAATAACTTCTAATGGAGAGAAAATGCTATGTAAGCTAGGTAACATTTTTAATACTCCAGATTTATCAGAGAAATTAAAGTAATTATAGATAGAAACAAGAAACAATAGCAAAGTGTTTCATCTCATTAGCACATAGAATATACTGCAAATTCTACAAAGTTGTTTATTTAAAACATAATAAATGAATGATTAAATAGACCCTTGCTATAAAAAAAAAAATAATTCCCCACAACCCATCCACCAAGTCTTTATCACTATTAAAGACATTTATTTTTAGAAGAAAGAAATCACATACGATTGGGTTATTTTTCTTACAGTGGAAAAAGATTTAATACACCCTTGTCAATGCTCCAAGCTGTTAACTTTGATTTCACCTACTAAAAGCTGAAGCTCCTATCATTAGAAAAGCATTTAATTGTAAAATATTGGTTGGTTAGATTGAAGTTAGTTAACTTTCATTCAGTTTTCTTTTCCTTGGTAGTCAAGTCAGTAATCTGTTGTCTGAAGAAGTACCTAAAAGCTGGCATTTCCTGGCATTTTGGAACTTGGAATTTAACAAAACAAATACACGAAAGAGCTTACTCTAATTCATTTTTCACTGATAGGTTACTAATGTATTGATTTCTTAAATTAGTTTTGATTGATTTCTCCACTTCATTCAGGTAGCCAAAGCACACTAAGGGATAGGCCAGCATCAAAGCATAATGCTTAACTCCTGACAAATACGCAGTGCTGAGCTGGTTTAGATAATATTTGCATTTTTGTTTTTTGAGGGGGAGGACTATGCTTAGCTCTCAGAGAGATATATACCATTGTGGCATGTAGAACTCTGGGGATTCACATGTTTACAATAGGAATTTAAGATTATACTGTGAAAAGAGTTTCAGGAACTTTCATTGCTCTTTACTTACTAGCTTTCTATTAAAACACTAAGCTGGATTTGTAGATGCATTCCTTGTGACTTAAAATCACCTCCTAAATTCTAACTTTATTTAATCAGTGATCAATATTCCAAATTTTAGGTGAAGGACAGAGAGACAGTAGGGACAAATACACTTGGAGGGCCTTCTATTATGTTTGGTCCATAGCAAGTTTTTTGGTCCATGTAAATGCCCAAAGTTTACTTGTTTTTAGCCAATTAACTTTATTCCATTAAATCCTTCCTTTTAAATGATAAATTTGATATTGACAGGTAACCTGTAGGTAATAACTATTTTAAAGGAAGTAAATACATGTCTAATCATTCCCTTAATCAAACTGGAATATTTACTTACCTAATCAGAATTTTAAATACTGTAACAGCTGTCAACATAGAAATTTATATAAGATTTTTGGGGAATATAAAAAATACTTTATATTTTTAGAAAGGACAAACTAAAATGAAGCTGTAAGCACAGTATGAACAAGAGATGAAAGAGGAGGGAAAATTCAGACAAGAACAAAAAATACTATAGGACAATCAGATGTGAAAAAATTATCATCTTTTCCACTGCTTCTCTGAGCACTATCACAGTTGAAACTTTATGTATGAGTTAATATTTTTTAACTATGAATATGCATCTTCTCTACCAGAATGTAAGTTCTATTAATGCGGCAACAATAATCAGCTTTTACTATTTCATCTGCCAAGACTAGCATTGTTATGTGCACTAGATAATTCCTCAGTGTAAGATTTTTAGACCTATCATAAAAGCACTGCAAAACTCAATATTTGTGGCAATTGTTAAATACAAGTAAAAAACACTAAGATCCAAGGACCAAATTGCCTGTGTAAGTGTTGTTATTGTATATATCAGGACAGCTGTTTATAGGCTAACCTCCTATTGTTCATTGCAAGAAACAATAGAGAACATACAACCCATCAAAAGCATCCAAATCAATGAGCTGCAAGATTGCATTATTAGCTGGACATGGTCTATATAACATTCAAGATCATGACTAAATAAATGAAGTATATTGATATTTTATTAAAACTTCTATGATATGCTAGAGGAGTATGCGCACTCCAGAATATATTTATTTAATTCTCAACAAGTTTGTGCCATAATTATTATCATCATACTATCAGTGATATGAAAGTTCACTGACTTACAGTTTTGTATCCAAATATAGTATATGTGGCAAAAACATGATTTGAACTTCAGTTAAATGAATTCAAAGCCAATATTATTTCTACCATATCACACAGTCACTATATGTAAAAGAAGTCTTTATTACTATCATTTTATAAAAGAATAAAGATATGGTGGCTTTCATTGATTTCTGCAAGGTTGTTATTGGATCCTGGAAGTGGTATCACTCCCCAGCATCCAGTTAAGAGCACTTTACTGTGCTGATGGTGGCAAAAAGATAATTTTCACAGAAACAAACAAAAAATAAATAAATTCATATTAAGAATGTAAAAAACGATCATGAATATTCCACTGATAAGCATGATAATCAGTTCTTACTCATGCTTCTTATTTGTGTTTTTCAATTGCTTAGGTTCATACAGATAAACCTTTTTCCCTCTATGACATAAAATACACAAGAGGTAGGAAAAAAGAACTCAGCTTTAGGAATTTCTGGACGATTAGCTTCAAAAATAAAATTTGTATCTATAACGGAAATTTCTTCATGTCTTACAGAAACAGAATAGTTGAAAAAAAATCACCACAGAGGAAAGTATTTGATGGCAATTACTACCAGAGTATAATAAATTCTATAAAAAAGCTATACTGTACATGTATCAAATATTTCATTGGGTTCTTAATAAAAATGGATGTAGGAAATGTTGATGGTTTAATTACAGAATTTTTTCAATGTTTTATACCTATGGGAGATACATGCAATTTTTTATATTTAAATTTCTGCTAGCCATTTTATGTTTTAGTTCCTACTGTGATGCTTTAAAATTTGATACTTTTATACACTATATGTTAACTAACTAGAATTAAATAAAAATTTGAAGATAAAATAAAATATGATAATTTTGGCTTGCCATCATCTTTAGTTTGTTTTTTCCATTGAGTACAGTTCTCAAAAGTAAGATTTGGTATCTTTCTGCTAAATAGCATAGAGGGAAAGAAAGGGCAAATATGTACTTCTAACCATGTATTATTTATTTTATTCTCTAGTTTAAAATTATCTACAAGGTAGTCAGAATGTCTGAATGAATAAATCTTCACATAAATCACCTCTTCTATCATCCATTTTAAGCTGCCAACTGGAAAAATGATACATAAAAGATTAGCCTCAAAGGTACACAGCAATTCAGGCACAAATACAAGAATGAAAGCCTATTCACTGACATCAATCAATGAACACACAACTATGGAATGTGTACCATCCAGTGAGACACGTGGCTATGCTATTGGAGGTACAAAGCCAAAGATGCATAAAACAAAACTATTACTCATCTATCTGATCTCATTTTTTAACACTCTCTGCCGCATAGTCTAATCTTCTACAATATTTTAATACTGAAGCAGGTACTCTGAAATATGCATTTCTTCAGCACTTTGGTCACCTTTATAGTACTTAAGTAATTGCATTTTTAAATTGTTTTTTTGTCACTTGACCACTCAGTTTTGAGCTATCAAAGGGTAAGTTCTGAGTTTTTACATTAGTATTCCAACATTTAGAATATAGTAGATATTCAACTTTCTATTAATCTATATAAAAATATGGTTCATTAACTGTATTAAGGACTTTGAAGTGCTGCCTAATTGTATGAACACTAGGTGTTAAGAGAAGTTTTAGATGTAAACAGAGGATCAGAAAACTGCAGACATATGTCCCCAAGTATCGGTTGTACAATATGCACTTACTTTTGTTTTAGTTTTATTTTTGTAAATTAGAGGGATACAGAAAGATAAGTGTGCCATTATATTTATTTATTTTTATCAAAATATAGTTGACATACAATATTAGTTTAGTTTCAGATATATAACATTGTAATTCAACGTTTATGTATGTCGGGAAATGATCACCATGACGAATCTACTTATCATCTGTCACCACAAAGTTATAATACTAATGACCATATTCCTCATACTGTATTTTACATCCATGACTTGTTTTATAACTGGAAGTGTGGTTTAATCTACTTTCTGACTCTACCAGAGGGAAGACAGTAAGACTGCATAATTACATAGGCTTGCATATTAAATTTTATTTCTCCATTCTTTTACAGTCTTCTCAATAGATCACATATCAAGGTTTTGCATTAGATTTGCATTAGATCTATTTGCAATAGATCACATTTCAAGGCATCCTTCCCTTGGTTTTATATAGGTTAGCTACCTACAAGATAATAGTAAAAGTTGATCATCAGAGAGCATCTCATTCTGACATTTCAAAAATTCAACTTTATTTCTCAATTTGACTGCAATTAAGCAGTCAAATGCAACATCATATAATGGTCACTTTGCTCTTACCATATTAAATCATAATATTACATTAAAGACAGTGTGAATTCCAGATTGTGGACCTAGCAAAAATTCTTTTTCCCTTTTAAACACATCTCTGACTTGTTTGTTAAACACTGTCTGTGATTTCCATTGCTCCAACAGTAACAAAAGAGATAGTAAAATTTTCAAGAAGACTACATTTTGCTTATTAGTGTTGCTGGGAATTTAAAAAAATTACATTTTAACTTGTTTAGTAATGCTACTTATTGACTACACAAACTTAACTTACAAATACACAGAGAGTTGTTTAAAAAGATGCTCATTAAAAATTTATGGTATAATTTGTGGTAAAGTAAAATACAAACTTCATTTTAAAAATCTATCTTTGGGGCGCCTGGGTGGCGCAGTCGGTTAAGCGTCCGACTTCAGCCGGGTCACGATCTCGCGGTCCGTGAGTTCGAGCCCCGCGTCTGGCTCTGGGCTGACAGCTCAGAGCCTGGAGCCTGTTTCGGATTCTGTGTCTCCCTCTCTCTCTGCCCCTCCCCCGTTCATGCTCTGTCTCTCTCTGTCCCAAAAATAAATAAATGTTGAAAAAAAAATTAAAAAAAATAAAAAAAATAAAAATCTATCTTTGATGTAGAGAAAAAGCAAGTGACTGTAGAAGAGAAGACTCACTCATGTATAATTTATTATGGACTGCTATGTGCCAGCATGATGCTAGAGACATTACATACAATATCTCATTACAACTTTCTCAATTATTCTACTAGGGATACTAACTGTAATTATTCACATTTTACAGTTGATGAGAAAAGAGCTTCAATCAATTAAGTAAATTCATCCATATAATCACATACATTCAAAGATCCATTCCCAAATAGTATTATTTTTTGTTTTGTTTTATTAAAATTTATTTATGTATTTTGAGAGAGAGAGAGCACAAGTGGGTAAGGGACAAAGACAGAGGGGGAGAGAGAATCCCAAGTGGGATCCACACTCAGAGAGAGAGACAGAGACAGATACAGAGAGACAGAGAGAGAGAGAAGAAGAGAGAGAGAGAGAGAGAGAGAGAGACAGAGACAGAGACAGAGAGTGAGCACAAGTGGGGAAGGGACAAAGACAGAGGGGGAGAGAGAATCCTAAGTAGACTCCACACAGCGAGATGCAGGGCTTGATCTTACCAACTGTGAGATTATGACCTGCGCTGAAATCAAGAGTCAGACACTTAACCGAGTTACCTGCATGCTCCCCGCAAAACTAGAGTTTACCAAAAAACTACCCAAAACATGAAATATGTCTAACACTGTACACAAGAGTTCTCATTCTGCAACCCTTGAAAGGAAAGGAAGAAAAATTAGTTCAGACAGACTCAATGATTATTTTCTCCCATTATAATCTGCAATATTAATATATTATAATCTCTTATATTAAAAAAGAAAAAAAATAATTCTATGAAAGTTATGCACTTTTATAGCTGAATGTAACCTCAGTGGCTGTGAATTCTAATCTCATATTCTTATAGATGAGGAAATCAGCTCTTAAGGAAAAGAGATATAAGGACTCATTCAAGGTCATATGGGAGGCTAGCAGCAGCAGAGCCCAGGCCATGAACCAGGTCTCCCATTCGCCAGTTCTGTGCTCTTTCCATTTGTACTTCCAGAATTCATTTCATTGCCATCCAAATACTATTGTGCTTCTGATGATTGTTTGCTACTCTATTCTTGAAATGATGAATAAATCTCCTTGTTAAATGTGCTTTTTATCTATTCTCTTTTCTCCTTAAGGTCATGCAGATCTGCATCTTGGTACCCTCATAACACCTATCAAATTGCTTTATACATAATAAGTCTCAATTAATATTTTTGGAATTAATGACTTGTTAAACAGAAAACTTATGTATATGTGAGAGGAACAAAATTCATGTTGACATTTTCTCAACCTATCAGAATATGCATTATTCTCTTAAATTTTTGCCCCTATTTCAAGTCTTGCTCTATCATTGTTTTAAATGGGAATTTGAATTTTAAACTCCTCATAATGCCTTGGAAAATATATTCAATCTTTTTAACCAGTTAAAAATTAAAAAAAAAAAAAACTAAACAGTCTATTGTATAAGTGTTAAAATAACTTACATATCAAATATTAAACAACGAATAGATTAGTGAAGGGATATTTTAACATGAAAAATTTGCTGTAGAAATATACTTAATGGTGGAAAAATTGGTGACCATATGTTTCAACAATGAAGTGATTTTTGAACAGTATGTATGATAGAATCAAAATTTTTTAAAGAAAAAAACATGAGTAAATTTTCTAGATAAGTATGCATTAAAAAACACATCAATAGATTCTATATTTTAGCTTTTGTGTGATGTCTATTTTCTTCTTTGAGCTATTCTGTTTCTTTAAAATTTTCTACAGTGATAGAATGAACTTTTGCAAATTAAAAACTACTAATTGTTATTTAAAATCTAATTTGTTTCCATTTTATTTTTGAAAAGTCCTTCTCACACATGGGAAACCACCTGATACCTGGAGACTGATTTTTGCTATTTAAGTGATTCATTCTATATATAGGAAATATCACCAGTCTCTCTCTTCTGCCATTATTCAATGTACTTTTCTATAGATAATTGTTAGTCTAGTTGGATTAATTGTTATTTGAATCTTTTGTCTCCTTGTTGATTTTCTTCCGAGTTGTTTTATTAGTCATTAAAATTGTGGTATTGGCATCTTTATTAATATTGAATGGTTTATTTTCCTTTCAATTTTGTCATATTTTACTTATGTAGTTTACTTTATGCATGTATTTCTGTTGTTAGGTGTATATATTTTATAGGTGCTATATTTTTTAAAACTCATTTTGACAATCAGCCTCCTTAGGTTGATTTTTTAAATGTTTATTTATTTACTTTGAGAAAGAGAGAGAGAGAGAGAGAGAGAGAGAGAGAGAGACCGTGAGAGGGGGAGGGGCAGAGAGAGAGGGAGGGAGAATCCCAAGTAGGTTCCACACTGTCAGCACAGACCCTGAAGCTGGGGCTATATCTCACTAATTGTGAATTCCTACCTGACCCAAAATCAAGAATCAGACACTTGAGCAACCAAGCCACCCAGGCGCCTTAGTTGCTATATTTTCTTAGTGGATCAATACCTTCCCCATTACAAAAACACTTCACAGATGAGGAAACTAACACTCAGAGCAGCTAAGTAATTTTCCAAAGCTGTAATTCCAATTCAGGTGTTTAGTCTGCAAAAATCCATGTTCTTTCCCCTTTTCCATTGACTTCCAAGAAGAAATTCTACATTTACTTTTTCACATTTCATTATGCAAACTGTTAATTGCACATACCAAGTCCAATGGCCATAAATTATTGTATGTGAGTTTTGACTGGGAGAATTACTGATGTATTCAGACTTTTTTTCTCCCAAAAACTTGGGATCATAACAAGAAAATAGTATTTATTCTAGAAAAAGTACACTAAATTACGACATTAAATTTTGTTTTCATTCACACTGTTGCACTACATTTCACTTCAAAAAAGCGAGAACAGCCTCAACATGTCTTAAATGACAAAAGGAATCTTACTTTACACAATGAGAAATGACACATGGAATAAGAAGAATGAAACAAAGAAGAGAAAAATTTGGATTTGGAGATATAACACACACACATATACACATATACATATATGTGTATATATATATATATGTAAAACATATATATAATCATATATTATATACATATCATCACTTTAGGGTGAATATATATATATATATATATATATATATATATATACACACACACACACATTTTTTTAAAGATTTTAAGTAATCTCTATACCCAATGTGGGGCTTGAACTCACAACCCAGAGATCAAGAGTTGCATGCTCTAATGCTCTATCAACTGAGCCAGTCAGGTACCTCTGTAATAAATATATTTTTAATGTTCATTATAAATTATATGATGTGGGCTTATTTCCTAACAGTTTTTTCATCAATCTCTATTGTAACAAAAGACATCTAATGTGAGTAATGGCATAGTTCTTTCTTTTTAAAACATTTTTAAATGTTTGTTTATTTTTGAGAGAGAGAGAGAGAGAGAGAGAGAGAGAGAGTGAGTGTGTGTGTGTGTGTGTGTGTGTGTGTGTGTGCGTGTGAGCTGGGGAGGGGCAGAGAGAGACATGCAGATTCCAAGGGAGACACAAAATCTGAAGCAGGCTCCAGGCTCCAAGCTGTCAGCACAGAGACCAATGCAGGGCTCAAACTCATGAACCACAAGATCATGACCTGAGCCAAAGTCGAACACAACTGACTGAGCCACCCAGGCACCCTAAGCATAGTTTCTATATTTAACTGTGCTTTTTTTTTCTTTTTTTCACTTCTAATTCAAGAGACCTGTTACTCTATCTTATGAGTATATTTTAAAAACGCTCCAGTTAGCACTTCACCTCATTGGATTGTTTGGGGTTGATTAAAATGTCTTGAGAGACAGGGTCTATAAACGGTAATGACCACACAAAGTTCACTGGAGCAGTCCTATTGTGGATAATACAGTCAAAGTAATTTCTGTAGACAAGTGTCTTGCTCGCATGTATGGAACTCTCACTACCTACTTAAGCAGCTTTTCTATAATTTACTTTTATGGCTTTAAGTTTCAATTGGATTTTATGGGCTTAATGGCTTGGGAAATGATTATGGGTAACAATAATTCAGAATTGACCTTTCAGAGTTACCTGCTTTTTGATTGGCTTAGCTAGAAATGCCTCTAATTGAATTTGTTAGCAACAAAACCATGTGCACTAACAGCTGCTGACTTACATTTTATAATTATTGTTATTATGTTAGATAAATATTTAAATAGTTAAGAAAACCTTGATAGTAGAAGAAAGCAGCCCATAGTAACATAAAGTCAGTGTGTCTATGTGAAAATATTTCACACTCAGACTAATCATGTTTCTTTGTGAAAGAAACCCTTTGGGAGCTGTTAAAAATAAAATTTCAATGAACTGACGATTGAATGCTGGAGTTGCATAGGCCATAGTAGAAGTATAGAGGTAATTTGATTTTTTATATGTATATTAAGAAGTAAAAGTCAATTGGAGCCACAACTCTAAAATGAGAATCTCTGTGAGATTTAACTTCTGTGCATGCAAAGCAGTTAATACAACGCTGGGTATTTTACATGTTGTAGGTCTTTCAAAACACAAAATTCTATGAGTTATGCACTACTATTATATACAATAGGCCATTTTGTTGATGCAAAACTGATACAGAGAAAAGTTAAATTTTTGCTCAAGTTCACACTTTCAGTAAGTACAAAAAGTTTGTTTCTTCCTCAGGAACCTGATTCTGGAGCCGGATATCTTCATTATAATCACACTCAAATACAACTGATACTCCATAATTGTAAGCTTTTTGTCTTGTTTCTACTTTCTACCAATAATAAGAAACTTAAGTTTTCAGAAGAGTGAACTTTCTAGAAGGAAAAAGAAGGCTCCACAGAAGAAGTTGTAAAAAGCTTGATTTAAAGACAAGATATGATTTGGATAGGCAGATGAGAAAATGAAGAGCATTCTAGATAAGAGAGTGCATAGTGATGGAATGTTTGGAGGGAGAACTAAGCTTATCATACTTAGGAAAGATTGAGGAGACTGAAATTAGAAAAATATTATAGGGAGATATAGGAGATAAAGCTGAAGAGATGAGGCAAGCCCAGTGGATACAATGCCTTAAAAAGCTAGGCAGATTGTGGTAGTTTTGACTTGAGAGAAGACAGATGTCTGAGAACACTGACACGTGGTTAGTATTAATGGGATAAATTAATAAAAGGTTAACACTGTATTCAGATTTCAATAAAATTATTTAACCTTTTTTTGAATTTCAATTTCCTCATTTGTAAAATGATGAAATAATGTTTCCTAAAGAACTATTGTAAGTACTAGTGAAATAATATATAAAAACCACATAGTGGAGTGTTTAAAGCACAAAGGGATTTATTTGAGGCATCTCCTAAAATTATTATCTTAACAGTAGATCTTATAGAATAAAAAGAGGAGGAGGAAGAGGATGAGGTGGAGAAAAGGAAGGGAGAAGCACAACAGAGGCCAGTAGGAGCTACCATTATGGTAGAATCTTATAAAATGTATGTCCTCTGGTGGGATTTAGAAACTGAGCAGATTTTATAATACGATATCACAGAGTTCTTTTGAAACATTTCATCTTTGGGTTAGTACTAGGCAAAATTCAAAGTCCTATTATGCTGCTCCCAAGATCCCATACTACGTGTGTCTCATATACATCTCTCTAGTTGTCTCTTGACTGGTATTGCCCCTGATACATGTCAATCCCTTGAATCTGCATCTACTGTGTGAGGCACTAGGCTACAGTTATCTCTACCTACCTGTGCCTGTCCTTGTTCCTCAGAACTTGCTTGCATACTGTCAATCTGGCATGTGCAGTTGATAAGGCTTAATGTAATCTGCCAACATGTGATGCAATATTGAATGGTTTGTAAGTAAATGCTTTATTATAAATATTTTCTTCATTTTAACAAGTGTTAGAAAAAATGCTTATTTTTGTTAGTGATGCAAATTTATTTTGAAGCACACTTATTTATAAGTAATCCATTTATATCAAATGGATTTGAATAAAATAGAAATATATTGTCTAAATATATGTAAACAAATGATAGATGATAGATAGATAGATAGATAGATAGATAGATAATAGATGATAGATAGGCTCTTCCTTAGTAGAATGCCAAGTAATAAATACAAAGGAAATAATGGAGTTTAAATATCATCAGGAGAGGCTGCAAGTAGTGGGTGGAAGTTCGAGAAAGAACAGAAGTTTTTTTTTAATTCAACTCCCATTTTATTTTATTTCATTTTATTTTATTTAGTAAGCTATATGCCCAACGTGGGGCCTGAGGTCAAGAGTCACATACTCTACCAACCAACCCATCCAGGTACCCCAAGAAAGAAGAGAATACTTACATAGTCTCAAAGAATCTCTCCACAAGGCACTTATTAATTATGAAAGAAACACTGTAATTGAAAAGTGGAGAAACCTGTAGACTGTTTCTAGGATTGTTGGTTTTTTGGTTTATTTCTCATGCAAATAACATTGTTAGGGTCATTATGGAAACGCCTCCTACAGCAAGTTTATAAGCGTTTCTTTAGGCTATTATTCCTAAAAAGGGGAATTGTGTGTCATGGGTCACACATACCTCTGGCCCAATGAGAAAATCTTCCTAAACCGATTGCTGCAACCTACATTCCCACCAGCAGCATGTGAACCATTCCCATTGTTACACACTTTCACTGACAATTAGTGATGATGACAGATTTTTCAGTTTTCTCAATCTCGTTAGAACAGACTTATTTCTCATTATGTTTTGATCTGTATTTATCTTACTGCCAGCATATTTTCATATAGATATGAGGCATTCATTTGTGAAATTCCTTTTCATGACTTTGTCTATTTTTTTGTTGTTGTCTTGTACTTTTGCCTATCAATTTTCAGAAGCTTTTTTATTATACTGAATTCAGCCTCAAGTGTTGAAGATTGAAATCATAATCATTTTAATTTTGTCATTTGACGAGGTTAAAGATATATTTCTAACAATAAAAAAATACTTCTTACATTATAAAAGGAAACATTTCATAATCAAATATTTCAAATACTGCTTCTACTAATTTGGGCCTTTTTTTTCTCTGCTTAAACAAACCACCAGCCTTGGTACAACACAGCCGCATTCCCAAGTTTAGGAACACATCCATATTGTTCGTTTTCACATTTATTATGCCATAAGAATATGTTTAGAAATAGGGGAGCCAAAGTGACTCAATCAGTGAAGCGTCAGATCTTGATTTCAGCTTAGGGCATAATCTCGTGGTTCCTTAGATCGAGCCCCCACGTGGGCTCTGCACTGACAGCACAGATTCTGCTTGGGATACTCTCTCTTTCTCTCTCTCCCTCACCTGCTGTCCTCTCTCCCTCTTTCTGTCAAAATAAATAAATCACTTTTTTTAAATGATATTCTCAGAAATAGATGTTAGTCACTTAATACAACTGGAAAATCCTGTTTTTTGTTACCCTTATCCACTTATAAACCCCTTGTTTTATTTATTTTTTTTAGAGTTTGTTTTAATGTTTATTTATTTTTGAGGCAGAGAAAGACAGAGCATGAGCAGGGAAGGAACAGAGAAAGAGGGAGACACAGGATCCGAAGCAGGCTCCAGGCTCTGAGCTGTCAGCACAGAACCCAACACGGGGCTCGAACTCACAAACTGTGAAATCATGACCTAGATGAAGTCGAACGCTTAACTGACTGAGCCACCCAGGCACCCCTAAACCCCTTGTTTTAAATGAACAATCTTAATCATCCTCTTTATCACAAGTATTATCCCCTCTATGCAATTTTACTAGACTTATACAAACCAAGGTGTTTTTTCTACACTCTGTAAACCACAGCAATTGGTTTATGCTTCTTCTCATGGAACAGCAACTAGACTTACACACACACACACACACACCCACATATACACACACACACACATGTCTGATAGATCCGTCTCCCATTACACATTATGAAAATATGAGATACTTAATCTTATAATGCTGCTTTCCAAATGTGGTCATTGGATTGAGAAAGTCTGCCAGGGGGTTCTAAAGAAAATATCAGGCATTAGAAAATCAGACCTTCACAGATAAGTCATCTTATGACCTTGAGGGAAATAAACTTGAATATGAAAGAAGCCCAGGGACTGAGGAAGGGAAAAGGACAAGAAGCAGTTTTCAAAATGTTTTATACTCACAGAATTAACCAAACCTAGAACTTTGTACCTCCTTACTTGATGTGTCTGATGGTAAACCGCTATTTTTTAAGGAAATTTTGGTCCCATATCTCTTACTTGTTTCTGATATGCTGCTCTCAAACATAGCATTCTAATTTATTGGCATGTGCAACTGATATGAATAAAATGTTTGTGGAATAAGGAATCACTCTGCTTCTCACACCTGAATGCTACTAATTTTTGCTAATATGACAAAAATATTGCTACCTGATTCAAAAGATAACTGGAGGAGAAATAAAGCCAAAGACACTTGTATTGCATAGGCTAAAACCACCATACATAAGTTTTACACACTGGGTATTGAATTTTAAACTATAGTTAGAATCATTAAACTAATTTATTACAGTTTATGTAGATTGGGCAGGAGTTAAGATTTATCTTGGCTAAGCCTTATTTTAGCCACTAGAATGAATAAAATGCAATAAAATGGAGCCAAAAGCCAAATTCCATTTTAGAAAAAAATGTTTTTTCCATTAATTGTTTTCCCGTTCTCAATAATTCACTATCATAGAGCAGAAAGCCCATTGAACTGTATGGTTGTAATGAGTTGTTCCTGTAATATGTTTTATGCCTCAGTGTTAAAAGCCTCAAAAAAACCCTGATACTGGCTTCATATGAAGCTGTCCTTGAATGAAACTGTGTTTTGTCTCAGAAAATAATATTGTACTAAAAGCATATACTTTGTCCAAATTAAAAGTTAAAGTAAAATAAAAATAATATATTTTACATATTTATACAGGAAAATTTTTTCATAGATTATTTTGTAAAGATTAATCAGTAACAAATAGACCCTAATCAGATTTTCATAAATCACTAAATGTGTATATCACTGTTATGCTTAATTTAATTATGACTACTCATTATAAGTATACAGCAGATGATATACATAGTTCCGAAGTTTTCTTCAGAGATTAGAAACCACAATATGTCAAAAGCTCTTCATCACTTCAAGAGTTTTGAATATCATCATAGATGTCAATAATTAGACACTAGTCCTGTTAAAAGGAATGTTCCCAAAAATCCCATCTCATGATTTCCATATAGAAACAAAGCCATATATTAACTACATTCCAAGCTTCCTATAAACTGTCAGTAAAGGAGACACTAAGGCTCCATTGGGAAAGGAGTCTGTGCCTCTCCCGTTGTGCCACAGATGCACGTGCCTGTGTAACTGGGGTATCATACACTTTAAAATGAAGACTCTTGTTCTTCCTCAGGTGAAGGAAAACCAATTCTTATAATTTCTACCATGAACTTGAAGAAATGAAAGCCCTACCTCTTTTAGCTAAATAAATCTGTTCTTACCTTCAAATATTTCACAAACCCTCAAACTTACCATTGTTCTTTTTGAATTCTGTCCAGTGCTCCCTCACATATTTTATTGTCAGAAGTCAAGTTGCACACATTTTTTTTTCTGATAAAGTATGAGAGTTGCTACAGAATTACATAAAATCTATATTCTTCATCTTATTAAGTTCTAAGTTTGTTTTATTAGCTACTAACACTCATATATTATATTGCATTGCAAGTAAGAGCCTAGTACAAATGCTTAAGTACCTACGTCCTCAAAACAAAACAAAACAAAACAAAACAAAACAAGCTTGAGAAAAAAAAAGAACAGTCACTTAAGATAGGTAAAGACATTGTTTACATCCATAGTAGATATGCCGATGCTTATTCTTCAGCAAAATATTACATTAGTTTCATGCTTCAAAATAATATTTTAAAATAATGATTGGGGATTATTTCAAATACACTTTTTTTTTTTACAAAATGAGAACTTTAATTTGTAAACTTTAATTATTTTGATTTTAACTGAAAAGCATATGATTTATTTTTCAGTCAAGTGTACTTCCTATATTTTTATAGTGTTAACACTTGAACATAGTTAACATTGGACATTGTTAACATTGAAATGTATGTTCAATCATTTCAAAAATGTATTTTCAGGGACTCCTGGCTGGTTCAGTCCGTAGGCCATGTGACTCTCAATCTTGAGGTTATGGATTCGAGCACCATGTTGAGTGTAAAGATTACTTAAAAATAAAATCTTTAAAAAAATGTATTTTCAAATATTTTATGAAAGTAAGATTTGAATTATCTCTGTCATGAAATGTATTTGATGAAAGATAGCAAATATTTTAATAATATATAATTAAATTGTGATAAGCATTTGTCATGATTAAAGTATTGTTCAAGTCCTGTGTTGGACATGGAGCCCACTAAAACAAGCAAACAACAAACAAACTAACTCACTAACAAAAATAAAAACCAAAAAGAAAGGAAAGATTTTAGGGGTGTCTGGCTGGCTTGGTCAGTGGAGAGTGTGAGTCTTAATCTTGGAGTCATGAGTTCAAGCCCCACATTGGTTGTAGAGATTACTAAAAAAATTAATAAGTTGAAAAATAAAACTATATATGTGTGTGTGTGTGTATGTGTGTTTATTTACATAGTGGTTTTAAAATCCATTTCAGATTAAGTATGCAGAAGATTTTATAAATGGAATTTTGTATATTCTGGCTGCTACTCAACCAGGAAAGCAAGTTTTCCCCTCAAAAGGAGTTCTGTTTGTCATTTATTAGATTTAATTGCTCCATGTGATTGCCTAGTACCTTGAGAAAATAACATCCCTTAGACTCTAAAACTTTTATGACTACAAATCTGCAATCCCTTTATTGTAATTACATAATTAGCTCTCATAATGTCATACTTTTTTAGAAAAATGATATAATGCTATAGTATATTCACTACTGCAACCACATGTCCCAATTCACTACTTCAAGAGTTTCATTACTGATCCACTCACTCATTTCCACTTTTCCCCAAGTCCTTATAGAAATTCTGATATTTTATGATAATTAAACAATTTCAGCTGAGAATAATAAATATCAAGATATGTATATTTAAACATAACCATAACACAACCCATTTGACAGCCAGATTTGGGGGTGTTTGTTTGTTTGTTTGTTTGTTTAATATGAAATTTATTGTCAAATTGGTTTCCATACAACACCCAGTGCTCATCCCAACAGGTGCCCTCCTCAGTGTCCATCACTCAGTTTCCCCTCCCTCCCACCCCCCTCAACCCTCAGTTTATTCTCAGTTTTTAAGAGTCTCTTAAGGTTTGCCTCCTTCCCTCTCTTTGACAGCCAGATTTGAACTGGCTTACTAAATTTTCTGAAGAGTCAACATTGATCATGGGAGAATTCATATTTCTTTCAGAATTGCTTTATGCTTCTAAGAGAGACTTAGAATAGATGTTTGGCTGTACACATTTCAAGTGGATTCAGTCTTTAGACAAATTTTAGATAATTTAAAATTTAGGTAACTTGGGGAGCCTGGGTGGCTCAGTCAGTTAAGTCTCTGACTTTGGTTCAGGTCATGATCTCACAGTTCATGGGTTCAAACCCCATACCAGGCTCTGCATTGACAGCTCAGAGCCAGAGCCTGCTTCGGATTCTGTCTCTCCCCCTCTCTCTGCCCCTCCCCTGCTTGTGGGCTCGCTCCTCTCTCTCTCTCTCTCTCTCTCTCTCTCTCTCTCAAAAATAAGTAAACATTTAAAAATAAAAAAGTAAAAATAAAATAAAATAAAATAAAATAAAATAAAATAAAATAAAATAAAACAAGACTTAGGTAACTTTTAAATCTCTCACCCACATTGAGAAAATAAGAAACTGATATTTCAAAAAGATTTCCTCGGAAAAAGCTATTCTATGAGTTTCCCCCACTGACTTTTTACAAATCTGGGGTACAATCTACTAATACCACAACAACAGAGAGTGACCCTCAGGTAACTGTTAGGAGGGTAAATACCTTCTAGGGGTTTTAATACTTGCATTACAGGGGGGGGGGGCATTTTTAACATTCCCACTTGAGAAATACAAAGGGTGAGATAAAGATTCTGACAGAAAAGAGAACTGCAGGGCATGGACAGATCTCAAGAAAGAAAACTAGAGGTAAAATCTGATGCCTAAGTGCTGAAGAATGTTTTAACAATGAATGTCAGAAAACTTTGCTACTTGCCTGATAGATACTGCTTTACAATATCTGTAAAGATTGGTGGGGTCTTTGAAGAAACCACAGATATACTGACAAGAAAAAAATCAGCTTTACTTTTTTTTATGTGCATTTATTTATTTTAAGAGAAAGAGGTGGGGGGAAGGGACAGAGAGAGAGGGAGGGAGAGAAAATATCAAGAAGGCTCCTCTCAGTCAGAGCAGAGCCTGATGCAGAGCTCCATCTCACAAACTGTGAGATCATGATCTGAACCAAAATCAAGAGTCAGGCACTTAATTGACTGAACCACTCTGGGGCCCTGAAAAAAAATCAGCTTTAAATATCTGCCAGTTCAGGCCAGTATCATTTATCCAAGAACCTTACTGATCCCCCTACCTCTTCTCTCTCATCATGCCCCAAAACTAAGGATTTTGAAACTGTTTGGCAAACTGTAGTGAAAGGAATCAATTGTACGAGAACACAGAAGGGGAAAGAAATTGATCACCCAATCTTTCCTGAACTACTGGCCTGCAAATTGCTCAGACTGGCAAGGAAGAGAGGTCTTCACATTAATCCGGGAGACTAAACTTGAACTGACACTGTTTTAAAGTTCTGAAGGGATTGTGGACATTTTTTACATCATAAAGTTACCAGAAAAAAAAAAACAAAACATAAAGTTACACAAAGAGCCTGCCTGAGTTTCTCAAAGGGCAGGGGAAGTAACTATCCTGACAGTGATTAACATAGACAATAGAACAAAAAGTAAAGTTGATTTTGTTTGTTTTTTCTCCCAATCTGTGATTAAGCTTTGAAACAGTATTCACAAGAATAAGGCTGCCTTCACAAGGGGGCACTGTTTCATCAATATAGCAGCACTGTTAATTGCAAATACACAAGGTCTTAGCTCCTCACACTTTCAATTTACTCCTACCATGTGCAATATTATCTGCCCTGGTTTTGACACAACCACTGTGGTGGGTCTGCCTGGATTCCAGGTATATCACACATTTACAAGAACTGTTTCCTTAGAAAAAGGAAGTTGTGGTCTCATAAGCAAGGAAGACACTTGGTTTAATGTTATAAAATTCTTTAGAAGACATGAGAAGGATGTGTAATTGCAACACACCACAAAACCTACAGTGCTTCTCAGGTGACAGAGAAATTACTCCAATCGATTTTAACATCCCATTAAGGCCAGCCAGCAAACCAGGGATGTATTATCTGCAACAATGAAGCATTCCTCTGGAGACTCAGCTTGGTAGAATAAATAAAAAGGGGTAATTCCTTCTATTAATTCAGTTCACTCTGGCCATTGATAGGAATAGAGTCTGATTCCTGAAAACTGACCCAGGGTGGGTGGATGAGCAGCAGGGAGGAGGGTCTACCATTAATAAATAGAAGTTGGACCATGATATGAATTATCAATTTCATTATATCTTACAGTAATCCCCCTATCCATGGGGGATATGTTTCTAGACCCACAGTGGGTGCCTTGAAACCATGAATAGTACCAAATCCTATATATACAGTTTCTTCCTATACACACATATGTATGCTAAAGTTTAATTTATAAATTAGGCACAGTGAGAGATTAACAACAGTAACTAATAATACAATAGAACAAATATAAGAAAAAATTATAATAAAAGTTATGTGAATATGGTTTCTCTCTCTTTTATTGTACTGTACTCAACCTTCTTGTCAAGTGAGATGCTAAAGTGCCTATTTGATGAGATAAAGTGAGATTAATGATGCAGGCACTGTGATATAGTGCTATGAAACTAGGGACCTTCTGACAATACTTCAGAAGAAGGATCATCTACTTCTGGATGACAGTTGGCCACCAGCAACTGAAGCCATGGGTAATGGGAAACATAGAAAGCAAAACCTATTATATATGCTAAGGGCAGCCAAAATTTCCTCTTCCAGTAATAAAAAAAAAGAAATATTGAGCAAATTGATAAAAACTTCCATTGTGATGTTCAAAACCACTGAGACAAAAATATAAGCATTAAATTTGGGGGGTAGAAAGAGATGGATGAGATATGACCATCTCCAACTTGTCAGGACAACAATTCCTAATTCACAAATATGTTCCAGTACATGGTGAAATGTACATATGAATCTTTCAAACAATATTTTTAGCCATGCTAAGTCTGTGTCCAAAAGTACTATAACAAAGATCAAAGATGGCGGTGGAGTGGGAAGACCCTAGACTCTTCTCATCCCATTCGCAACTATTAAATCATCCTAAATATCCAAGACTTACAGGCCTGAAGACTTACAGGACAAACTCTACAACTAAGCGAGAAGAGGCCACATCAAAGAAGGTAGGAAGTATGGAGATGTGGTTTAGGGAAAAAATGGATTACAGGTGCTGTGGAGGCAACGGAGCTGTATATGCAGAGGAGAGAGAGAGAGAGAGAGAGAGAGAGAGAGAGAGAGAGAAAGAGAGAGAGAGAGAGAAACACACAAGGGAATGTAAAAGAAGAATGTTTCCCCAAACCATTGGCTTGGAAAATGAGAGATACTGAATGTCTTAAGTTGATGCAACCAGCGGGGCTTATCGCCTGGAGTTTTAAAGGTCAGCAGGCTTGGCTGGGATACAGAGGGCACTTCACTGCTCCTGGAGAGAAGGCAAACAACCTTGGGGCAGATGGCCTGGAAACAGTGATCTGAAGAATGCCTGGAGCACATGGTGGGGAAATTATTCACTTGTCTCAGAGAGTATTCTTGGAGGCAGTGTTCACAGAGTCACCTCTCTGGGAACAGAGGTGCTGGCCAGCGTCTTTTCCCTTCCCTGCCCTTCAACATAAACGCAGAGACATGGCAGAAGGCAGCACAGCTGACTAACTTGCTTACACCAAGCCCTACCTCCCTGCATTCTGGCAGACTGCCCTTTTCAGCCAAGCTTGCCTCAGTCCCAGCGTGGTAGGCCCCTCACCCAAAAGACTAGCACAAACCCCTACCCACACCATGTCTCCCAACCAGAGTACTGCGGGGCTTCAGTTGTTGTGGAATTGGTGCCAGGTCTCAGTTCACAAGCAGACCAGAACACACCTAGTTAAAGCTTGCCACATTCAGGCAAGCCACCCAACACTCCCCACAGCAGGCAAGGAGAGCCTCTGCAGATAACTGGTCTGAAAGACAGAGCAGCCAAACCACAACAGAAGAGTACATGCACAAAATACTGGAGATATTCCCCAAAGCACCAGGCCCTGAACACTACATGTCCTCTTCTTCATAAAGCCATTTACTTTCAGGACCAGGAGACATACTGGCTTTTCGAACTCAGAGAAGAAGGCAGAGGCTTAGACAAAATGCCAATGAAAGAACAAGATAAGGCCACAGCCAAAAATATAGTGAAACAGACATGTAACAAGCCTAATGGAGAATTTAAAGCAACAATCATAAGAATGCTCACTCGGGTTTGAGAAAAGAATGGAAGACATCTGAAAGACCCTTATGACAGAGATAACAGAATTAAAAAAGAATGTCAGGTGAAGAATGCAATAAATAAGATTGGAAACAGGCTTGATGCAGTGAACAGCAGGCTGGAGGAAGCACAGGAACAAATTAGTGATCTAAAAGACAAAATAATGGAAAATAATGAAACTGAACGAAAGAAAGAAGAACTATGCAACACAAGAATACATTTAGGGAACTCAGTGACTACATCAAATGTAATAACGTTCATGTTATAGGAGTCCCAGAAGAAGAAAAGAAAAAGGGGACAGAAACTTTTATTTCAAGAAATAATAGCAGAAAACTTCCCTAATATGGGAAAGGAAATAAACATCCAGATCCAGGAGGCACAGAATACTTCCATCAAAATCAACAAAAGTAGGCCAACACCAAGACATATTGTAATTAAATTTGCAAAATATAGTGCTAAAGAAAAAATCTTAAAAGCAGCAAGACAAAAGAAGTCAGTAACTTACAAGAAAAATTCATAAGGCTAGCAGGGGATTTTTCAACAGAAACTTTGCAAGCCAGAAAGGAGTGGCATGATATGTTCTAAATGAATGAATGTTCTACAGTCAGTAATATTCAATCCATCATGGCTACCAATCAGAATAGAAGGAGAGATAAAAAGTTTTCCAGATAAAAACTAAAGGAGTTCATGACTACTAACCCAGCCCTGCAAAAAATATTAAAGGGGATTATTTGAATGCAAAAACTGACAAAGACATGAAAAGATAAGAGAAAATCCCAGAAACAAGACAAAACAAGTAATAAAACTGCAATAAACACATTTCTATCGATAATTACTTTGAATGTAAATGGACCAAGGACTCTAATAAAAAGACATAGGTATCAGAATGGTTAAGACAAACAAACAAACAAACAAGACCCATCTATGTGCCATCTAGAAGAGACTCATTTTAGACCTAAAGACACATGCAGATTGAAAGTGTGGGGGTGGAGAAACATTCACCACACAAACAGATGTCAAAAGAAAGTCAGAGTAGCACTACTCATATAGGACAAACTAGACTTTTTTTGTTCTTGTAATTTTTTTAGCCTGCTTTGATATTAGGATAGTATTGGCCTCATGGAATGATTTTAAATGTGTTCCTTCTATTTCATTATTTGTAAGATTTTGATAAAGATTGTCTTTAAATATTTTTTTTAAACATTTGGAAGAATTACCCAATGAAACCATGTGGCCTTGGGCTTTTATGTGCTGGGAAATTGTGATTCTTAACTCAACTTTCAGAGTTGTTATTGGTCTAAGAATATTTCCGATTTCTTGGATTCAAGATTCATGATTCAATTATGGTAAAATGCATTTTTAGGAATTATCTGGGTTTTTTAAAGTTATCTGATTTGTTAGTATATAATTGTTTATAGTAATCTGTTATCACACTATGTATTTTTGTGGTTATCTGTTGTATTGTTTTCTCCTCCATTTCTCATTTTGGTTTTTGAGTCTCTCTCTGTTCTTCTCCCTCTCTTTCTCTCCCTCCCTCCCTCCCTCTCTCATTTTTTCTTGTTATTGTAGTTAATGTTATTTTTAATAAATTTTTAATTAGCACTGCTAATTTTATTTTTTTTATAAAAATGGGTCATAATTTCAGTGTTACATTGTTTATTATGGTCTCTATTTTATTTATTTTTTATTTTTCTTTGTTATTTCCTTCCTTTACTAGATTTCAAGCAAGTTTCTTCTTTTTCTAGTTCCTTTGTGAGTAATATTGTTTAATTAAACCATTTTTTCTTAATACAAGCATTTAAAACATGAACTTCACTCTAACGTCAGCTTTTGTTGCATCCCATAGTTTTTGGAATATTGTGTTTTCCTTTGCTTTTGTTTTGAGACATATTTTGATTTACCATTTGGTTTCTTATTTAGCCCATTGCTTGTACAGTAGCAAATGTTTAATATTTACATTGTAAGTTTTCTAGCTTTTATTGTTGGTATTTAGTTCTGTACCATTGTGTCTGGAAAATCTACTTGGTTTGATTTCAGTCATCTTAAATTTGTCATATTATATGTCTCTCTTTATGTGATTTAACCGGGGGATTTTTCTTGTGTACTTAAAGAAAATGTGCATTCTATTTTTTCTTGGATAGAATGTTTTATAAACATGGTTTATAAAACCATGGTTTTAGAACCATGTATTCTGAAGTATGCTTCAAGTAAAAATATGTTTTTGTTTAAACAAAAACAGTAACTTTAACTGACAGTACTCATTGAAATAAATAATTTCAGAGGGGAGACAGGTGGGGTAATGGGTGAAATAGGTGAAGGGGATTAAGAATACACTTATCATGAAGACTACTGAATAATGATGTATAGAATTGTTCAATCACTATATTGTACACCTGAAACTAATGTAACACTGTATATTAATTATACTGGAATTAAAAACTTAATTAAATAAAAAAGTGGCTAAGAATAAAACTACTAAAACATTATTAACATATATGTGTGTCATATGTTCTATTCTATGTAAAAGGATTGGAGAGGGGTGCTTGGATGGCTCAGTCAGTTAAGTGTCCCACTTCAGCTGAGGGCATGATCTCACAATTTGTGAGTTCAAGCCCTGCATCAGGCTGTGCTGACAGCTCAGAACCTGAAGCCTGCTTCGGATTCTGCGTGTGTGTCCCTCTCTGCCCCTCCCCTGCTCATGCTCTGTCTCTCTCTGTCTCTCAGAAAATGAATAAACTTTAAAAAAAATTTTTAAAGAAGGATTAGAGAAAAATACATATGTTAAATCACAACATGTGAAAGCAGTTATGTTAAATAACTCTTTTCTCACTGATATTATCACATAATGGAAATTTTTGAACATTAGAATTGATATGATTATAGGGAAATGATATAATGGCTCTACAAAGATATATGCATATGTATTACAGGCAAGAAATACTAAGGTATTAATGAAACAAAATTAAAGAGATTGGAGTTTATAGTAAAATACAATGAACATAATGATAAAAATTATGACATTAGCTCTTACTTAGGGATGAATTATTTTTTCTATTTGTTTTAGATTATGATGAACATTTTGTTTCTCTTTTTTAATGTTTACTTATTTAATTTGAGGGAGGGAGAGAGAGAGGGAGAGGGGGTTAGAGAGAGAGAGAGAGAGAGAGAGAGAGAGAGAGAGACTGAAAGCAGTGGAGGGGCAGAGAGAGAGGAAAAGAGAGATCCCAAGTAGGCTCCATGTTCAGCCCAGAGCATGACGCAGGACTTGATCTCATGGCCTTGGAATTATGACCTGAGCCCAAATCAAGAGTCAGATACTTAACCGATTGAGCCATACAGTCTCAGTTTCTCTCAATGAACTTAGTTTCCACTGGCATTTCAAACTAGTTTTACGATACATATTATGCTTTTCCTTACTGCCAGTGACATTCTTCATTTGCCCAGAGGTAGAATTAATAAGACATCATGGATGATATAATACGAGAGGTGAAAGAGGAATCCAAGATATTTCCCAGGTTTCTTTTTGGGAAACTGGGTAGATGGTACTTCAGAGAAACAGGAAAGAAAAAAAAAATAGGCTTGTGGGAAAATACTGTGAGTTCAATTTTAATATACTGAAAGTTGAGAAGCTTAATGTGCTATCAAATAGATATGCTGATATGATTCTAAGGAATTAGATCTTAAGAGAACATATTGATTAGGACGTCACTAGATATAAATGATTTCTGAAGCTACAAGAGTAGATGAGTTCAAGCATGAAAGGTACAGACTGAAAGGAGAGAAAACATAAGTCATTGAGCTAACATTAACCCTTGAAAGGGATATCTGGGAAAAGGGAAGACTTACAGCAAAGAAAAGGGTTAATAAGGGCCTAGTGATAGGTAAAGAAGGAAGGGAGTCACCATGGGAAGTCTACCCAATTATAAAAATACCAATTGGGGAAATCTTGACAGTTTGAGCCTTAAAGGACGGTTCCTATGCCTTAAAGGATGCACATAGTTTATTCAATAAAGAGACAAACTAACCACCTTGTTAGAATCACACCCCACCTCATCTTCACACTTGGATTTTACGGTTTGTGATTTTTCACTAGCAATTTTGAGTACAGAACTGCTTAAAACTTCACCTGTGTTGTTGGAGGGGAGCAAATTAACCTCTTTTTTTCCCACTTTTTTCTCAACATCTAACAACTCAGACACCTTTTTGAAGGGATTCGCTGCTCAGAACACAGAACAGGAAAAATTCAATCCAAAGTGAAACAGCAAAACTGATTGCTGTGCTTTCTTTCTTTTTCTCTAGATCAAGTCATAAAGAAAAATTAGAGCCCAAGTGTAGTGAACCTAAGGCCAGATAATAATGAGTTGTTTTTTGTGTTTTTTGGGGAGGGTTCTTTCGTTTGTTTGTTTTAGACAAGATAGATTACATGTACTATGACTAGGTAAGATAGAAAATCCTCAAAATATCTGTAAGTTTAAAGGAATTCCCTATCACCTGAGAGTCCTGTGAAGAAAGCCATAATTGGTAAGTGTCATTAAGGATTTACTGAGTTTTGTCAGACAAGTCTCATTTTATTTCTTATTGTTTTTATTTTTTATGAGCATTTTTAAACCAATAGATAAATGGAATGAAGTGGATATGATAGATCCATAGTTCAGTAAGGTGTCTGATAATGAGATTTTCGAAGATAAGAGGTATAGAGTTGGTTCCTGGATAACAGAGCATCTAAATGGATTCTTTAACTGGTTCTGCAGTGTTAGGCTCTTAAATTAGAAGAGGGCTCAAGTAAATGGAATCAGCAATTATGAAGACTTTGCTATTGAAGATTTAATGAAAGTTGCTTTGTCTGGTTAATCTTGGATTTGTCATTAACTGTCATACCATGTCCCTGCCTGGCTTCAGATTTGAACTGAGATTTGACTCCAGTTAAATGTGAGCTCCTTTTGTAAGGATAGGGGTGGGAAGCTCTTGGTTTATATTCAACAATCAAAGGAAATTAACTTGAGGTACTGTGAAAAACAAATCTTATGGGGTTGTTGGTTCACATTTGGAGAAATAATAAGGATTAAATGATTTTCACTCTAACCATTTAATCTTCCCCTCATCTCTTCATAGTATGATACCTGGTGGCTCACCACTGAGGACCTTATTGAGAAAAAAAAAATGGCAAGCCTATGTGTAACTAAGGAATTCTATCATACAGTGACAATAAGTGGTGTGAATCTATTTTTGCCAAGATATCAACTTGACAAGATATCTTTTGAGGTATTCCATATGACACAAGGTATCCCTCCTAACTATTTATTTGGCTATTTGATTCCCTATAACAGACCCTCTGAGTTATTTTATTCCTTATGCTTTCCAGAAAAGGAATACTCAGATAAGATCATTGGCTGTGACTCTAAGCCACCCCAAAATCTTGAGTCAGCCAGTCCTATCTAAATCATCCACATGCACGCACACACATTTGTGTATATAAATGTATAAACACACTCACTGACTTGCAGTATACCATGTATCTATACAAAATCATGCTTAAAATGAGGTTTTTTAGAATCTTTGAGTACCCAGCACAACTTCTAGGAGTATACAGAAATAGGAAAAAGCAAAAGATTTCTAGAGAGACAATATATAATATATATAGAGAGAATACATACATTGTCATTGTATCTTAAAAATTTCTTTTAGGAGCATTTCATATTTTTACCATTATTTGTATTTCTAAAGATAGCAATAAATTAATGTAATTTATAAATAATGTGCCTATATTGGAGTGTATATTTAATATTTTTAATTTATGGATTGTTTCATCAAAAACATTTGAAGGTCATAGCTACAAAGCATGTGAGGACATGAGAAATACCTCAAAAACTGAAGTTTAGAGAAATTGGAAAAGTTCAGATTAATTAATTTTGACCTAAACATAGCACATAAATTTAAACCTAAGTATAACGTATGAAATAAAGTTTGATATTTTAAGGAATGGGTGAGTGTGAGTGTGTGTGTGTGTGTGTGTGTGTGTGTGTGCGTGTTTGCGCAAGATAGAGAAAGAAAAAAACTTAGTTGGATAATTGAGGTGAGGGTTGTTCAGAAACATATTAGAATACATTAATGCCATTTATAGGTAGAAAACAATAATAATAAATTGAAACAAAAACACGTATTTGATTTTATGGCATAAAATACATAAGAATTATTTAACTTTAAAATTGAATTTCAACATGCAAAATAACTATTATGTATTACCAAAATTGATAGAATTTATTAGCTTTTATTTGCAGCCTCAGACTTATTCATGGATGCTCATTCAACTACTGCTTGTGGGTCATGCTGTAAATTAACAAAATATATATAAGTAATACCACCACAATTAGAGACTTTAAAAACTAGTGTGCATTCTGTATATAATTTTAATTTTACAACTACAGGTTTTAATAGTACTCCTATTAGTAGATTGGTTAAAAATAAAACCCAATCCTGGTGTTACAAATTCTGTTTGAAAAGAAGTCTTTATTTACCCAAGCAATGATGTTAGCATGACTTTAGTCCTCCTTGTTCTGCATTACAATCAAGTCAAACAAGTTTAAAAAGAGCTATTCCAATGAGTGTGACTTACCAATGTATAGCCTTTCCCTACAGGACGATTAATGGCTGGAGGATGAAAAATGTCAAACCCCTCAGGATTTCCCTAAAAGGAAAAAAAAGGGGGGGGGGGAGGAACACATTGTGAATTCACATTTTTTGGTAGCTATTAGATGCTATATCTAAGTCAGCTGATGAGATGAAAAAGGAGAGCAATAATAGACAATTTATAGATTAATAAAATTGACTAATTAATGCTAAATAATAATGCCATCAAAATGGCATCAAAATGCCATTTAATATAAAGTATTATAACCATCACATTTAAAGAATGAATACGATTCTTAAATATTTCTCTGATATAAAATTTCATGCTAAAAGATATTAATTTGATTAACCACAAACCCATTTTCTTTTCTTAAAAAACAACTTACCTTATTAAAACATAATATGATCTTCATATATATACACACACATATATATATACACACATATATATATATGATCTTTAAATCTTTTTTCTCTTTCATGTTGCATAAAAAATGAACAACTCACAACTTTTTTTCTATTATATTACTCATTATTCAGATATGTTTTCTCATAGATTCAGAAAGCACCGCCTATCAAATTATGCTTATTATCTATAAAACTGTTATCCCACATCCAAGAGACTGTTGTACTCTAGAAAAGTTCACAATTTTCAGATTAACAGCACAGTACTAAACATAAAATATTTGAGGTCATAACTAATGTACATCAAAAACTTTTAATGTATCAGGATAGAAAATACACAAGTGAGTAGCTGAATATTTACCAGATAATCACGGCTCAAAGAAAAATCACATATAATTAAATAGTTAAGTTAAAATTACACATTTAACAACATAGAATTGAATTGGGTAACAAAGATCAGTGATTCCATGAACTATTTAGTGATTATCTGGTCATTTGCTCCTGACATCTGAGGAGAAATCTGCAAAATTTCTGCCATTTACTGTCCACAGAAAAGTGAGCTTTAAGGGCACCTTGGGGGAGAGGCAGAGAGAGAGAGGGAGAGAGAGAGAGAGAAACCCAAGCAAGCTCTGCACTGTCAGTGTGGAACCTGACTCTGGGCTTGATCTCACAAACAGTGAGATCATTACCTAAGCCGATATCAAGAGTCAGATGCTTAACCAACTGAGCCACCCGGGTGCCTCGATCATTCATGCCTTCTAAACCAAAATCTAAACACCTAATCTATGGAGCCATAATTTATTTTGCATTCATAGGCTTGTTCCAATAGTAATATCTACTTCATCACACATTTTTACATATATGCCTTCTTTCCTCAACTACGTTTTAGATCACTGGAACTGAAGTCATGCTCTATACTTCTGTATGTATTCAGAAAGTCAGAATATAGTAGAATTCTAGCTACTGATGGGAAAATACATACATGTTTTCATTACTTAGTTAATTGGTGAGTCTTGCTACTACACACTATATATGCAATGATTAGTGTGAAAAACTCCATTGAGTGACTGCTAGTCTGTCTAATTTAACAAATAGTTCTTGTTCAGGACTGATAGAAATTTGTATCAGAACTAATTTTTTCTACATGCTTTCAATGGGTACTGCTAAAAGCTTATAAGATATTGCTATAACCTTTTGCTAAACTTCTGAACAATGTAGGGTCTACAGAACCTAAGCAAAATAACATTGAGTAGTTACCATGTGCCAGAAGTCTTGTATGCACATTACATTGACCATTTCTTTTCATGATCAAATGCAAAGTAAGAAGGAAGAAACTACTGTTGATTCCCTTTATTTTGGAACGTGAAGCAGAGAAATTTTGAGTTACTTCCCCAAAGCCTGCCAGTCTGTAAGCGGTCAAGATGGGATTTAAATGCAGGAAGTCGGATTCAGAGCCTTCCATTCTAACTTCAATAATATGCTACCTGCGTCTACAATTCACACATGCTAGATAAAGGGGAAGAGAATGCCAGGAGGAAAGAATGAGAAAGATAGTTTATATATTGTCAAAATGTGAAACTGACATTTTTGAAAAATCAGTAGCAATTCCTAAAGGATTGTACTGTTCATACCCCTTCCCCAATATACCCCAGGCAGTCTTAGAGTCAATTAGTTCATGAAAATGTGCCAAAAAGTTATAAAACTTTTGTCTAGATGTAGGAATATATTTAGGAGTTTAGGAAAAAGAAATGAAATTTCTTAAATAGTTACATGGGCACTAAACATTTCTAACACTTTTTTTGTAAGATATTAGAATTCAAATTGTGCCATTTAATTTTAACATTTAAAATAGCTTTTAATTTGATTTGTACCTTTACCTCTCTGTTCTTGAACATTTTAACCATTTTTATATTTCCATTAACAGATACAGAATGTGTGAGACCTGCATATAATTTTGAGCTTTTAGTGCTACAAACTTCACATTTCCCTAAAGAAGCCCTTTCCACTAAAGTATGCACATTTCATAGAATAAAGCAATATTTAATAATAGTGGTATTCAAAATTATGCAAGAGGATACTGTAACCCTTTCTTTCTAAAAGCTAATTCACAAGTTATTATAAGTCTTATAAAAACATTTTCTTGAGATTTATAGTATGCACTTAACTTTGAAGTAGATATCTTTGACAGAATCCTCCCCGTTTAAAGGTTAGGAAAAATGTGTCACAGGCATGTTGAATCACTGCCCAATGTTACTCAAGTTATTCTTAGAAGAGCTTGGGTTTTTCCTTTGCTCTTTGATATTGGGTTTCCTATTATTTCTTTTTGTTGTATTTCTTTTGTGTTGTATTGTTATCATTTTCTGACACTTCATTGTTTGCTTTTAATTTTCACAGAAAAAGTGAATAATAGACTCAAAAACACACACACCAGATCAAATATGTTGTTTAAAACACATGCTGTTTGTGTTTAGACCCATTATTTACATGGCTTTTTACATAATTTACAAAAGATCTGACATTATAAATTTGAAGCTAATTTACCATTCCTTGTATGCACTAATCATTTTTAAAAATTCCCTGACCATGGATGTTGCAAATTAAATCCTATCCCATCGTCACTGATTTTAAATATTAGAACACTAAAGCAGCTTTTAAAATATGTTATAAACACCAGTAGTTAAGGAGATTCATAATATAGGAAAGGGGAAAATTTATAAAGTATACTTTCTGTTCTATAATAAATTATAGAAAAGAGGGAATTTCTGAGGGTAATAAAGGTAGACAGTAATAGGAAAAAAGTGAAAATTTTAAAGAGTATGTATATTTATTTTAAAAGTTGTTTAGTATCTGGTATAATTCTGTGAACAGATATTAAAGATACATTCCCTAATAAAATATATGTGTAATGAAAAGATGAATATAAGATAATACTTTCATAAAAGATTGTAAAATATAATCATGTAAGCAATTGGCCTCAATCCACAGGTAAAGCTAAAACCAACTCTGTATCTCACTGAAATTCTTTCTTACAATTGCTCCTTATTATTCAACCTCTACTCCTTCCTCTAAATCACTTCTTCAGCATAACTATAAAGTTCCTGCCTCTGACCCTTCCCCTAGTCTATATCAGTCTCGCCCCCTCTTCCTGCTTCCAACCTGGGTTGGCCTCAGGTCAACATCTTCATACACCCAATAACTAAAACCCTACTAGTCTTCCTGCATTTTCACTATCTTGCTAATTGAAAACTCTAGCCCAACCCAACAGTCCTTTTCCTCCATTCAATATCTTCTTTTTTGCAACCCTGACAATCTGAGTTCCTTATTAATAAAACTCATAATTAATGGCTTCTTTATTTTTTTAATTTTTAATGTTTATTTATTTTTAAGAGAGAGAGATAGAGTGCAAGAGGGGGAGGTGCAGAGAGAGAAAGAGAATCTGAAGCAAAGTTCCAGGCTCCTAGGTATCAGCGCAGAGCCCCATGCTGGGCTCCAACCCGCAAACCGCGAGATCAGGACCTGAGCCAAAGTCAGATGCTCAACCAACTGAGCCACTCAGGTGTCCCTGTGGCGTCTTTATTAATAATAGTAATCTATTTTGTCTACAAACTTGGGTTGGAAAAGGACTAGTGAGTATATAGCGGCAAGACAGTATGCTTCTGAAGATGAACTGTAGAGCATAGTCCAAGAATCAGAAAGCCTAGATCTTCATTTGTCTGTATTTAAAAGGTAGGAGGAGACATGTGCCCATGTAAATTGTAGGATGGAATATGCTTTACCAATTATTATTTCAGATTCTTGCTAGCATGTAGGTCTAATATAAGCTACAATGTCAGGCATTCACACCTGGTGGCTAGCAGCACACTCACTGCTACTCACTTTGCGTATCTTCCAAATAACAATCCAGAAATAGATACTTCAAAAACACGTACTAATATACTAATTCTTTTGATAAGAACCAGGGCAGGTTAGGGCTGACAGTGTGCACACATTAGTGACATTTCTGCTTTCTAAGGCAGATTCGCATACCTTTCCTTGACATGTGGGGCTCACAAATGGTAGCTTGTTGACAGCTACATGGTGACTACAGTGTTACCACCATGCTTAACTCACTGATGTTTCTGACTGATAGGCATGACTAACAGTTCTAAGGCTCATTTCCTTGGTGAACACCAACTTTGTCACAATTTCAGCATCACATCAGATGGCACCCATAAGGTGTGAGTCAACCATACTGAATATCAGCAGAAGATATTATATATGTTTAAGAAATTTGACCAGGATTCCATGAACTGCATAGAATTTTTTTTAATAGGAAATCGATACATTCACTTTACACTTACTGGATGGTGTAATCAAGACAAGTTTCCCATGAGAACAGACTAGAATATTTGAAAGAGCAACAATCTGTGTTGTGTTGGGAAGCATGCCAATTATCTTACATACAGAAAGATATTTTGTTTTGTTAAACTGCAACTGTAGTATCTACAAAATAATTACACTGAAGATAACTTGAAAGCTCCAATATCTCAAAAGAAAAAGAAAGCAAAGAAATGAAATACTTGCAAGCTTCATATTCTATAAAGTTACTACTTTTCTCCATTCTCCTCTTCTCAGTCATGCCCTCCCAAAAAAAGTGGTTAACCTTTACTAACTCCACTTACAAAGTTCTCTTCATAACTTAAACACTTCCTTAGAGATTCCTGGTGCTGACTCTGCTATATCTGGAGTTGCCAATGATCTCCATAATGACAGTTCCAATGCCGATTAAGTTTTCAGTTATTTTGCCTGTGTTATTTAACATTTGGTTCTGCTGACTACTGTTACCATCTTAAAACTTCTCTCCTGACTTCTATGACATTGTTTTCCTCTAGCTTTCTTCCTATCACTCTGATTATTCCTCCTTAATTAATTACATGTTATCTCATGTTCCCTTAGCACTTCATCTTTCATAATTTGAATTTCACGTTCTTTTTTTTTTTAATGTTTATTTATTTTTGAGAAAGAGACAGAGTGTGAGCAGGGGAGGGGCAGAGTGAGAAGGAGAGACAGAATCTGAAGTAGGCTCCAGGTTCTGAGCTGTCAGCACAGAGCCCCACCTGGGGCTTGAACTCACAAACTGCAAGATCATGACCTGAGCCAAAGTTAGACACTTAACCAACTGAGCCACCCAGGCAACCTTCATTCTTTTTTTTTTTTTTTTTTATGTTTATTTATTTAATTTGAGAGAGAGAGAGAGAGAGAGAGAGAGAGAGAGAGAGAGACATAGAGCACAAAGAGGAGGTGTAGAGAGAGAGAGAGAGGGGGGCGCCTGGGTGGCGCAGTCGGTTAAGCGTCCGACTTCAGCCAGGTCACGATCTCGCGGTCTGTGAGTTCGAGCCCCGCGTCAGGCTCTGGGCTGATGGCTCGGAGCCTGGAGCCTGTTTCCGATTCTGTGTCTCCCTTTCTCTCTGCCCCTCGCCCGTTCATGCTCTGTCTTTCTCTGTCCCAAAAATAAATAAACGTTGAAAAAAAATTAAAAAAGAGAGAGAGAGAGAGAGAGAGAGAGAGAACGTCTCAGAGTACTGTCAGTGCAGAGCCTAGTGCAGGACTCAAACTCACAAAACATGAGATCGTGACCTGAGCTGAAACCAACAGTTGAATGCTTAAATGTCTGAGCCACCCAGGTGCCCCACATTTTATACCGTTTCTTACCACACTTCATACAAAGCCATGTTTCCCAAAATAGCCTATTACTGATAAATCCCAAATGCATAGCCCCCAAACATATATACCAAACTTACTATTGGACATTTATACATGGATGTGCCAAAGACATTCACAATTCAGCTTGGGAAATTTTCAATCACCTTGCTTCCATTCATCTGTTCCTGCATTCTCCACTTCAGCAAACAATAAATTAGATAACATTTAATTCAGCATTTTCTCTATGGCTGACACTTTCAATATCTGATTTAAGTATTCTACAAACACATATGAAGATATTAATAATATCACCATTTTGAAAATGAAATTGATACACAAAGAAGTAAAGTTACTCACATCAATTCATGCAAGCGATAAATACTAGAGCTGGAATCAGAACAGACTGTCTACACTCTTAACCATTATACCTTGAAAGACATATGCCCAGTTGCAGAATTAGATGGAAACAATTTAAATATATCTTTTATTCACCACAGACAGCTATCATCACTCTGATGATATGGGTATCACTTTCGTCACTTTACTGATAATGGGTAAAAAATATTTATTGCATACATTTCCTCCTCTCCCTTCATATGGCTCTGATTTTAGTTTAGATCTTCTGGATTATTTTAATAATTATGGCTCTTACTGATTCTCAAAACTTTGTTCTGCTGTTGTTTAAGATCAGTCTAGGTAACCAGAAAAAAAAAAGTGTGTGACTATGAAAAAAGTTGACCTCGATATCACTGTGATTTTCAACAGGCTATATAAAAAGGACATATGTGTGGATTTGATGGGCACAAAATTCTTCCCATCTCTATAGTTTGATTTCCTAAGATAATACATACAATTTCTAATCATCAAAAATGTAATTGTAAAAAAATTGAAAATTTATAAAAATTACGAATAAAAGTCACCCCTCTATTTGTACTTTGACAATTTGGAGCTCTCGTTTGCATTGAAATAAACTAAGTGCAGACTCTGATGTAGTTCTGATGTAAAGTGCAGGAATGTAAATCATCCATTTCCCCAAAGCCAAATCATTTATTTTCATGATATGGCAAAATAAACTGAGAAAGAAGGGTTCATGAGTTTTGGCTACCAATACGTAAAATTTACAAGTGGCTAGAATCTGTGCATGTTTATACAGAAATGAAACAGAAAAATTGGGAATTAGGGTGCCTGGGTGGCTCAGTTGGTTGAGCATTCAACTTCGGCTCAGGTCATGATCTCACAGGTTTGTGAGTTTGAGCCCCACAGCAGGCTCCCCGCTGTCAGTGCAGAGCCTGCTTCTGATCCTCTGTCTCCCACTCTGCTCCCCCACTGCTTATGCTCTCTTCCTCAGAAACAGATAAACATTTAAAAAAAAAAAAAAAAGAAAAATTGGGAAGACTAGCACAAGTAAGCTAAATTACTCTCAGGAATTCAGGAACATTTTTCTCAATTTCCACCTAAAAGAACTATTCCTCACATTAAAAAAAAAAAAAATACATAAACTAAAACTCCTGGATTAAGATATCATTTCTATCTATGTCCAAAGAAAGTTGCTAAGTTTCTACCACTCTCAGCTTTCTTATCTGGGGGAAAAGGAAGAGTGTGGGGTGGGGGACATTTTACTACATGAATTCTAAGATATTTTTCTGCTCAGCATTTCAATTTGGGGAGATTTCTCAAATCAGATAACATTGCTTTAGTATCATCATGTGAATTAATGCAGAGGGCAAAATTTGAACAATTGACAAAACACTATTATGTCTATTTGGAGAACAAAAAATATGAGACATCTGTTATTTAAAATGTGAACTTCACAATTGAATTATTTCAGTTTTGAAGGAAAAAATCCAGAAGCTTTAATGCTATTCTCCTAAATTACCTTTAGTTAAAGTGTACAAATTCAGAATTACAAAGTTATACACATTGCTTTCAGTAATGAATGACTTTGTTTCAAAGTAAAGATATATTTAGAATAGAAAAAGTAAAAGACAGTAGTAACCTCAGTGTTTGCCACAACTCTGTCCAGAAAAATAAGTTTAAACTAGAGAAAGAAGTGAGATGAACAAGCATTTTTGGGTCAAAGGATCAATAAAAATGAATGTACTGATAGACAATTTCTGACCAGAGAGCTCAAAGTATTCCCATTTTGTTGCAAGTCTGATGCCATTGAATTAAGAGCACTCACACAGTTTTTATGCATGCTGAATGTAGCTTTGAACAAACAGCCATCCGGCACTTTCAACAATTGGTCAAAATACATTAGATGCATCTAATAGGGAGTCCTAAGAGCTGATGTGTTTCTGTCCAAACCACATACTGAGAATTCCAATCAAATAAGCAGCCAAATCACTACAGCCTAATTGCCACCACTCTGAATGTGGGATGCAATCACTGCTGACCTGCCCTTGTTTTTCCCAAATAAAAATTGGTGATCCTCTCAATTTAGCAGAACTGTGCAGGCTATTGGGAGATCCAGCAGCAGAGTCCTAAGCAACTATAGACAACAAATTGGTTTCTGTAGGTGTCTTTATGGGGCTGATACAGGTAACTTCTTTCTGAGTCAGTGGCAAAGAGTAATACAAAGACAAAAATTAAGACAAAAATGGCTTAAACATTTCAAAGAATGGTTCTTTCAAAAATGAGATAAAAAATGAAAAAATGAGAGAAAGAATTTAGCAAAACGGTATTAAATGCAAAATTAAATTGATCACTGATAAACCTTACTGCTAAAGGCATTTAAACAAACTGCAATGTATTCTTCCATCTCGGTTTCACACAAAGTGCCATATGTACTATTTTAAAATTAGATAATCTGCTTAAAAGCTATTACTGTAAAACTCTGCCTTCTTGCTAACCAAATTTACAGTAATGTGGGTGGTATTGTTTTTCTTTCACAATTTCTATTTGTTGTTTTGGAGAGTGATAAATTGAAAAATGTTTCCATTTCCTTAAATAAATGCATTTTGATGTTTTGAAAAATAAGAATGTAAAATATATAACATTTCCATTAAATGCACATGCTTTCTTAAATATATATGTATATATATATATATATATATATACATATATATACAAATCAAAAAATGCATTATGCCACTAGTGAAAGAAAGTACTTTTTAAAGTTACTGTTGTGAATAATATTTTATTTCTTCATATCCACACACACACACCAAAAATTGTCATTTGAGAAATATATAGTTATATCTTGAGATGGTTTGAAATTATGTGAAAGACTGAGACTATCATTGAAGAGTTTTCGATTTTGACTTTGTACTAGATTTTTTTAAAAATGTGAAATTCAGTGGAATTGAATTTTAGGAAAGTCAGTTTTCTTTTCTTTTTTTTTTAAGTGTTTATTTGAATTCCAGTTAGTTAACATACAGTGTTGTATTCATTGCAGGTGTGTGATATAGTGATTTGCCACTTCCATTTAACACGCAGTGCTCATCACAGGTGAACTCCTTAATCCCCATAACCTATTTCACCCATCCCCTGCCCACCTCCCCTATGGTAACCATCAGCCTGTTCTCTATAGTTAAGAGTCTGTTTCTTAGTTTGTCTCTCTCTTTTCCCTTGTTTGTTTTGTTTCTCAAAATCCACACATGAGTGAGATCATACGGTATTTGTCTTTCTCTGACTTATTTTGCTTATTAACATTATATTCTCTAGCTCCATCCATGTTGTTGCAAATGGCAATATTTCATTCCTTTTTGTGGCTGAATGTTATTCCATTCATATATATACAACACAAGTTCTTTATCCATTATTCAACCAATGGACACTTAGGCTGATTCCATATCTTGGCTATTGTAAATAATACTCTTATAAACATAAGGGTACATACACAGATCCCTTTGAATTAGTGTTTTTGTATCCTTTGGGTAAATACAGTGTAAATAGTGTGCTTGCTGGATCATAAAGTTCTATTTTTAACTTTTTGAGGAACCTCCATACTGTTTTCCACAGTGGCTGCTCCAGTTTGCATTACCACCAACAGTGTAAGAGGGTTGCCCCTTCTCCACATTCTCACCAACACCTGTTGTTTCCTGTATTGTTGATTTTAGCCATTCTGACAGGTGTGAAGTGATAACTCACTATAGTTTTTATTTGCAGTTCTCTGATGGTTAGCAATGATGAATATCTTTTCATGGGTCTAGTGGCCATCTGGATGTCTTCTTTGGAGAAATGTCTATTTGTACCTTCTATCCAGACTTAACCGATTTTTTTTCATTATTATTACTTTAATTTACATTCAAGTTAGTATACGGTGCAATAATGATTTCAGGAGTAGATTCCAGTGATTCATCCCCGATGTGTAACACCCAGTGCTCATCCTGACAAGTGTCTTTTTTGACGGGCAGGTGTTGAGCTGTATTACTACTTTATATTTTTTGGATACTAAGCCTTAATTGGGTATGTCACTGACAAATACCTTCTTCCATTCAGTAAGTTCCATTTGAGTTCTGTTGATTGTTTGCTGTGCAGAAGCTTTTTATTTTGATATAGTCGCTGTAACCTATTTTTGCTTTTGTTTTCCTTGCCCAGGAGGCATATCTAGAAGTTGCTACAGCTCACGTCAAGGAAGTTACTGCCTGTGTTCTCTTCTAGTATTTTTATGGTTTCAAGTCTCCCATTTAGGACTTTAAGCCATTTTGAATTTATTTTTGTATATGGTGTAGGAAAGTGGTCCAGTTTCATTCTTTTGCATGCTGCTGTCCAGTTTTCCCAATATCATTTGTTGAAGACACTGTCCTTTTCCAATTGGATATTCTTTCCTGCTTGGTTGGAGATTAAGGTCATATAGTTGTGGGTTTCCTTCTGGGTTTTCCATTGTGTTCTATTGATCTATGTGTCTATTTTTGTGCCAGTACCATACTGTTTTGATTACTGCAGCTTTGTAATATATCTTGAAATCCTGAATTGTGATGTTTCCAGCTTTTCTTTTTATTTAAAGAAAAAATTAAACATTTATTCATTTTCGAGAGACAGAAATAAAACACAAGGGGGGAGGAGCAGAGAGAGAGGGAGACAAAGAATCTGAAGCAGGCATCAGACTCTGAGCTGTCACCACAGAGCCCGATGTGGGGCTTGAACCCACAAACCATGAGATTATGACTTGAGCTGAAGACGGACACTTAACCGACTGAGCCACTCAGGTGCCCTGCTTTACTTTCTTTTCTAAAGATTGCTTTGGCTATCCAGGGTCTTTTGTGGTTCCACACAAATTTTAGAATTGTTTGTTATAGTTCTGTGAAAAATGCTATTGATATTTTGATGCAGATTGCATTAAACATATACATTGCTTTGGGTAGTATAAACACTTTAACCATATTTGTTCTTCCAATCCATGAGCATGGAATGTTTTTCCATTTCTTTGTGTCATCTTCAATTTTTTTTCATCATATTTTTCAGAGTACAGGTCTTTCACCTCTTTAGTTAGGTTTATTCCCAAGTATTTTACTATTTTGGGTTCAGTTGCAAATGGGATTTTTTTTCTTAATTTCTCCTTCTGCAGCTTAATTATTGGTGTAGAAACAAAACAGATTTGTGTACATTGATTTTGTGTCTTGTGAACTTAGTTTGTTCGTCAGTTTTAGTAGTTTTTCATGGTGTCTTTCTGGGTTTTCTATATATAGAACTGTGTCGTCTGCAAAACAGTGAAAGTTTTACTTCTTCCTTACAGATTTGGATCCCTTTTATTTCTATTTATTTATTTTGTTGGACTGTGGTGGGTACCATGTTGATAAAAGTGATGAGAGTAGACATCCTTCTCTTGTTCCTGAGTTTAGTGTTTTCCTCCACTGAAGATGATGTTAGCTGTGGGTATTTAATATATGGCCTTTATTATGTTGAGGTATGTTCCCTCTAAACCTACTATGTTGATTTTTTTTTTTTGTCATGAATGGATGTTGTACTTTGTCAAATGATTTTTCTGCATCTATTGAAATGATCATATGAAGGGCGCCTGAGTGGCTCAGTCAGTGAAGTATCCAACTCTTGATTTTGGCTTAGGTGATGCTCTCATGGCTTGTGAGACGGAGCCCCACATCAGCTCTGCACTCACAGCCTACTTAAGCTTCTCTCTCTCCCTCTCTCTGCCCCATCTCACTCTCTCTCTCTCTCTCTCTCTTTCTCTCTCTCTCAAAATAAACAGATAAACATTTTTAAAAAAGAAATGATCACGGGGTGCCTGGGTGGCTCAGTCAGTTAAGCATCCGACTTCGGCTCAGGTCATGATCTCACAGTTCGTGAGTTCGAGCCCCACACTGGGCTTTGTATTGACAGTTCAGAGCCTGGAGCCTGCTTTGGATTCTATGTCTCCCTCTCTCCCTGTCCCTCCCCCATTCACACTCTGTCTCTCAAAAATAATAAACATTAAAAAAAATTAAAAAAAAAGAAATGATCACATGAGTCTTATCCTTTATCTTACTGATGTGAAGTATCAAGTTGATTGATGTGCAGATATAGAACCACCCTTGAAACCCAGGAATAAACCCCACTTGATCATGGTGAAAGCTTTTTTAAAAAATGTATCATTGAATTCAGTTTATTAGTATTGTGGACTTTTGTGTCTTTGTTCATCACGGGTATTGGCTTCTGGTTCTCTTTTTTAGTAGTGTCTTTATCCAGTTTGGGTTTCAGTAAAATGTTAGCCTCATAAAATGGATTTCAAAGTTCTTCTTCCTTTCTTATTTTTTGGAATAGTTTGAGAAGAATAGGTATTATTAACTCTTCTTTAAATGTTTGGTAGAATTTGCCAGTGAAGCCATCTGGACCTGGAGTTGTGTTTATTGAGAGCTTTTTGGATTCAACTTCTTTGCTGTTTATCAGCCTGTTCAGATGTTCTATTTCTTCCTATTTGAGTTTTTGTACTATATATGTTTTTAGGAATTTATACATTTCTTCAAGGTCATCCAATTTCTGGGCATGGAGATTTTCATAATACTCTCTTAAAATTGCTTGTATTTCTTTGGTGTTGGTTGTTATTTTTCTTCTCTCATTTGTTATTTTATTTATTTGAGTCCCCTCCCCCCTCTTTTTCTTTCTTGATAACTCTAGCTAGAGGTTTATCAACTTTATTGATTTTTTCAAAGAACCAGGTCCTGGTTTAATTGATGTGTCCTATTGTTTTTTGTAGTTTCTATATCACTTTTTTCTACTCTAATCTTTATTATTTTATTCCTTCTGCTGGTTTTAGGCTTTGTTTATTCTAGGTGTAAGGTTAGGTTGATCGCTTGCAATTTTTCTTGCTTCCTGAGATAGCCCGTATTGTACATAGTTCCATCTTAAAACCACTTTGCTACATACAAAAAGTTTTGGACCATTGTATTTTCCTTTTCATTTGTTTCCATGTGCTTTTTAATTTCTAGTTTTATTTCCTGGCTGACCCATTCATCATTTAGTAGTATGTTATTTAACCTCCATATGTTTGTGATCTTTCCAGATTGTTTTCTTGTGGGTCACTTCCAGTTTCATAATATTGTGGTCAAAAAAGATGCATAATATGGCTTCAATCTTCTTGAATTTGATACTTGCTTTATTGGCTAATATGTGATTTCTTCTGGAGAATATTCCATGTGCACTTGAAAAGTGTGTGCATTCCACTGTTTTAGAATGGAATGTTCTGAATGTATCTATTAAATCCATCTGTTACACTATGCCAATAAAAGTCTTGTTTCCTTGTTGATGTTCTGTTTAGATGATCTGTCCATTAATGCAAGTGGGGTGTTAAAGTCCCCTACTATTATTATATTATTATCAATTAGTACCTTTAAGTTTGTTATTAACTGTTGTATGTATTTGGGTACTCCTATTTTGGGTTCATGAGTATTTAAATTTGTCATATCTTCTTGGATTGTTACCTTTATTATTATATAATGTCCTCCTTTGTCTTTGGATATGGTCTTTGTTTTAAAGTCTATTTTGTCCAATATAAGTATTGCTGCTCTGGCTTTTTGACATCCATTAGTATGACAGATGTCCCTCCATCCCCTAACTTTCAATCTACAGGTGTCTTTAGGTCTGCAGTGAGTTTCTTGTAGGCAGCATATAGATGGGACTTATTTTTGTATCCATTCTGTCACCTTATGTTTTTTGTTCAGGGTGCTTAGTCTATTTACATTCAAAGTAATTATTGGTAGATATGTATTTATTGCCATTTTATTATTTGTTTTGTAATTGTTTCTAAAGTTTTTCTCTGATTCTTTCTTTCTTTCATGTTTTGCTGATTCCCTTTAGTGATATATTTGGATTTCTTTTTCTTTATTCTTTTCACATTTGCATTTTTTTAAAAAAATTAATGTTTCTTTGTTCTTGAGAGAGAGAGAGAGAGAGAGAGAGAGAGAGAGAAAGACAAAAAGAATGAGTGGAGGAGAGGCAGAGGGAGAGGGAGACACAGAATCCAAAGAAGGCTCCAGGCTCTGAGCTGTCAGCACAGAGCCAGACACAGGGCTCAAACTCACAAACTGTGAGATCATGACCTGAGCTGAAGTTGGACGCTTAAATGACTGAGCCACCCTGGTGCCCCTATTTGTGATTTTTGATATACTGTTACCTTTAAGTTAATATATAACCTCTTCTGGAAATAGCAGTGTATATTAAATTGGTGGTCATTTAGGTTTGAACCCATTCTTTTCTCCTCTCATCTCCATGTTTTAGGGTTATGTTGTTATATTTTATATCCTTTTTTGTTAGTTCCTTGAGTTATTTTTACAGAAATATTCATTTTTACTCCCTTTGTATTCCCTACCTTTATACTATCATTTTGGTCTCTCCTTCACACTCAAAGAGTCCCCTTTAATATTTCTTGCAGGGCTGGGTAGTGGTCATGAACTCCTTTAGTTTTTGTTTTGTCTGGTAAGCTATGTATCTCTCCTTTTTGAATGATAACCTTGATGGGTAGAGTATTCCTGGCTTCAGATTTTTCCCATTCAGCACTTTGAATATATCATGAGTTTCTGTTGAAAAATCCTTATGAGTTTTCTCTAATAAGTTACTGACTTCATGTGTCTTGCTGCTTTTAAGGTTTTCTCTTTATCACTATATTTTGCAAATTTAATTACAACATGTCTTGGTGTAGGTTTGCTCTTGTTGATTTTGGTGGGAGTTCTCTCTGCCTCCTGCATCTGGATATGTTTCCTCTCCAAGATTAGGGAAGTTTTCAGCTATTCTTTCTTCAGATAAATATTCTGCCCCCTTTTCTCTTCTTCTGGGACTCCTATAACACAAAGGTTATTATGTTTGATTCTTATGTTATTATGTTTGCATTCTCTAAGTCTATTCTCATTTGGCACAATTCTTTTTTCACTCTTTTGTTCAGCTTGATTACTTTCCATTATTCTTCTAGGCCACTAATTCATTCCTCTGCTTCTTTCAGCCTGTTGTTCATTCAATCAAACACATTTTAAGTTCTTTTATTGAGCACTTTATCTCTGCTATGTTATTCCTTATTTCTGTGTTAAGAGTTTCACTCATGCCTTCCACTCTTTTCTCAAATCCACTGAGTATCCTTTTAAGCATTGCTTTAAATTCTCTATCAGATATGTTACCCGTTTGGTTAGACTATTTGGTTAGATCTCTGTTTGTGGACTTGTCCTATTTGGTTAGATCTCTGGTTGTGGACTTGTCCTGTTCTTTCATGTGGGATAAATTTCTCTGTCTCTTCATTTTGTCTGCCTCTCTGTGTCTGTTTTTCTGTGTTAAGAAAGTCAGGAATGTCTTCTGCTCTTGAAAGCAGTGATTTTATGAAGAAGAGATCCTGCAGCGTCCTTCAGTGTGGTGTTCCCTGTTTACCAGAAGCTGGCACATCAGGAGAGTCTCTTATGTGTGTGGATTATGCCCTGCTGTTGTGTCCGAGTCAATTTTCCTTTCAGCACAGTTGTCTGCACTGACTCTCTGACTGTTGTGGGCTGTGCTTACTCTCTGTGAGCCCTGAGTGGGATCCTGGCAGGCCAGGTCTGAGGGGGTATGCCCACCAGGGAATTTGGGAATGAGGTGATGGTGTTAGTAAAATGTGCACTGAGCCACTAGTCCTATGTTGGATTCCCTGAAGTGCTTCATTGCCTGGGGACTGGGGGCCAGGGCAGCTGAGGGTTTGGCATGGCCGTGTCCAGCATGTGATGGTGACTGGGGGCTCATGGCTGGGTGCAGCATGGCAGCTGGGCACCCAGCAGCTGGGCGCCACAGGAGGTAGTGGTTGGGTGCAACACAATGGCTTGGCATGATATGTGCACTAACAAAATTTGCCCTGAGCCCAGGGGTGCCAAGGCTAGTTGGCTTGGAGTGGGGAGTCCTCAGGAGAACTTGTGGGCATCATGCACTGCTAACTGGTTAGGTAGTGTCTGTGCAGTGCCCCCTCAGGTGGCTCTCTATGTTTATGCTGGGAGGTGAGGGGAGAAAAATGGTGCCTGCCAGCTCCTGGTCTTCAAAGTCCCCAACATGCTTCGAAATCAGAATGAACAGATCTGTCTTTTGTTTGCCCCCATTGTTGTATAAGCTCGTGTTCTCACCTTGCCTCTCCACACAGGCTGATGTCTCCTTAAGGGCAGAGACGTAGCTATTACTTGCCCTCCAGCTCTCCCAGTGCTGAGTCAGAAGACTTTTAAAGCTCCAGGCTCCAAGTCCCACTGGTTTTAAAAACTCATGGACTTCAGCCCCTCTGGTTTTTATTTTATATATATATTTTTCACCTTTTCCTCTCATTTTAGCTTTTTGATTATTTTCCTCTCACAACACAAATAACTAGGACATATTTGGATATATATTGTTATTTCTACATTCTGTTTTCTAATTCGTTAACTTCAATTTTGGACTTTTTGGTTTTTTCTTGTGGTTTTCTCAAAGATCCTATTTGTTTTGTTCTCTTTTGTTTTTCTTGCCTTTTTGAGTTATTATTTATTTACTTTCTTTTAAACTAATGAAAGTATTTAAGTGTAAGAGTTCCCTTTTGAGTAGAGTTTTGATCAGGTTCCATATGTTTTTTTTGTTTTTGTTTTTTAATTTTTATTTTTTTATTATTTTATTTGCATCCAAGTTAGTTAGCATATAGTGCAATAATGATTTCAGGAGTAGATTCCAATGATTCATCCCTATGTATAACACCCAGTGCTCATCCCAACAAGTGTCTTCCTTAATGCCCTTTACCGATTTGGCCCACCCCCCACCCACAACCTCTCCAGCAACCCTCAGTTTGTCTCTATATTTAAGAATCTCTTACGTTTTGTCCCCCTCCTTTTTTTATATATTATTTTTGCTTCCTTTCCTTATGTGCATCTGGTTTGTATCTTAAATTTGTCATATGAGTGAAGTCGTGATATTTGTCCTTCTCTGATGAATTTCGCTTAGCATAATACCTTCCAGTTCCATCCATGTAGTTGCAAATGGCAAGATTTCATTCTTTTTGATTACCGAGTAACACTCCATTATATATATATATATATATATATATATATATATATATATACACACACACACACCATATCTTCTTTATCCATTCATCCATCGATGGACATTTGGGCTCTTTCCATACTTTGGCTGTTGTTGATAGTGCTGCTGTAAACATTGGGGTGCATGTGCCCTTTCAAAACAGCACACTTGTATGCCTTGGATAAATACCTAGTAGTGCAATTGCTGGGTGCTAGGGTAGTTGTTGAGGAACCTCCATCATCTGTTGTTGCCTGGGTTGTTAATATTAGCCATTCTGACAGGTGTGAGGGGGTATCTCATGATGATTTTAACTTGTAGTTCCCTGATGATGAGTGATGTTGGTCATTTTTTTATGTGTCTGTTGGCCATCTGATGTTTTCTTTGGAGAAGTGTCTATTCATGTCTTTTGCCCATTTCTTCATTGGATTATTTGTTTTTAGCCCCTCTGGTCTTTAAAGCCAAACGTTATGGGGATTCACTTTCCCTGAGTAAACTGTGGTGCCATGTCCTGTTTCTGTGCCCTCTCAGTGTGGGCACCTCTCTCCCTCCTGTGGGCAGCCTCCCTCAGCCTTCGTAAGCTTTTAGAGGCAGCTTGTCTAGATTTGATTGTGGAGTTTGTTCTGCCAATCTTCAGATTGCTCTCTGGTTTATTGACTTGGATGTAGATGCAATCTAGTTGTAAACATGGGACAAGGAGAGCTCAGAGTCCTCCCTATTCCACTATCTTCCCAAACTCCCTAGGAGGTTTTTTTTTTTTTATGTTTATGTATTTTTTTAGAGAGAGAGACAGAACGCAAGTGGAGGAGGAGCAGAGAGAGAGAGGGAGACCAGAACTGAAACAGGCTCCAGGCTCCAAGCTGTCAGCATAGAGCCCGATGCGGGAATTGAACCCACAAACTGTGAGATAATGATCTGAGCCGAAGTTGGATGCTTAACCAGCCACCCAGGTGCCCCAAGTCAGTCTTAAAAGAACGAGATTTCTAGGGGCAATGCCTAACTCAGTGAGTAGAGCATGTGACTCTTGCTTTCAGGGTCAGGAGTTGAAGCCCCACGTTGGGCGAAGAGCTCACTTACAAAAATAAATAATGTAACACATTCACTTGCAGTCAATCTTTAGGAGGAAAAAAAAGGCCATTTAAAAAAAAGAAGAAGCAATTTGTGATTTTATCTATAAAAAAAGTTTTCTCAATATTTCAGTACCCCACTTTTTTAGGAACCTAAAATAAAACAGCTCTCTGAAAATAAGCATATTATATTTTGGAGCAATTATTCAAACACATTTTTAAATTCTGTCTAAAACTGAGGGGTGGGTAAGGAACAAAATCATCCCCAATTTTCTTGTTACATTTGAGGCTTTGCAGGATTCACTAAAATATTTAATACGAGAAAGAAACATAGCTTTAAAAAATCTTAGCAATCTCAGCATCACTGGTACAAAAATACCACTAATTGGGTTAATTTTGGAAAACATACTTTCTTTACATGATCAAATGCATGAAATGTTTAAGCACTTTAAAAGAAAATTATCACCTAGGAAAAAGAAAAGTTGTTGTTTCTTAAAAGCTAATGCAACTTAAATAAAATATAAAGTTTAGATCCAGACTGTAACCCATTAGCAGTTTCCTTCCCTATGAATCCTAAATATAATGTATGATCTCATCTGCTCATGGCAAAATAACATCCTTCTTAGAAGCACATCTTCAGTGACAGCATTTCTGGAATCTCATCCTAGCTCAAGTAAAGCAGCATCCGCAGTACTACACAATCATCCTCAGAAGTATTGCTATTTAGAAGCAGAACGACAATGAATAATGGTAAGAAATAGGGCACTGCCCTCATGGGAACACAGTAGCAGAGGTAGCAAAATACTGAAACCTCCAACTACTTTTTCCCAGAGATTTAAACACCAGCAAATAAAGCCCTGTAGGCATATAAAAGATAAGAGCAAATTTAACCCCCTTTTTTACCTTTTCAGCTGCCACCAGGGTCATTTCCCTATGTGTAATTTAAAGTGTATTCCATTCCTGCCCGACTATTACATATTCTGATGAGTCAGCATAAAAAGGAAGGGGAGATTTAAGATTCAGAGATTAATCCTGTAAGGAGATTAATTTATTAAATATAATATATTAAAACACCAGATTGCCAACTTAGTTAAAAGTAGCCCAGTAGAGCTATAGAGGAGGAACCTATTTATCTAAACCATTTCCTGAGAAATCAGAATGCTACTCTTGCTCTGGGGTAGAATTCCACCCTCAGCACTTTACCTTCTGCTTTATGCTGGCATCCTTAGTAAGATGCAGTTACCCTTAGGAAATATAACAAGAGGGGCTACTGGCAGAACTACTAATACATTAGTATTGACGAAGAAATGGACAGAGTTGCTGCTGTTTGTGGAAGGTAAAATACAGAGAACTGAGAACAAGTGGAAACAACCAGATGAGGAAGAATTTGAGAACAGGAAGGTTAGGGCTGCCTGGATATGCTTTGTGTGCCACCAACTGCAAAGGACATTGTTCTTCACCTTACCCATCCTCATTCAAATAAATTTAAATGACAGATGCCATCCAGCACTTTTAAAATCATGACAATATTTTATGGTAAACAGAAAGCATAAAACTGCCGAGATTTCACTGTTTACCTAATATGAATACATCCCTGAAAAAGTTTTGTTTTTTTTTTTTAATGCCCATACATATGAACAGGTGAAGAGTTTAAAGTTCAGAAGAAAGAACACTGAGTTTTAACTGAGAATATTTGATTATAATCTCAGTTTGGACACTTACCAAATATGGGCAGTAAGGGGCTATTTCTGGATTTCAGTTAGTTTCTAATCTGTTCAAAAGAGGGAAGGAAAAGAAGATCTCTAAGAGATCACAGATTTCTAAAAACACAAAGCTGTATGAAATATTTTTTTTTCTGGTTGTGGATTAAAGACTGTAGATTGTGCTACTGCCTTTCTGCTAGGGTTGGACATCAGAGTATTTCTGCACAATAATCTATAATTTTTACATAAAACTAATGTATACTATTCACACAACCAAAATGATTCAAACCACTGGAATTTGAAAGGAAGCATATTTGTTGCTTTACTTAGAGAGCAGGACTATGTTTGAGGAAGAAGGCAATTCTGATATTCCATATAATATCCTCTCTTTCAAAGTGCTCATTTATTCATGGGAAGTATTGCAGAAAACAGGATGGCAATCACCAAGTAGGATGGTGAACTTCTATGGGATGCAAGGCTTAACCTTGGGGTTCCTATGAGTCTCCTTAATAAGTTTTCACAATTTCATATGAAGCAGATGTACATTTTTCTCTGAAATGTTTCATACCTTAGACTTACAATTCAGAGTAGCTTATGATGCAAAAAATGTAAGGAAATGGTTCTCACCTTAAAATCAATGGTTCTCACCTTAAAATCAACAAATGTCATGTTTCTGAGGAAACCTTCTAGGTTAGTAATGTAGGATCTGCTCACCCACAACTGCAAGATTCCAAAGGTTGATTTGTCTTTTACAATGTAAACATCCAAATGAGTGAGCATGCATAATGAATTGCAGTTCCAAAACAAATATTTTGATCATGAGCTGTGATCATTGTGATTTAAATCAACTCTCCAATTTTGATTACTGCTTATTTCTTATGCTTTATAACACAGGGACACAAATTTAGAATTGCAACATGTATTGGCCCCCATTTTTCCTGTAGTCTCAGAAGTCATGGAAGATAATAGAGAACCCTCATTCTTGTTTGACATCCTGCCATCTACTATTGAAGATACTTATAATGCATCCAATTTGTGCCACTATAGAATAAATATTCTACCTAAAATTTTGTTTGTGAGTATATTTTAACAGGAATAAGAAAATAGTGACTAAGAGTTTTTCCTTAAAATAATTCTTTGTGATTGAACAACAGAGAAGACATAACAGATTATCCTCAAACTTCAGAAGATACAAATTTGCTACTTTTTTTTCAAAATTAAAAACAAACAAAACTATAACAATGAAGTCATTGATTTAATTTAGTGTGTTGGCTCTGTATCCCAGGGGAATATCTTTTCAGATGTAAAAATGGAATTAGATTTGGTTGATACCTATGATCTTTCCCCATAAAGAGATTAAAGAGCAATGTTAAAATCACCACTTTATGAATAAATAAACAAAATCCACAGATACAGATTGAGAACCTTGCCATTGGAATAAATAGTTTGTTCTCATTTTGCATTTCTCAGTGTTCACAAACATTATCTCATTTGGCCAACATCCTGTTAGGTCATTAATATTATACTCAATTTATAGATTAGGAAATAGATGCTCAGCAAGAGTGGCAACTTTTTTTCAAGCTTAGTAGGCATAGTAGACAATAGAGCTGGGATTGGAATCCAAATAATTATTGTAAATCACAGACCAATGCAAAACTTTCAGAACTTATAGGACAGATTTTGTGTCCTCATGGGAATAGGCACAATCTAAAATAATCACAGGCTTATTACCCACTATTCAGATTATTTGGAGCCATTCAGTATTCTACCTTTTGCTACCAGTCTATGTGTCATTTTATTCATAATTATCTCCTGCATATCACAATGTGAAGGCTTCCTTCTCTCTCATTTCAAATGGGAAGTATATTCTATGCAGGAAAGTTTGATTATAGAGTTTGGGAAAGAAAATTTGTTCAAGATTTAGAGAACAAAATGAGGTCTTTGAACTAATTTGCTCATCTTTTTCTTCTCTTCACATTATTAGGAGACAATTCAGAGAATACCCATAATTTTCCATTAGGCCGAGTAGTACCCTTTGATTTCCCTACAGACAAATTTCTTAAGAATTTTTTTAATAAAAGAGTATAATTTGGAAAAAAAAATAATAATTGGCAAAACACTTTAATTGGGGGAAAGTAATGTTTAAATATTAGAAGGACATCATTTAAAGTGACATCCTATAAATTGAGAGTCTTGGGACAAATGAACTGACATATATAAAATGTGACTCAGTGTTATCAATCTGTCACTGTTCTAAACTAAAAACATAGCCTTGCTTATAGAGGACCAGCTTATTAAAGCTTAATAAACTTAAAAAATACACATCATGGAAATATCTGTTTTAATAAGTACATATTCTTTAAATTCACTATCTGTGATAGCAGTTATGTGTACATTTTTTCACTTATCATTTTCAAAACAATTTCTAGGCAATTTGGAGTGGATGCAAAATAGAATGAATAAGGTATATTTGGCTAATATACTCTTAAGATCCATAAAATTATAGTGTATTATGATTATTATTTAAACATATCATTTGTTTAATACCATTTCATAATATATACATACATATGACTACCTCAGGTAACATGTCCCAGAATAAGGCAAACATTTGCTTTAAAGGCATGGCCACTAGTCTGTGCTGTTGCTTAAGAAATATTCATTTTCATTAAATTATTTCTAAAAGGACCTAGTTCCATTTATTCTCTGCTAAGAATCATAACTGTATGGAATCTCAGGTTTCTATTTGCAATTTTCTGTAACATATTAAATTGTAAGTCAATATTGGGGAAAGTGTTAAATTAAAATAATAGAAATCTCTCAATGGTTCCCTGTTTTTTTTTCTAAATTCAAGAAAATAGTATGTTAGTAATATTATATTGATAATTTAAGAAATATGAAATATATTAAGGTACAGAAAACACCTTCTTTAACTTGATTTACAAATTTTTTTTAGCAGCTGGATTTAGCTAATGACCAGATAAATTTCCTGAACATTATAAATCACCATCAACTGCTTTTCTATATGGCCTCACTAATGATTTTAAATAAATATACTAAAGTGCATACATTAGTGATAATTTTTATATTATATTATGTTTTATGCAATTGTTTTCCCAGTTATCCATAAATGTTTTTAGGTTGCCAGTTAAAACATAACTGAATCTTTGGATTTTTAACCTTTCATCTTCAGCAAGTTTCTTACACTTCACTAAAAACTTGAAGAACTGTTAAATCACAGCTGCAACATTCAAAATTGTTCAGGATTTAGAAAAATGGACATTTCAAACTAAGGCAATATTGTAAACTCCTTTCACCTTTACGAAACGCTGTTTCAAAATGGCCTGAATTGATTTTTTCTAAGTACAGGCTAACAACCAGAATGAGGAATGTGAAGGTATCTCAAGAGTTGTCTCAGGATGCTTCAATGTTTCTCAGCATACAAGGTATATCTAAATATAAATATTACTTACTTGCTACTGAGCAATGGTTTATTTCAGAGAAAGGTACATTTGCTAAGACATGAACCATTTATCTGAAAAGATATGATGGATGATTGCATTCAGAGAACAGTTAATATTCTCCACTCAATTAATGAAGATGAGCAAATACATGCTGTTCTTCTTGATAATATTTTTATAGTGGAAGCAAGATAGTTTAACCAAACGCCCACCTTGTTTAAAAATGGAAATACCACAAAAACTGCGCTGGTCTGAAAACATCACTACACCTGTCAAAGAAAAATCTATTTTCTGCACTCAAAAAAATAACTACAGACATCCAAACTATAATATTTTATAGGTAATAAGCAGATCAAATTGGTTATTCAATGTTAAATGCCATGGATATTTTGTTTTACTACTATGGATGTTTTACTACTCAAACATCTTTCACTACATTGTATAAAAAAAAGATTTAATTTTTAGGAAGAATAATGTAATGGGAGCCTACCTATAGTTTGAATATTGCCACCTATAACATAGGTAAGTTAAATATATTATTTTGTGAACATGAAATTACAATGTCTGGAGACTGTAAATATGAAGGAGTGACACCCATCTATGAATCCTTGCACCAAACCTTTCATAAGTATGTGGCCCTGGGCTAGTGTGCTAAATTCTCTGTATCTCAGTCTTTTCATCTATAATATGAGGAAAATAATAGTAATTACCTTACAACATTTTTTATGAAAATTATATATATGATTATGTCTCCAAAGACACTAACATACCTGGCAGTGATTGTTGAATATGTATTAGTATTATTCATTTTAGTTTGTTAATTTGAGGACATAAATGTCTTCAAAAGAAATGAATTTCCATAAAATTCATTAAAAAAAAATATCCTCCTTCTATTTTCAATTTAGCATCGCTGGATTTTTATTGCAACACTGACCACATAAATTTTTGTTTCCATTATTGCGGCTCCCAAATTTACACCCCTGACAAAATTTTGTTTGACTCCATAAGGATGAAAACATTGAAATTTCATTTTTGATATGGCACAGTACTATAAGTAAAATAGGATCCAATTTGAAAATTGGGTTTTATTCCTACACTGTCAACTTGTGTATTTGGATCTGAGTTTTTGATCAATCAGTTGGTTGGCCATAGGCAATTCATTTGGCTTTACTCAAACATGTTTATTTCATTTATTAAAGATTACTAACAATTTCTCAAAACTGTTGCAAGATGGTTAAATGGGCTGAAGCAAGCAAAAAGTCTAGCACAGAAATATGAGCTCCTTCTCTTTACCTTATCCTATTCATTTTTCTGCTCCCAGCAGGATTGCCAATGAATTCTCATCTTTGATAGTTCATATCCACCAAATGAGCTTCCTATTTTCCTAATGCAAGCATTAGCTGCCTCCAGTTGTATGTTAGTTCTGCTCTTGAATCTAGCTATTTCTTGCTACAAGTTGAAAGCATATAAAAGGCTTCCTAAGTGATATTTACCACATTTTCATTTCCAGGTAGTCTAAGAGCTAGCGTCTACTACTTTCTTGACCTTCTGCTTTGTTTTACTGATTTCCTTAACCTCAGCACCCCCTCTTCTTTGTGTTCCTTGTCTTGACTTGCTGCTCTTGGCTCCTAAATTATTACAACCTGTCTTCAGTTATGTTTTAACTGGCAACCTAAAAACATTTATGGATAACTGGGAAAACAATTGCATAAAACATAATATAATATAAAAATTATCACTAGTGTATGCACTTTAGTATATTTATTTAAAATCATTAATGAGGCCATCTAGAAAAGCAGTTTATGGTCAACAAATGCTCAGGACTCTAGTCTTCAGTACCGCAGCTCTGTTTACAGATTCCATATCTAGTTTAAACCCATGGCCTAATGGTGGCCTTTGACTTTTGCCAAAATTCTGGTTTGGGGCTTCTTTTATCATCTTTGACCTGTGCTTCTGATCTGACCAATGACATTTGGATTTACACCACCTGTCTTCTTGATTTTATATCCACTACTTTATTTTGGCTTCCAGTTTCACTGAATATATTGAATTCTGACTTCACCATTGATTAATTTTCATCTTTCACGCTCTTAATTTCATCAAGACTCTTAGTTACTTATACCCACTCTGGAAACTGGTGGGGAAAAAAATCTAGAGAAACGTAGGATCTAGGACCATTAGCTTTTGTAAAGGCAAGTAAAGGAGTGTCCCATAAGCTTGTATTCTTATATTTAATCAGCTCAATAGTTTCTTTGTCCAGAGAACAAATAGTGACTGTCAATTCCTAACCCTTCCCCCCAACAATCCTATTTTCAAGTGTGTCACTAAAATGCTAATGACTGAGATTAACTTAAATGGTAAGTATCCAAAATATAACTCATTTTTATTCTTTTACTGTTTATTTATTTTGAGAGAGAGAAATAGGAAGGGGGTGGTCAGACAGAGAGAGAATCCCCAAGCAGGCTCCTCACTGCCAGCACAGAGTGGGATGCGGGGCTCAAATTCATGACCTGAGCCAAGGTCAAGAGACCGATGCTTAGCCGACCGAGCCATCCAGGCACCCCTCTAATTTTTAAAAGTCATGTTCAGTAAGTGGAAAGAGCAAAAAAAGATGGTTACAGGATGGTTACTTAGAATAAGGATGTCTTGAATTATACTGGGACTGGATGTCATTTGTCATGAGAAAGGTCTAACTCTAGGTTAGTCTCAGAGCAGGAGAGAGCTGCAGACCTTGAATGAGACATCAGTGAGGTTTGAAAAGAAGTTTCAAATTTATAAAACGTAAGTGTCAAAAGAGAAATGAAAAAAGCAAAGCATTTAGAGGAAAAAGCAGTGATGTCACCTGAGAACTGTTATTGGTTCTGGTACCACTTCCATGTGGCTTTGCAGAGGACAGACAGGCACAGGGTATTGGAGCTGGAAGGGATCTTTGAAACCATCTATGGCAGCCCCCTCATTTTTCCAGGACATTTAACATCTATCATTTCCTTCCTGCCTCTTGTGGGTCCATACTTAGAAACTTTGGCCCTGCATGTTCAATGCTTTCAGAAATAGTAGCTGCCTTAGAACATACTGAACTGGATTAAAAGAAGCATCAGCTTCCCCGGCAAGAAACCTATATGTGTGTGTAGAACACACTTTACCATCTGTTTCTTTTTCCACTTTAAGCCAGGTTCCCTTTTTTGTATCCAGTGATGCAATCCTGCCAAAGCTTTTGGGTCAATGTTAATAGAACTATGAGAGGATTTTTTGAAGGGGAAGTCAAGTTACTATATACTCTGTAAGTGATACTCAAGAGTCTTCCAACAGTAATTTTCTGCAGATATATATATATATATATATATATATATATATATATATATATGTATGGATCCCCAACTACTCTTAATTGGGGAGAATAGTATATATCAAGTAGGGTAGGTATTCTTTAAAACATTTTTTCTAAAGTATTTACAGCTATGGAACTTGTAAATACTCTGATGCCAAGTTACTTATAGACAAGTAGCATGGCTTGCAGGCCAAGTACATGTATTTACCTACAATAGCATCCTATTTACACCTGACAAGGACTTTTGAGTGAACCAGTTAGTCAAGATTCACTTTATGGTAGCATGATCTATCTCAGAATCCAGTACATTCCTTTGGCATTTATTCGAATCTGATTACATCACTTAATATAAATTCTTCTTATATGTATTTATTTACTTTTTCACCAAGATGTGGGTTCTGTGAAGATTGAGATTATATCTGTCAAGCCATTTTTTATGCCAAGTATCTGGAATAATAGGTTACAAATAGATATCTACTGAATTAGACGATCAATGAGAATTTGAGAAGATTGTGGTGTGAGAGCTGAGCTGGGACCCCAAGAATGAGGGTGGACTGTAAAAGGAGAAGGAAACAGGCAAGGCTATGTTGCAGGTGTGTTGGGGGTGGGGGTGTCTTTGGCCACATTTGTGGGCTGTTGCAATGACATTAAAGAAACTCTGACTTTTTGTCAATATAAAAATTAACTTGCCTTGGTACAATAAACCTGGCAAAACTTTGCAGAAATCTTCTGAATGTGTAAAATTACAGTTGCAATGAATAGTTATTTAATAAACCAAGAATAAAAAAATCTCCATGGAACCCTCTCAAATGTATACCCTTGCCTTATTTTTATTTTACTGTGTGGTTCAGTTTAACCCTGAACTTCCTATCCAATACTTTGGCAGCTGTGGTTCTTCATCCATACTAGACTCTGAAAAACATTCTATGTAACCATTCATTAGAAAATTATATGAAGTTAAATGTTGACTCCCTTTGCTGTTTCAACTTTATGAAAAGGGTAAGCATATGCAATGCCTAGTTTTCATCAATATTAAAACTTCCTAAGTCAATATAAACCACACATTACCCCATGCTATGCTAAATGTACCTTAAGCAAAATCAAAGTTGTTATATTCTCACAGCAGATTTGACACCCACATAAAAAAGAAAAAAATGCAGAAGCCACTGAATACTTTGTACCTAGTATATTATTCTCTACAAGCATAGAATGAAGTCATTTTTATTTCTAAGTGAAGAGAAGAATATTCTTAATTTTGAAGAAAAGAGTTCTGTTTTAGGAAAACATGGCTTAGTTATAAGTTGGCAATTATTGTTTTCTATTATTCCCCTAAAGGTATTAGAAATATTAACCAGTACTTACTCATCTCCCACTGTGAGCCCTCTCCCAGCTCATGCATTTTAATTCATCTTCTGTTTTTAGTCATATTGTGATTTTTTTCCCCTCCATAATGTCAGTGACACTACAGTCTTCCTTTTCCTCTGTCAAGGGACACTGCTTTGCCTCTTCTGTGATCCTACACTCCTTTTTTCTAGTCAAAGGAGAGGAATCTTTTCTCCTTTAATAAATATATGGAAATTTTGCTCCTTTTCAAACATGATTATGTTTCAATTAACTTTTTTTAAGACAAGGAGTGCTAAAATATGTTAATGTTCAAATCCACATGAAACTTAAAGATAAACCGCTATAACCATGTATTTTACTTGGTTAATTATTTAGGCTCCTTTCTGTGATTATTTACACTGCAATGCAATCTTCAGATAGCATGTCCATATGCCTCAAGGAATGCTCCACCTGGCTTTACGAATCAATAGTTTCTATTGATGGAATAAAGCGGAGTACAAGAAGGAAACTTTCTCCAAAGATGAGCTCACTCAGAGTGAGGTTAAAAAAGATGACTGCTTAGTGGCCAGCTCCCAAAAGAAGCAGCACAGGAGGGAGAAGTGCGAAGAGTTGGAACCGTGTCATTCCCCACCTTCGAATCATCTGTTCAACTGTAACTTGGAAATACTGAGAAACCTGTCTTTAAGGTAAAATCAGGCCAAGCTTTGCAAAAGAAGAGAAACTGACATTTATGGAACACCTATTATATTTCAGGTATTGTGAAAGTGGGCATTTCTCCCAGGCTATCTGCTTTGATTTTCAGAACACATGAAGTGAATATTATCATCTGTCTCACCTCTTTTTTTTTTTTTTTTTTTAACAGGTGTGAAAGCTTGTTACACAGCTAAAAAGATCCAGGTTAAATGCAAACATTTCTCACTCTGTGTTCCCCACTCAATTATCACAAACTTCCTTCTTCCCTTCAATTCCATCCTTCCTCATCCATCCATCCAACCATCCATCTACTCATCCTCCCTTGCTCCCTCCTTCCCTCTCTTCCTGTAACAAACATTCAGCATTTACCACGCACCAATCACTATGCGGGATATCAAAAATTATCAATCATGCTGCTAACCATGAAGGGTACAATATACTTTGTGTTTTTTTTTCATATTATATTTTGTGCTTTACAGAATATTTCTACAAAACTAAATTTCACACTAATGTAAAATGTGCATAATGTACTTAATGAATGAAAGTAGACAGTATATTCACAAATCTTATCATGAGTAAGAAATAAAGCAAACATAGTTTGATCCTTAAAATGATTATGTAAACAAAACATAAAGAAACTAAATGAAACTCAAAAATAATAGACTTATGATGTTTGTGTCCTTACAATGAATGATTAGTTGTTAACAAACAGAGCTGAAATGACTTTCAAATATATAATAAGCCTTAAAGTTGTTTGGCATTTAATATTGTAGCTGCACAAGTGAGGAAGCAAAATGGCCCAATATCTTTCTTCTGCCATTCTCTTCCCTTTAGCCCTTAGTAGTTATATTCTTCCTTCTCATGGTCTATCAGTGGCTTTCAGAAGTGAAGGAAAGAGCTGCTGCTTTGGGTCAGGTGTTTGAATATTTCACGGTGTATGACAGTGGATGTTCTCAGTGGGTGAATATAGGAAAAATATGCTTGTAACCCTGTAGAGATTATGTATTCTATCCAGAAATAACGACTTTTTAAATTAACAGCAACTGAGCTTTTTGTTAATAGTGCATTGAGGTTTTTAGGTAGTATTTCATATATTTTACTCATCAGAGAATTCTTTACACATTTTGCCATTATACTTTATGAACTTGGTAGAGGACTGAGAACATATCATGAAACGCTGCTATTATTTCTGCCTTCATAACAAACACAGGGCAAATTTCACACAGTTAAAAATAATTTAGATGTGAATAGCTCCTTGATTTATTAAACTCAAAAATATAAGCCTTTCCCCAGCCCACTCCATTTCAAACTAGTTAGGAGAACCATCACAGAAGACTCCCAATAGTCATCAGTCAGAGCAGAATATTTGGTGGATAAGTATGGTAATTGTCAGGGAGCAAGAATTTCTTCTGTTCCTCAAAGGTCCTTCTAGCTGGACTAAGAATTAAGTTGACATGAGAAAGATTAACAGGGGAAAATCAATAGGTATACAAATGGGGGAATCCACGTCAACATGGAAATCCCAAAGACAGGCAAAATGAGTTGTATACATCATTCCAAACCAAGGAGATGGAGGGTGGGGGTCTGGGATTTAAGAGGAAAGGAGTGGGCTTCACAAGGCAATAAGAAGAGCGGATGTTTGGTAATTAGATGTTTGCCCTACTGTACAGATGGGTCACTCAGATAATACTTATCTCTGCTAATAACCCTTATTCTGGGAAAGACTGTCCTCCCAATTTAGATTATTTATGTCCCTACAGGAGAGGCAAAAGTTTCTCTTGAACCCATAGGGTCTCAAATGTCTTCCACTCAAATTAATCCACAGGCCAAATTGTCCTATTCTGGGGAGGGGGGGGCTGTCCTGAACCCCTTCATAATCATACAAATAATGTTGTGCTTAATAATGTATAGATAGTATTTGTCATTATACTTTGAAAAGATAGCCAACAGATGCTGGCAGAGATATTTTTATGTGTCTCTGCCCATGTAGATTTTGTAGTCTATAAAGATATGCAAAATTTGTCTTTAAAAATGGGGTTATGATAGGGGCACCTGGCTGGCTCAGTTAGTAGAGCATATGACTCTTAATCTTAGGGTCATGAGTTCAAGGTTCACATTGGGTATAAAGTCTACTTAAAATAATACATAGATAGATAGAGCACTTTTAAAAATAGAGTTATGATAATATTCATCAATTATACTAATGAAGTTCTGGCATATTTAAAAATAATGGAAATGCTTACAAATATCCATGTAATAATTATAGCTAATATGCATTTATATAATACAATATATACAATAATACTGATTATATATGATATAATCAGACCTTTCACATATATACTCTTTCACTTAATTTAGCCCTGTCATCTATGTTCTAATGAGGAAGATGATGTTTTTTACCCCAGTATACAGAAGAGGAAACAGACTTGGAGACTTGAAGTCATGGAGCCACAAATTTAACTAAGTGGTGAAGCCAGAATTTAAATGCTGGAAACTGATTTTGGGGTCCTTATTCTTAAACACTTCACTATGTTATATGGGGGAATCATCATGATTTTTGAGATTTCATCCAATTTTCGGACAATGTGAAGACACCATTTTATTGTGTCATCATATGAATTGGGTGTTATAGTATGTATACAACTAGGGGAAAGAATCACCTAATAAAGCAAGCTTGCTTTTAATGCTTGTTTCTGAACTCTGAGCAGTACCTCTCACAAGTACCAAGTACATTGTGAACTACAATGTTTCTATTAGAGAATCTGACTAGCTGAAGTTTGCAGGCACAAAGAGTGTCAAGCAAACATAATACTTAACAGAAGGGTAACCTCTTATATTAGCTGCTAGAAAGGGGGAAAAAAGCAACTAGTGAATAAAAGATTACCTAATTCTTAGTCATTTTTTTTAAGTAGTCAGTTTTCTTTTTAAACGGAATTGTGAATAAGCATAGGTATAACATCCATCTTTGAAAATAGTTCCACACCCAGAAGGAAAAGCTAACCTCCTCCCAAGAGTAATTGTGATTCCGTTAAGTCCACAGGAACATAATATTGATCCAAAAACACACTTCTCTATCGGGAGTCTTTGAAAGGGATTTAATGAGCCATATTCTCCCTGTGTATGGGCTATGTCTTGGGAATAAATTAAGCTCTTTTGCAAGCTGAATTAACTCTTTCAAGCCACTTGAGTATTATTTAGTGCACTGAAGCAGTGCCTTACAGACAATCTGTCTTAAAATTTAAAAGTTGTTGAATCTTGAAAATTTTGCGTAGGTATTCACTGTGGGATTATTATTTCTGGTTATGAAAAATAAGTGAATTTGTATTAGATAGAGAATTATAAGCAGGATCAGAAATATAATATTTACAAAATATAGAGTAATATAGAAATAAAAAGACACTCAAATGGAAGTCAGGAGAGCTGGTACCTAGCTCCATCTCTGTACTCAGATATACTACTATGGTGAACCTCTTAAAGTTACTTAAATTTCTGAGATGCTGCAGTTTGCATCAGAAAGACCTGGAAGGCTTTACAATAATTATAAGGAATCTGCACATTTACACCAACATCAAACATTAGCCACAGATGTGATAAATAACTGCGAGCACTACTAGATCAGTCTGAGTCCAGTCAGGAACATGTAGAGGGCTCTTTAAGGCTTGAGCAATGGAATGTAGAGCAAGGCAAAAGGGCCCACAGTGACCCCAGAGCTGTATACAAACAGGCCCATTAGGTGAGCTGCCTCAAAATCTCCATAGCCATCGCTGATCAGTGGGTTACTTATACCTGGACACAGTTACCAAACGGAAAATCCCACATGTTCCCTTACGCCCTCATGATGCCATTCAACTCACCCTGCCTCTTCACAGTCTCTCTTGCTGTCTTGTGTACTGCTCCCTTTTGCTATATATCAATACTTCTATCTCCTCTGTTCTGCCTCTGGTGAATTCGTTCACCATCTGCACCACCAGTTTCCACTCGATTGGGTCAACCCACATTTGTGGGCCCCCATCTGATCAGGAGAGACACCACAGAACATAGTGGACATAACAACATTTAACAGAGGACATTTAATGCGGGAAATAGTTCCAACAATGTTGAAGAGGTGAAAAGCCAACCAAGGAATTGACAGCAAGCAAGACTTGGCAGCCAACTTAGGTGCTGTATACCAGCATCAGCTGAAGTGAATTTCCACATAATCACACTCCCTCTTGTATGGTCCTAAGAACATGAAAGAAGAAAATCCTCACTCAAAAGGGCAGCATTTAGAGCAAAACATCTTATGTTCCACTATGCTTGGAAAGAGATATGGTCTGAGGTTAGGCTCTAAATTGACTACTAGGGAATGACAGAGATTTGGCACATGGCCAGGAACTTCTAGTGGGTAAGACTGGAGGATTAAAAGAAAGAAAAAAAAAAGATTTATAGCAGTCTATTAAAAGAACTTTTGAAAAAAGATTCTAGACCCTCAAATATGTGTATCTATCGAATGGCCACCAAAAGGCCTCCACCATAGAAGAAGCCTTTAATCATGGTTTCCAGCTATTCCAGTGCTTGCCATGGTGGAAAGGACAAGGGATACAATGAGTACCATGGAATCTTCCTTTGTGTTCCTTCCTAAAAGAACACTGGACTTTTCAGGTAGATCCTGCTCCCCAGAAAAACCCATGTAATTAAGGATGCTAATTCCAACTACAGAGGTAAGCCTGATTAGGTTATGATAAGGATAGCAATTCCTCCCTGTCCTCCTTATTTGTTAGTTTAGGAACTGAGGCTTAATCCAATCAAAACTTGGCATCCCAAGGCCATTGTTATTGGTCCAAAGTAAGACAGAATCAATCAAATCAAACAACTTTTTTTCTTTTTTTTTAATAATTGACAAGTTTTCTCTCATCTTTCTGAGGTTAAAAAAAAAAAAAAAAAAAGCCTAGGGCACCTGGGTGGCTCAGTTGGTTAAGCTTCTTACTCTTGGTTTTGGCTCAGGTCATGCTTTCAAGTTTCCTGAGGTGGAGCCCCACATTGGGCTCTGAGCTGACGGTGCAGAGCCTGCTTGGTATTCTCTCTCTCCCTTCCCCCACTCATGCTGTATCGTCCTCCCTGTCAAAATAAATAAACTTTAAAAAAAAATCATTTAAAAAAAAAAAGCCTAAATCTTGCTGGAATCTTCTTGTAAACAAGATATAACTAACCTAAAATCAAAGCTGATACACCGAATAGAGAATAAAGAGAATTGTAGGGAAATGGCACCAGAGCCCTAATTATAATGCATGCATATTCTACTAGAATTAATTCTGTAAGGCTGCCATAACAATGTGTCACCAATGGATGGTTTAAAATATAAGAACTTACTGTCTTACAGTTCTAGAGGTCAGAGCTCCAAATCAAGGCATAGATATGGCCATGTTCCCTCTGAAGGCACTAGAGAATAATCTGTGTCTGATCTCTCTCTTAGTTTCTGTTAGCCTCAGGTGTTTCTTGGCTGGTAGATACTTGTCTTCTCATTGTCTTATTTACAAATATGCATATCTGTCTGTCTCTATGTAAAAAATATCCCCTTTTTATAAGGACACCAATATACCAGGTTTTGAGCCCACACTAATGATTTCATTTTAACTTGATTAACTTCATGAACACCCAAATTCAAATAATGTAACATTCTGAGGTACTAGGGGTAAGAACTTCAACATTTCTTTTTTTTTTTTTTTTTTTTTTTTAGAGGACACAATTCAACCTATAAAAATATCTTTCTGTTGAATTTCCTGTTATTCAAAGGGCATATATTCTTATATTTTATTCAAGTCTGGGTTCCAAGTTACTTACAACCCATAGTCCCACACTTAATTCAAAGGCTATATAAGCAGTTAACAAAGTAGACTTTTGCTGTCTATGGTTGAGAGTGAAATTTTCCATCCATAGTAACTCAAAACTAAAGGTTCACAATCTTATTAGGAGACTAGGCATTGTTACAGGTGAAGGGGAGAAGAATCTGCCATCTAAAATATGCATAAGGATGGGGCGCCTGGGTGGCGCAGTCGGTTAAGCCTCCGACTTCAGCCAGGTCACGATCTCGCGGTCTGGGAGTTCGAGCCCCGAGTCAGGCTCTGGGCTGATGGCTCAGAGCCTGGATCCTGTTTCTGATTCTGTGTCTCGCTCTCTCTCTGCCCCTCCCCCGTTCATGCTCTGTCTCTCTCTGTCCCAAAAAAATAAATAAACGTTGAAAAAAAAATTTAAAAAAATAAAAAAATAAATAAAATAAAATAAAATATGCATAAGGATTATTTTAGCATATGGATTATTTTGAGATTATTATTTCTTTAAGATACAGCAGACACAGGAAAAACTCTGAAAACCAAGTAGAAGTTACCCTTTTATAAGAGATATTTACATTTATAAGGGAAATTTCCATTTGTAAGAGTGTCTCCATCTGTAACAGGAAGAGGAAGATGACTAAATCTCTAGAAGCGCTTATCAGTGGGGAAGGCTATGACCTACATCTTCATAACAATCTAACCCTCAACAACTTCCTGATAGCCTCCCATACCTGGCTGTTTTGCCCCCCAATATTTTGACAGTATTTAAGGTGGTGTTTTGAGCCATTTTGGAGAGTTATTTAGTTTTCTGGATATCTCCCATGTAAACAGAAGGGCTATTTTAAAGCCAAAAATAAAATGAATTCATTTATTTTGAGTAGATATGTATATGCTCAGTTGAATTTAACAAAATTATTAAAAGTGAATCAGAGTGAATGAGTAGAAGCAACTTTTACCATCTCATTTATTTTGCTAATGGCATTATGCTTGTCCTGAAGAAGTAAGTTCAAATCTAAGATTATATTAGGGCCAATTGAGTCTCGTGAGTGAGCCTGAACTGGAATAAAGGGTTAGATAGAAATGTTCCTTATACACTCATGTACAGTAGCTTGCCAATATTCACAACCACCATGTTGACCAATGCTCTTGGGCCTTCTCTTCAAGGATTTGCATACCAAACATAGGGTAAGTCTAAGAAAATCATGACTATTGATGTAGGAAACAAAGGCAAATGAAAAATTAAATTTCATGACTGTCTACAGCCCACTAACAAGTCCTTGAAACAGGCAGAGTGACCTTCTCTGGGAACTCAGCTGCCTCAGTGTTGATACTTGCTAAGGACAAAAGGCAATCTTAGCCCGACTCCCCAGTATCACATAAATCTACTTTAACATATAAAAATTCCTTTGGAAACTTCCTTTATCTTTACCTTCCCAGATATAGGTTGGCAATCATACTCCAAGCTTAGGGCTCCCTGATTATACATCTGAAGGATCTCATGACTGAGGTTTTACTAGACAGTAATAAATGACCTTTTCCTAACAATAGCAAGCCCCCTCAAGGTCCTGGAAACCTTGCTTCCAAAATTCCTTAGAGACTTAGCGGTCCCTAACCCTCTCCCAACTTGAAAGTATATAATCAGTCAGCTGTCACAACCACAGTGCATGCAGCTGTTTCTGCTGCTGGGTCCTGTCCCCATGCTTTAATAAAACCACCTTTTTGCACGGAAGGCATCTCAAGAATTCTTTCTTGGTCATCGACTCTAAACCCCAACATTTCCACATCAACTATGACACATTTACTTCTGGGAGTCAGAGTTAGAATTGCAGGCAGCTCTTGGACCATTCCATTATAACAAAGCAGTCACTTGTACTAACCATTCCCTCAATAATATGCAAAGTCACTCATGGTATAGTTTATTTCTTAGATAACTTAACTGATCACAGTTATTTCATAGTTCATTTAACCTATTAATATTCAAGGGAAAAGGTTTTATTCATAAAAGTGTGATCTTTGAGTTAGAGATTTGGGGTGTTTAGTATTTGAACAGATTATACCCTTTTCTTTGTAGCATATTTTTTTTCTACTATTTTAGTCATGGATACATTAGATGTGAGGATAAGCAATTTACTGTTTTTCCAATTATGTATAATTTGTAAGTATCCTAAACATAAAAACACCTTTTCTGTTAAAGACTCTTAGATAATACTTCAGAAATGTAAAACACAAAACAAAACAAAATAAAACCCCCAAACCTAAACTTTACTTGTGGATATTTTTAAAGAGTACAGGTAATATGAAAATTACTTTACAAAATTCAAATGAAAGTATGCATGATTATTATATAATTTAGAATAACAGGCAAAAATCTTAGTCTCAAAATATCAATACATTCAGGGGGAAAAAAACTTAGGATTAAGGTATTGCTCAGATATTTTTACTCTTTCTAATGTTAGTGTTGAGTATCAACCAATTAAACAGTCTTCATAAATCTCTATGTTAGATGCTTCTAGTATTCTATTTGTTTGACATCCCACATGCAAGGACTATGAAGAGGTACCATTGCATAATGGTTTTGCTTCAATAGCTTTCTCCACCAAAGTGAAAACCTCCTAAAATGGCCCTGAAATTTGTGATAATAACATTTCATTTATGCCCTCAGCTTTCAAGTCCTGACTTTATATTTGCTTTATAATGTTGAATTGAGAGTTTATTGCTCAAAAGAAAATGAAAATGGGAGGAAAGAAAAGAGGGGAGAAAAAGAAAACCACTTTCTAAATCCAAATTGACTCAGACATTGTCCCATCCACAAATTCTCTCCTCCTAAAATAATGCACTGTCTTCTACTTACTCAAAGTGCCATTACTGAGTTTCTGTTTGAATTAAATATAGGTCAGCTTGTGTGTATAAAATTACCAAACCCTTACAGAAATTTAGTGTGCAATTTCAAGTGCTCAGTTTGTCCACTAGAGTGCACCGTCGTAATCTCACGAATATAAGAGAAATGTGTTGATGTTTTTTTAATGTACATAACAGAGAAATACAGTATTAAAAAACTGCATTTCGTAATTGCCACCAACTTCTAAATACATGACAAATTGCATGCAAATTAGATTTAATTTACCTAATGTTGTATGGGTTCACAAAAGGCTTTTTAAAAAGTCAACATCAAGTATTTGAAAGTTTTGTTTATATTTTTCCCATTATCAGCATAGCAATGACAGGACTTGCTTTTACTTTTTTTTTTAATTGGGAATGTGAAAATACAAAAGGAAAACAATAATTACATCTTTAGGTGGCATATATAGTGTTCATCCAAGGGTATCAGGATTTCTTTTTGATTTAAATAAGGAAAAGATGTTTGTTCATTTAAAGTACTCTCCAATGCTGCCTTCCTGTCTGACAATAAAAATGCATATTGAATTCTATAGTCACAATAGGGAAGGATAATGCATATCCTGCAATAGGAAAGGGGAAAGAAGAAAAATATATAACATGTCCCAGTGAGCAAATGAATCATAGAAATTAGAATGGAAAGGACCTATTATGCAATGAAGACTACAGCTCAGGGAAAACACAGTTCCATTTATGTTTATTTCAGATTACTCTGCTCAGCATTTATACTGTTCTTCCAACAATAGCTCTGTCTTCCCCTTTCTAACACCACACACATCCCATAATTGTCTGTAGTAGCTTTTTCCTCAGCCCGATTGAGATTGCTTTCAAGGCTAAGTTCACACACTAGAGTAATTAACTACATAATTGGTCTAGAGTGAATCTTATATTGTCTTCTATGATACTGTCCTATTTCCCATCACATTACTTAATAGAAGCTGCCACTATTTCTAATGCTTAAATCGGGAGATTTAAGAGGCTGATTTATTCAGCTATAGGGGGAAAAATGAAAGGACTAGAAACATTCTTTTCACATAGGGACCTGAAAAAAGTTTAGGGCTGCAGATTAGGTTTTGGAATGAATATCTTTCTGCTTAGGCAAAGTGGAGATTTCTTGGGATTGTAATCATCAGCCTGGGGCACTATGATCTATACCAGTGGTTCTGACATGATAGTCCCTGGACCAGCAGCATCAGTATCACTTGGCACTTACTTCTTTTCCCTTCTTGGGCCCCACTCAGGAATACTGAATCAGAAGCGCTGGAAATGGGGCCCAGTGATCTGTGTCTTAACAAGCCCTCGAGGGGATTGTAATACACACTAGAGTTTGGAACCACTGATTTATACTGCTAAAAGCATTTTTGAAAAAGTGGCAAAATTATGACTCTCATATGATTTTAAATAATCATGTGCTGATTTATTTAACTCATTAATGAGAGGGATGGTAAGATGTCATAACCAGTTCAAACACAAATTCAAATAACTATACATATCTAGATAATAACAAACACTGAAATGAATGTGTAAAAGATTTAAGACTACTAAATTCACTGGGCAGTAGTCAACTGTACTCACCAAGCACAATCCGTTTGCTTTTCTATGGATCATCTGTATTATTATTAGTTTTTTGCCACCAGTTTTCTATATCAGGGTTATAAAGTAGCCATAGTCACTTTGGGAATGGTTCCCTGGGAAAAAAGTGGGTTTTTTTTTTTTTTCCTAATATATATATATATATATATATATATATATATATGCATATAAATCTTTTATATATATTTTTTCTTAACAGTTTAGAACACTTTAGCTCACATAAAGCTTACTATGGTTAAACATCATTCATCTTGGAATTCTTGTCATCCTAACACAAAATTCCCATTTTTATGCCTATCTTTGCCTCTGATCTATTCCCAGTTGACATCACTTAATGAGTTAATACTGAGGGAACATGGAATAAGGGGGATAAAATAGTATGTCTTTTTTTTTTTTTTTTTTAGGCATGATCTGAGCATTGGATGTCCTAAGAATGAACGTGAGAAACACTTCTGGAAATAGAATCCCATGCAGTATCTTGAAATTTTAGTGTAGCAAGTAACTTAGTATCATTTGCGGATTATCTGCAGGGCAGAGAAAGTCTGCTAAATGGGCAGTAGAAATCTATCCTATAAAGGCAATAAGTTATAACAAATAAAACAAGTATCCTAATATGTTATTGTATGCAATAAGGTCAAGGTTTGAAAAAAAGAATTTAGTAAAATCAGCAAAATTCAAGTGTTCTACTTCTGTCATAGTTTTAACCAATTCATACTGACATAGGTACTCAACTTACAAAACTTAGCCTGTCAACAACATAGAGAGAAAAAAATATATATATATTTCTCCTCCTTTCTCTTAAGAAATGTATTCCACTTAATAATAACTGCCAATCCCAAGCTAGGTTTAATTATGCCTTCAAAGCATCTATTGAAGAGGAGGGACCGGTGCAGTATAGTAATGAAGGGAAACAAAATTTGCCACCCTAAAACGTGACTCTGCCACCAGGGTTATTTTAGGCTACTTATGGGTAGGAAAGAGCAGACAGGAAAAAACTCTGAAAACCAAGTAGAAGTTAACCTTTTGTAAGGGACATTTACATTTATAAGAGAAATTTCCATTTGTAAGAATGTCTCCATCTCTGTAATAAAAAAAGGAGGATGATTACATTTTTAGAAACTGTATCACTGGAAAAGGCAAGGATCTGACAACATGCCCTTGTTTACTGTGCTATACCTGCAACCATCCTGTAACTGGCTCCCACCCTACCCCAACCTCACCCCATCAGCCCCAACACCTTTAGTCTTTAGCTAGTGGTGGCTTGGGCCATATTTGGGAGTCATTGTTTTCCTGGCTATCTCCCATACATACATGGTATTAAGTTTCTGATTGTCTTTTGCATGTTAATCTGTTAATTTTATATCACAGAGAGTCTCAGTCAAGAACCTAGAAGTATAGAGAGAAAATTATTATGTTTTTTTTTTCCCTACAGTGGAACAAAAAAGTTATGAAAAACCAAACCAGAATTTGGGGCATGAGGTTAGATCCAGATCTATTATAATTAGTCTACTAGTTAATCTAGTAATTAGTAATTAGTAGTAATTAGTACTTACTAACAGATCATTTAGTAAGATCCTTCAGTCTCAGATTTTATATCTTTGAATTGAGGAGACCTCTACTGTATGGCAGAAAATTGCATATGTCATAAAACAATAATTAAGTTCTAACACCAGACAAGTGAGCATCATATGCACGTGTAGGGAAGAAAAACATTTTTTTTCCTACTACCCTTAGCTACCCTTCTAGCTAACGCCCTGCAAATTAGACTTTAAAAAGATTAACAAGAGAAAAGCATAAAACATTAATTTAATATAATTTTTATGACAAGGAAATGACTCAGAAAACAGTTAAACCTGAATTTTTAATTTTTTAAAATGTAGGTTTAATGAATTATGGGAAGTTGTAGAAAAACATGATAGGACAAAAGATTAAAGTCTGTTCATTTGGACTCCAACTGGTGTCTCACTGTCTTTGGAGAAAAGGAAGTTTCTTTCCTCCAGGTATGGAGAGGACACCTCTCACAAGATGGTGATATGACCTGCTTCAGGAGAGAAGGGAGAGGTTAGAGTCCTTTCTTCATCTGCATTTCTCAAGTTCCTTCAGTTTAAAATATCTAATATAGGGATGCCTCAGTGGTTCAGTTGGTTGAGCATCCAACTCTTGATTTTAGCTCAAGTCATGATCCCAGGGTCATGAAATACAGCCCAGCATTGGGCTCTGAGCTGGACGTGGAGCCTGCTTAAGATTATCTCTTTCTTTCTGCCCCTCTCCCCACTCAAGCTCTTTCTCTCTCTAAAATAAAAGGTAAAAATAATAATAATAAATATCTAATATGCCAAATGTCATATTTTGGGGTAGCATGTTTTGAATTCCATCACACCTGATTATAAATATATGAAATTTGGAAAGTTATGGTCCAAAAATGTCAAAACTTTAATATATTGAACCTGAGGTTTGAAGGTGGCTGGAAAGTATTCCATATTTCTTGCAATATAACAATACCATCTAGTTGAGAGAAAGTGTGAGTAGTAATACAACACACACACACACACACACACACACACACACACACACACACAGAATCTCCAGTTTAACAGTGGATAGTCCTCAACTTACAAAACTCAAAAACATCTACTATTAGCCAATTTTAGGATTTTTAATCCCTTCATGGATGTTGATATAAATAATGTAAAAACACATCAAATCTGTTCCCTCAACCATCATAAATTTTCCATGTTTCCCAGGATATTTTCCTTAGCTTGTAGTTAACGTCCCTCCCTTATTTTCAGTTAGTGAGATCTTTTTCAGTCTTCAATGTATAATTTAAAATACTTTTTCTGGAATTTTCTTTGTCTACTGCTCATCCTTATAAGACTTAGTCCTCTCTCTTTGTTTCTGTTAGAAATTCTTTATACTTGGAATGGTTTTCATTTAATTCTGGCTTTTAGAAACAGTGAGCTGTCTAAATATTTATCACTGACTCGATTGTGAGATTTTTTTAGAGGAAGGACTAGGGTGTATTAACTTATAACCTTTCTGCCCAACAGAGTACTTTATGTTTGCCGAATTTGGATGATAGATATTCCAAAACCCAGTTGACCTAAAAAATGACAGAAACTATAATAAGACTAGGCTTCCTATTCTCTCATGTCTCGCAAGAGGGGAAATATATTTTTATCTTTGATACCTGTTTTCTTTTGTTTTTTCACTGAATTCAAACTCATTTCAGTCAGAGAATTGTACTTAATGATACTTTCTTTCCTTCCTCCATTCCTTCCTCCTTCCCTCCCCCCCTTTTTTCTTCCTTCCTTCCTTCTTCCTTTCTTTTATATTTTTACTAACAGCATCATCAGGAATTCCACAAAGTTGACTCTCTCCAAGAAGCTCAGAGTAGGTTTGGTCTTATTATTCCCAAATTGTCCTCTTTCTCGACAAAGAGGAAATGAGCACATTAAGCAGTTAGTCTTCAAAAACCATGAGACAAAAGATTTGATCTGCTATTTCATGGTCCAGGTCAGTGTCCTACATATTAAAGCAGAATGCTAAACTGAAATTCTAGTTCTACAATTACTTCCTGCTAACTTAAGAGTTCATGCAACCAATAGCTGACTTAAATTGTAACATTTAATTAAGAACCAGAGAAATCCAATTAGGTATAAAAAGATGTTTTCAAATATACACAATAATATGCCTTTCTTAGAATGCTGCACTGTCTCTCTAAATTTTAAAATGAATTTCTCTGCCTATTATTCTGCTGTGGTTTGAATTAAAAAAAAAAAAAAGAGTGGGGGGAGGTGCTTTGCAGGGATCCAGAAACTCATCATTTCCAGTTTGCACATATTTATTGCCTGAGAACACAACTCTAATCCAAGGTAAGTGGTGCAGAGTTGCATAGTCAATGGATCCATGGTTGTTTTCTGTCATTGGCCACTAGCCCTATAAAAGTTAGAATTTCAACAAAAAACAAAATACCATGCAGCTTTGTCACAGTCAGATGGTTTTACTTTTCATGCTTGAAGCAGGAACTCCATTAGGCTTTTTTCCTGGGAGAAGGCCTATTTTATTTGCTTGCACCACTAGACCATTGGATTTTTGTTATAGTGCTCTACCATTTTCATTACAAATAAAATCAAATTTTTGGTCTGATACATTTGAATCCCCAGGGCCTGACAGGAAATATCCACTTAAAGAATTTACAGATTGCTATAGTTATGAAGGCAGACCTCAAATATCTACCAAGATATGGAAGAGCTAAAAGGCAAGAAACACTGTGAAATTCAACCAAGGTACAAAAAAATGAGGTGGGCCTGGTGATTTTTTTCCTTAAATATTTTCCCTAAAAAACTGAGAAAGAATACACTTGCCAATGATTAAGAGAGCTAGGGAATTTTATCATGACCAATTCCATTTGGGGGGCTGGAAGACTGGTCTCTATTTCAGATCGATTTCTTACTTATTACCAGTCTTTTCATGTTACTGGTATCATAAAGCAAATGAAGCCAATGCAAATTTCCAGAAGGCATTATTTTAGAGATTGCACAGAAGTAACTACGTTTTTTCTCATCCAAAAATATTCAACTTTCTGGATGTTAATACCTCCTAGCAAAGTGTCATTTCTCTTGGAACATAAAGTGAAATATTTGTTTCCAGTAATGCAAGCAGTCTATTCAGTGACCTCTTGGTTCTTTTGCCAACTCTGGAGGATATTCCTCCTTCTCAACATCAGCCAATGATTTTAAAAGGAGAGGCAACAAAGCTTTGCTACCAATATAACCTCATATTTCAGAACCCTCTCCTTTGTCCTGTAAATGCTTATCTATTTGCATACAAAGAAGCAATAGCAAATTTAACACCTATTTCAAAGGCTTCCTGATCCACAACCAAGGTTCTATTGTTCATTTTTTTGGAGGAGAGGCCCCTTAACCACTTCATTAATCTAAACCATTAATTATACTTTTATTACAAGGCTTCAATGAATAAATACATAATCATCTATATGACTCACTTTGACCTGCTTCATACCTTTCATAGAATAAGCAGAAAATGGGGTACCTCAAAAGCTGTTATTTTCTACATGAAATCATGCCCTAGTAGCAGGACTTCTTCCTGAGAGTCTTCTACATGGCATTAGCAGGCATTGCAGTGCCCTTTAAATTTCTTCAATGCAATGTGCCTGAAGGACCAAAAAGGTGCTTTCCCTGAGTCTGAGGTACGCAAAACAGTTATGCTCCTCAGCATTTCTACTAAACAAAAGCTAGTTTTCAATGTTTTGTCATTATGCGCTTATTTTCCTTCTGTATTATTTCTGGTTTCACCACTACTATGTTTATTGCCTTGTATATTCTTGAAGATTTCACAATACTTGTATTGTCTTAGGTTCCTTGAGTCCCTGGATGTTGGAATAAGATGCTTCTTATAGAAATGTCACTCCTAATCTAAACTCTAACTTTGATACAAGAGTTGGGTTGTCATCCTGAGAAAAAAAAGGAGCTTAGGCTTCATAGATGCTCTTTAGAGTGTATTCGTCTCCAAACAGGAAAAAGAAATTTGGATATTTGGCAGTGCTTATGAGGACGTGGCTGGTGGCACTATTCTCTCCAAGCAAGTATTGAATGGATGCCCCAGGATAAAATTAGGACTGCAGTGCTTGGCGCTGTGAATCATATGAAACAAAATAACCAAAACCCTATGCTTCCAACCAATTTATAAATCTACAGATCCTTTGGAGGAGAACGGTACCATTTACCTCCTGTTATTTCAATTTGGCAAAAGTAGCTCTCTCTTAGCTGGATTTTATATTCTGTTGTATTGTGTAGTAACAATAAATAGCAAAATTATAATGGTACCTGTTTCTAAAGAGCCTAATGGATTTTATCATTTTTTCCCATTTGAAAAAATCTTTTCTCCAATGGCATACATCTTCCACAGAGCACAAACGTGATTTTAACTTTACTCATGTGGAAACTTGTCACAAAGGAAAAAAAAAAAACGGTGAAGTTTCTGATAATCTTAATAATAACACCTAAAATTGACTGCTTTTTATATGTCAGCACTTACATACATGATCATTAATCCTAAAGCTCTGCAAGGATGTTATTAGCTGCTTAGGCTTAATAGGAAATGAGGCTCAGAGAGAATGATTTGGCCACTCTATTCTCTAATGGTACAGACAGCACTCAAACCAAATTCTTTTTTACTCCAAAGATCATACTTTTCTATTATTCATTACTCATATCCCCACCTCCCACCCCAATGTGCAAATAAAATTACTTAACTATCTTTCTAGATAAAAGAATCATGACTGCATAGCATTTACTTTTTTCTCTAATGTAAATACACCCACCCTGGCCAATTTCAAGTTACCAATTACAAACTTTTGAACATGGAGTTGAAAATAGATGTTAATCAAGTGGCTCTTGGGCTCTTTGGTGCTAAGTGCCTATAGCACGAACTGGATCAAATTCAAACTTTTTCCTTCCGTAGTTATGATGTAATCTTGTGTTTCTCTGCTCTATATCTTCTATGTCTGGTAATCAGGAATGGATTTAACTGATCTACTGAAATTAACAACAGTTTCCAGAAGCACTATTAGTTTTTAGAGTTGTTTATGCTTTATGCGAAGGCTATCAGATATAGGGGAAGCATACTAGATAAGGAATGAGAAGAACTGATACTCAGTTTAAGTTCCAAATCCCACTTGCTGGTTGGTTAGAAGTAGGAAAGGTGAAAAACATTCATCTTTCCGAACCTTGGCTTTCTCACCATGCAGAGGAAAATGGTAACTCCTCTGTTAACTGCCTTCAAGGTGAATAACATAAAAGGTAATCCACCCTGAAATATTTAATAAATAATAATATGATTAACAAAAGTATAGAACATAATTAATATCTATGACATTCTCTATTCCTTTGTGTTAGTCTGTCACACACTCTATATCCTTTCACATAACAACTGATTTCATCTACATAATACAGAGAGTGTATCTCACACAATACAGACTCAAAGAATAAAATAACTGACTATATTTTTAACCAGCAAACCAAGTTCCTCTACATTTTTGAGCTCCTCTGGGCCAACTCTTGGAGAGTAATTAATGTAACTACAAGCACAGTTAATGCACCTTCTAACATTGTGTGTATTAATTCCACCAGGATTGAACAAGCATTTTTATTACCAAGTTGGAGCAGAAGGGAAGGGCATTAACAGTGGAAACAGCATGAAATACTAAGAAGAATGAGCACAAAAACATGCTCTCCCCTTTTTGCATATTTGTTTAGCATATATGCTGGTTTTGTATTTTTGGCCCTTAAAATACACCCAGCATATCCATAAAGTATAAGAGGTAACTGAAATCAAAAATGTCCTGGGGCGCCTGGGTGGCACAGTCGGTTAAGCGTCCGACTTCAGCCAGGTCACAAGCTCGCGGTCCGTGAGTTCAAGCCCTGCGTCAGGCTCTGGGCTGATGGCTCAGAGCCTGGAGCCTGTTTCCGATTCTGTGTCTCCCTCTCTCTCTGCCCCTCCCCCATTCATGGTCTGTCTCTCTCTGTCGCAAAAATAAATAAATGTTGAAAAAAAATTTAAAAAAAATGTCCTTTGTATCTGTGGTCTGCTTTCGCTCTCAGCTTCAGATTATTTCCACTATATTAACCAGCTTCTTTATCAGTATAGTCTTTACTCATCAATATTGTGTGTGCAAACGTGCACTGTGTTGGTTGGCAGATCTCTTTTAGACATTTGGATTTGTCAGCTTTGTTTTGTTCTGTCATCTCAAGTTTAGACCCTTCATCTCTTCACAAAAAGGCTTTCATTGTTCTGCTTAACTTGTGAATACTGTATGGCTTCCACCTATCTCTCAGAGAAGAGAGATAGGACATCTATCCTGACCTTCTCACTATAGTCAGGCTGGAGGTGGTAACACAATGGGAAGAAACCCAGACTATAAGAAGGCAACAAAATTGGTGAGGCTTGTCTCCAACAGAGTGCAAACAAAACGATACTCCCTTTATGATTCTCAATTATAATTCTAAGAGTGTGAGCACCTGCAAAAAGTCATACTGTGAACATTAGCCCCTTCCTGGTTCGCGACAATGTATTATGCCAGCCTCCCTATTGGAATTGGATTTTCTCCTCCACATACCAATTCCAAACTACCTATTTGTCAGTTATGAATAGTTCTAGTGGAGTTGCTCCCTGGATTTCTCTTGGGAGAATGATGTTTTCCTTTCTTTCACAAAACCACATGCAGTTATTCAGATTTATAGTGTGCAAGTCTGCCAAATGAGTAGGTGAGTAGATGGCTGGGTTAGCACTCAAACTAATCATCCACTGACACTTTGCCTTTGACCCCAATAAAAGAAGATCTTGATTTCTTAATTAATTTTATTATAAAATAGTGGTATTTCCAATAGATAATGACTCTTGTTCTTTGTTTCACAAAGAGAGAAATAATCAAGAATCAGAAGCCATACTCCTTGATATTATGACATCTCTTGAGAAATGAACAAGCTAAGATATTTCAGTGTCTTGTTGGTTTCAATTTTTTACCATTTTGAAATAATTAATGCCAATGAAATTATGTGTTTTATAAAGGAAGAAATCCTATGTAGTTAGTGCTCAGCATACTTATATTAAAAATATCTAGCATATAATAGACACATGGTATAAATGGTGCAGGAGGATACTGTATTAGTTTTCTAGGGCTGCTATAACAAAATACAATGGACTTGGTAACTTAAGTAGCAGAAATTTATTTTCTTTTTTTTTTAATTTTTTTTTTTAACGTTTTATTTATTTTTGAGACAGAGAGACAGAGCATGAACGGGGGAGGGGCAGAGAGAGAGGGAGACACAGAATCAGAAGCAGGCTCCAGGCTCTGAGCCATCAGCCCAGAGCCCGACGCGGGGCTCGAACCCACGGACCGTGAGATTGTGACCTGAGCTGAAGTCGGACGCTTAACCGCCTGAGCCACCCAGGCGCCCCAGAAATTTATTTTCTTACAGGTCTGGAGTTTCCAAGTTCAAGATCAAGGTATTGGCAGGTTTGGTTTCTCCTAAGGCCTTTCTTTTTAGCTTGAAGATGGTCACTTTTTTGCTGTGACCTCACATGGTCTTTTCTCTGTGCACATGTACCCTAGTGTCTCTTCCTCTTCTAATAAGGACATCGACCCTATCAAATTACGTTTCCACCCTTGTGACATCATTTACCCGTAATTACTTTTTTTCAAATTTTTAATATATATTCATTTTTGAGAGAGAGAGAGAGAGAGAGAGAGACAGCATAAGTGGGGGAGAAGCAGAGAGAGAGGGAGAGAGACACAGAATCCTAAGTAGGCTCCAGGCTCTGAGCTGTCAGCACAGAGCCAGACATGGGGCTTGAACTCACGAACAGCGAGATCATGACCCAAGCCAAAGTCCAAGGCTTAACCGACTGAGCCACCCAGGTGCCCCTCTTTTTTTTTTTTTTTTTTTTTTAATTTTTTTTTTCAATGTTTACTTATTTTTGGGACAGAGAGAGACAGAGCATGAACAGGGGAGGGGCAGAGAGAGAGGGAGACACAGAATCGGAAACAGGCTCCAGGCTCCGAGCCATCAGCCCAGAGCCCGACGCGGGGCTCGAACTCACTGACCGCGAGATCGTGACCTGGCTGAAGTCGGACGCTTAACCGACTGCGCCACCCAGGCGCCCCAAGGTGCCCCTCTTTTAAAGGCCCTCTCTCTAATGACACCACTGGGTGTTAAGGTTAACCAGTGAATTTGAGGGGAAACACAATTCAGTACTTAACAGGTACTTTCTCAAAATATGTCTGCCAGACATCCTAACTATTCTTCAAATTCAGATTCCCATACTTAAATCCAGACATACTAAATCAAAACATTTGGTGTGAAGCTTAGAAATGAGAAATATGAATAGCAATAAAATGTGATTCTTTTGCTCAAACAAAAGTGGAAATTGCTGATAGAGGATGCACCAGAATATGGGCCGATTGGTCCAGAGAGAAGTTTGTATGCTGGCTTTTCTGGCTCACACACCATGCCATCTCTACTTTAAACACTTGTCGCTGTTGTATCACTTTTGCCCCGTGAAGTTTTTCAAGCACTCTATCCCCTCACTATTGACTACTTTACTTACTTAAAGTGAAATCCCAAGAAATAAAATAGGTCAAAGAAAGTATTATAAATTTTTTTTCTAACCTCTATCTGTACTTCTTGCTCGATGAAATTAATTAAAGATAGTGTAATTCCTTCAAGTTGGATTCAGCAATTTTGTAGTAGTATAGATAAAACCTAGTACAATAACACTACGATAACAATAATATGAAAGATTTGCAGCTTTTTACATAAGAAATTCTATGACAGAAAGTAACACCAAGAACAATGCATTGTACATGCATTGACAATAATATCTTTGTCTCAAGTTAAAAGAAAACAAAAGAAAAATCAGGTACAGAGAACTTAAAATCACCTTATTAAATACTTCCTTAATTACTTTTTTGTTAACGACAGAAGTAATTAGGAAAAGAATGTATTTGCTTAGTTTTTTTCAAACAAATTATGAAAACAATTTTTACATCAAAGTTTCTTGTTGAATTAAAATTATTGTTACTGTTTAGTAAACTCTTACTATGTATGAGAATCTGTATTATCCATCACCTTTATAATACTGCATTTTTGTTGTTGTTAGGTTAAATTATGAGGTGGGAGTTCTTATTAGCCTTATTTTGTAGGGTAAAAAAAAAACATAGTCATGAATCTAAAACAAACAAAAACAACAACAACAAAATCTTCCTAAAAGCAGAAGAAAGAGAAATCAAGGAATCAATCCTATTTACAATTACAAGAGAAACCATAAGATACCTAGGAATAAACCTAACCCAAATTGTAAAAGATCTATATGCTGAAAACAGTTAATCACTGATAAAGGACATTGGAGATGAAACGAATAAATGGGAAAACATTCCATGCTTATGAATTAGAAGAAAAAATATTGTTAAAATGTCTATACTACCCAAAGCAATCTACACATTTAATGCAATCCCTATCAAAATATCACCAGCACTTTTCACAGAGCTAGAACAATCTTAAAGTTTGTACAGAACCACAAGAGACCTCAAATAGCCAAAGCAATCTTGAAAAAGAAAAGCAAAGCTGGAGGCATCACAGTTCTGGACTTCAAGTTATGTTACAAAGCTGTACTCATCAAGACAGTATGATACTGGGACAAGAACAGACACCTAGATCAATGGGACAGAATAGAAAACCCAGAAATGAACCCACAACCATATGGTTAACTAATCTTTGACAAAGCAGGAAAGAATATCCAGTGGAAAAATGACAGTCTCTTCAACAAATGGTGTTGGGAAAACAAGACAGCAACATGCAAAAGAATGAAATTGACTGCTTTCTTCAAAAAAAAAATGTTTATTTATTATTGAGAGACAGAGAGAGAAAGAGAACGAGTGGGTGAGGGGCAGAGAGAGAAGAGACAGAATCTGAAGCAGGCTCCAGGCTCTGAGCTGTCAGCACAGAGCCCGACGTGGGGCTCGAACTCCCAAACTGGGAGATCATGACCTGAGCCAAAGTCAGACACTTAACCCGAGCGCCCCCTGGACTGCTTTCTTACATCATACACAAAAATAAATTCAAAATGGATGAAAGACCTAAATATAAAACAGAACACCATCAACATTCTAGAGGAGAACACAGACAGTAAACTCTTTGATAATGGCCGCAGCAACTTCTTACTAGATAGGACTCCTGAGGCAAGGGAAACCAAACCAAAAATAAACTTTTGGGACTTAATAAAAATAAAAAGCTCTACAGAGCAAAGGAAACAAAAATAAAAGGCAGCCTATGGCATAAGAAAAGGTATTTGTTTAGTGCCCAAAATTATAAAGAACTTATAAAACTCAACACCCAAAAAACAAATAATCCAGTTAAAAATGGGCAGAAGACACGAATAGACATTTTTCCAAAGAAGACATACTGATGGCCAACAAACACATGAAAAGATGCACAAGATCACTCATCATCAAGGAAATATAAATCAAAACTTTAATGAGATACCACTTCACACCAGTTAGAATGACTAAAATTAGGGGTCCTGGGTGGCTCAGCCAGTTAAGCATTGACTCTTCATTTCAGCTCAGGTCATGATCTCACAGTTCATGAGATCTGACAGCCTGCTTGGGGTTCTCTTTCTCCCTCTCTCTGCTCCTCCTCTGCACATGCACAAGTGCATGCATATGCAGAAGCTCCCTCTCTCTCTCTCTCTTAAAAAAAAAAAAAAAGTCTAAATTAACAACGCAAGAAGCAACAGGTATTGGTAAGGATATGGAGAAAGGGAAATTCTCTTACACTGTTGGTGGTACAGCCACTCTGGAAAAAAGTATGGAGGTTTCTCAGAAAGTTAAAAATAGAACTACCTTATGATCCAATAATTGCACTACTAGGTATTTACCCAAAGGATACAAAAATATTGATTCAAAGGGATACATGCACCCCAATGTTTATAGCAACATTATCAACAATAGCCAAATTATGGAAAGAAGCCAAATGTCCACTGACTGAGGAATGGATAAAGAAAATGTGGTATATATACATATGACATGGACAGAGCTAGAGAGTATTATGCTAAGTGAAATAAGTCAGAGAAAGACGAATACCATATGATCTCACTCATATGCGGAATTTAAGAAACAAAACACGGATATGGGGGTGGGGGAAAGAAAGAGAGGCAAACCCAGGAAACAGACTCTTTACAATAGAGAATGAATTGATGGTTCCCAATGGGGATGTGGGCAGGGAGATGGGCTAAATGGGTGATGGGCATTAAGGAGGGCACTTGTGGGATGAGCACTGGATGTTGTATGTGAGTGATGTATCACTAAATTTGACATCTGAAAATAATATTACACTGTATGTTACCTAACTGGAATTTAATTAAGAATTTGGAGAAAGAAAACAAAACAAAACAAAACATCTGTAACTAAGGATTGAGTAAGGAAGTCGGAGGATACAGGGTCAATATGTAAAAACCAGCTGCTCTCCTATATTCTAACAATAAATAACTGAAACTTCAATTGTAAAAAAAAATGCCATTTATGATAGCAGAAAAAATAAAATACATAGTCATAAATGAAACAAGAGATTTACAGAATCTGTAGGTGGAAAATTACAAAGCTCTGATGAAACATATCAAAGAAAATCTAAATAAATGGAAAATCTAAATAAATGGAAAATCTAAATAAATGGTTCCATGTTTACGAATTGGAAGTCTTCATATTGCCAAGATGTCAAGTATTGTTAATATGATCTATAGGTTTAGTATAGTTACAATAAAAATATTAGCAAGGTATTTTGTATATGTCAACAACTTGATTCTAAAATTTATACAAAAAGGGAAAAGATACACAATACTGAAGAAGATCAAAGTTGAATGACTTGTTCTTCCCGATTTCAAGCTGTACTGTAAAAATACAATAATCAGTAATCAAGCGAGCAGGGTATTGGTAAAGAACAACAACAACAACAAAAAAAGGCACATCAACAAGGCAGACCAAGCAGTAAGGCCACATCAATGGAGAAAAGACAGTTTGTTCAACAAATGGTTCCAGAAAAGCTAGATGTACATGCAGGAAAAAAAAAATAGCATAAGTTTCACAGAAATTAAGTTAAAAAAGGATTATAGGCCTAAATATAAGTGTTAAACATCTAAAAGAAAACATAGGAAAAAACTGATGTGCCTTTCAATTTGGTGATGAAATTTTTAGATGTAAGACCAAAAGCAAAACTTATGAAAAAAAAATGACAATTTGTATTTTATTGAAACTAAATCATCATCTGTGAAAGATGCTCTTAAGAGAATGAAAAGATTAGCCCCAGACTGGGAGAAAATATTTATAAAACATATATCTAATAAAGGACTTGTATCCAAAATAAAAAGAAGTTTTAAAATTAGACAGAAAGAAATCAAAGAGGCCATTCAAAACATAGGCAAGAGTCTGAACAGATAATTCACCAAAGAAGGCAGATAGATGTCAACCAAGCATATGAAAATATGCTTGATGGCACCTGGGTGGCTTGGTTAGTTGAGCATCTGACATCAGCTCAGGTCATGATCTCACAGGTTCCTGAGTTAGAGCCCCACATTGGGCTCTATGCTGTCTATGCTGTCCCAGAGCCAGCTTGGGATCCTCTGTCGCCCCCTCTCTCTCTCTGCCCTTTCCCTGCTTGCATGTGTGCATGCGTGTGCTAAGTCTCTCTCTCAAAAATAAATAAACATTAAAAAATATGAAAAATGTTCTCTGTATTTTCCATTAGGGAAAGACAAATTAAAACAACAACTAGGTATTCCTACACGCCTATTAAAATGACAAAAATCCAAAATCCTGACAATCATCAATTGTTAGGAAGGATGTAGAACACCAAGAACTCTCATTCACTGCTGGTGGGAATTTAAAATAATCCATCCACTTTGGAACCATTTGGCAGTTTTTCACAAAGCTAAACTAAGTCTTAGCATACAATCTAGTAATCACATCCTTAGAGTTAATTTGAAAACATATTTCCATATATAATCTTCAAAAAAATGTTTATAGCAGTTTTATTCATAACTACTAAAAATTGAAGCAACCAAGATATCTTTCAATAGGTGAATGGATAAGCAAACTGTGGTTCCATAGAGTGGAATATTTCTGCCATAAAAAGGAATGAAATATCAAGTCATATAAAAGCAGGCACCAATGCATATTGCCAAGTGAAAGAAGCCAGTGTGAAAAAGGACAGGCAAAGCAACAGAGAAGATAGATTAGTAGTTATGGGGAGTTCCAGTGAGGGGGAGGGGTTTTGAATAGATGAAGCATATGGGATTTTAGTACAGTGAAACTTTTCCTTATCATACTGTAATGGTAGATATATGACAATAGGTAATTGTTAATATTCCATGTAACTTTACAGCACAGAAAGTGAAACTTAAAATTAAAAAAATCTAAAATTTAGGAAGTTGTGAGACTCTGGGATAGAGTGTAGACTGTGACAAAAGAAGCTAGTTGCATACAAACGTATGAAACAACCTTGATGGAGAGAGTAGGGGGCAAAGGTGCTGACCGAAGTAACCTGGAAATGAGTATAGTCTCTAAGATTAAAGGCAAAAGAAACTGCATACAAACACTGTATTATAGCTGATAATTAATTAACTGGATGGAGAATAGTGGTAACTAGATCCTTCACTGTTGGGGTGGAACTTTATAGATAGGGAAGGACAATTGTCCAGAATAATCCCTGTTCTAGTGTACTAGAAATGAAGACATCAGTATAAACTCATGTGTGGCTTAATGTAGATACAGATGAAAACACATACAAATATTTAGCAACAAGCTCAGTATCCAATGAACCAAGGCTCATTAGAGAAGTTGCTGACTGCAATACTGAGCCTGGAAATCTAAAAGGTAAGCCAAGAACATCTATTAGTGCCAAAAAGGAAAGACAGTATTCAAAAAAGCAAACATCCACAATAATGGGGATATGACAAAGGGACAAGAGCCAAATGGAAGAATTCCCAATGGTAAAGCTCACACAACTTGATCCATAAACTCAATATGCATGAACCTATACTGATTTTAATAAATCATTAAATATTTTAACCAAGTAGATAAATAAATGAGGGAAATGAAAATATTCTCATCTAGAAGAATTCTAAATATGTTATTTAGATATTCCATTTTCAAGATGATAGAGTATAACTCCCCTCTCCTATCAGTGTAGATGATATGATACATCTCTGCAAAGCCCACAGTATGGAAACAGGGGAGAATGAATAACATTACAGTAGAGAAATCTGACAACACTATGCCATCAAGGTGGCCAGATTAATACCAATAGCTATAATTCATGTTTATGGTGTGTCCCCTTGATATTCAATGATGAAAATGGTACTTCACTTCTGTGATTTTCCTTCCCAAACCACGACCCCACTGTGGCCATGAGAAAAACATTAGACAAATACCAGTTGAGGGATGTTGTACAAAACACTTGACTAGTAATCATTAAAACTGTAAAGGTCATCAAAAATAACGTCTAAAGAACTATCACAACCAAGAAGATAGTAGAATATGGCAACTAAATATGGTTATCCTGGATGAAACTGTGGGACACAAAAAGGGCATGAAGGAAAAATTAAAGAAATCTAAATAAATATGTTCTTCAATTAAAAACAAAACCAATTAAAAACACACACAAGAAACTTCAAGTCACAAAATATTTATGTGATTTCCTAAAAATCCCAAAGCTGGAAAGTGGCAGCACACTTGATGGACATGATTTCCTCTGACTTTGAGTCCAGAGCTTCCACTAGGAAAGAAGAGATCTCATCAGTGTGCATGCATTCCATAGCCTTGGATTTCAATGTCATTGACAACTGCCAACAGTCCAGGAATGAAAAGACCTCCTGTTGGCAAGAGCCAGATTTTTTCATCCAGATTCTATTATGTTTATCTTCCACTCATTTCTGTAATGAGTTTTTGGAGAAAGGTAGGAGTGAAACACTATATTGGGTTCAGATCCTTTTTTAAAGATTTTTAAAGATTTGAAGATTTTTGACGATTTAACAAAAGATTTTTCAAATGACTGATTTAAAATGTACAGTAATGCTTTTCTAATTTTAATAGACTAGGAACTTTTTTTAAATGTCTTTTTAATGTTTTATTTATCTTTGAGAGAGAGACAGAGAGTGACCGGGGGAGGGGCAGAGAGAGAGGGAGACACAGAATCCAAAGCAGGCTCCAGGCTCTGAGCTGTTGGCACAGAGCCGTATGTGGGGCTCAAGCTCATGAACTAGAAAATCATGACCTGAGTCGAAGTGGGATGCTTAACTGACTGAGCCACCTAGACAGCCCTGGACTAACAACTTTTAAAACTAGCAGAGCTAGAACATGGAATAAAAGAAAATCCTCAATTATTCTTTTTTATGAAGATTTTATTTTCTTAATTTTTCAATAAAGATTTTATTTTTAAGTGATCTTTACATGCTGCAAGGGGATTGGACTTACAACCCCAAGATCAAAAGTCAAATGCTCTGTTGACTGAGCCAGCCCGGCGCCCCATCAATTGTTCTTAATAAAAGGTAAAGTGTACATAAAATATTGTGATACCCATAATTCTTTACAATCATCAAATGAGTGTCTTACAGAGTTACACTTTACCTTGTGTAGGTTGTCTCTGAATTTGTCAGCTCTCGTGCTAGGATCTCAGGGTAGGTATTCAAATTTCTACCACAGTTGCAGGTATTCCAATGGTCTACTTAATTCTGTACTATGTTTGCTGGACTGAACTGTCCCATCAGAGAGTTTCTGGCTTCCCTCACTTCCTTGCTTGTACACCATTTGATACCATGGACCACCTGGTTCTTGCTCATTTCTGCAGGTTCCTGTGGTGGCCTGATAATGTTTAAATTATGATAACCACAGGAGTGAAAACAGCTTACAGCTTTTCAGTCCAAACCCAAAGCCAATGTTACATCCATAAACAAACAAACAAACAAACGTCAAAGAATGTGATTCAATGCCAGACCCTCTTTAGGTACCTATCTACTCGGGGTGCTTTTGGTTCAGTTTGGATCTCTAGAACTTCTAAAACTGACAGCAGAATGGTATTTTCAACCTTTTTAAAAAATTTTTTTTGTCAATGTTTATTTATTTTTGAGAGATGTAGAGAGACAGAGCATGAGCAGGGGAGGGGCAGAGAGAGAGGGAGACACAGAATCTGAAGCAAGCTCCAGGCTCTGAATGGTCAGCACAGAGCCTGACATGGGGCTCAAACTCATTAATGGTGAGATCATGACCTGAGCCAAAGTCAGACACTTAACCAACTGAGCCACCCAGATGCCCCTATTTTTAACCTTTTTAAAGCTACTGGGACCTTTTGAGAATCTGATGAGTGCTTTGGATGCTCTTTTCAGGAAAAAAAAAAAAAAGGATACACTAAGACACTACATTTTCACTTGATTTCATGTTGTTTTCTCTGATCCTACTAAAGCCATGGATGCCAAGTTAAGGTCGCCAATTTTTGAAGTTATTCAGAAACCCTTTCATCCCAGATCTGGTTAGAAAAAAGCATGAGCTCCCATGAGTTCCCTGTATACCGTGTGCACTCAGCTCATATTTCTGAACCAGAGTAATGGAAGGGATTTGATAAGCCATGCTATATACCAAATGTGGTATATAAGGCATCAATCTGAAACTATCTGAATTGTTAAATGGTTATCTACCATTTAAAACCTTCAGTAATGATGGGAACATAGTTCCCTTAAACCGCTTTGTGGAATGCTTACATTTTCCCCTAGAGTTTTTTTGGGGAAGTTTTACATAGTCAAATAATTTGTTTCATTTCCATTCCTTTCCATAAATAAGATGTATGGAGAAAGAGGGAGACAAAAATATGAAGAAATTCCAAATCTGTAAATTCATTTTCTGTATGTATACTAAATGGATTTAATGAAGTAATAAGTCATTGGCACAAATATTGATATGGGAATAATATTAAGATTTCCATTGGATTCCAGTACATATTAACTTTTACCAAAGAGAAAAAATACAGCAAGATGAGGTTTGCCTTTTTGTTTTGAATACTTGCAATAGCTGAACATTTATTTTTACTACTGAAAAATGTATCTGTTACAAAAGTGGACCCTTGGAGTTATGTAATGATTATTAACTATAAGCCAAAAATTTGGTGAATTATATGAAATATGATTTTTGTCATTATTTTTAGATTTCTAGAATAACATTTTTTAAAGATTTTATTTTTAAAGAATATCTATATCCAGTGTGGGGCTCAAAGTCACAACTCTGAGACCTAGAGTCACATGCTTCACTGATGGAGCCAGCCAGGTACCCCAAGAATATTAAAAAAAAAAAAAAGATTTAAAACAAATGTAAGTCCAAGATAAAAATAACTTACTAAAGATTTTGCATTTTATTAGATACTCCTTCATTTATTTTCCACAGCATTTACTGCCTTATATTATATAAATTTTCTATTAATCATTAAGATTATGGGAGATTTTCACCAGTTTTGTTTGCTGATATTCACAGGTGCCTAGACAGTATTTGGTATATAGAAGGCACTCAGTAAATATTTGCTGAGTAGATAAATTATTTCTTTTATCTCTATTTCACTTTTTGGGAGTGGAGGGGTTGTGTTGTGGTTGTATTAGGATAAAATTGCATATTAGACATGTTGATTCCAGGGTCATTGTAAAATTTAAAGTTTTGAAGTCTATACTAAACTTTACGTGTGAAACAAAATGGAAGAGGACCAAAATCTCAGAGTCCTGTCATTTCTGATAGCTATCATATCATCTTTCATAAAGTACATGCTGCTGTTTTCCTCTGCATAAGTGCTTTAAAACCTTCACATTCATGGGGCACCTGGCTGGCTCAGTCAGTTGAACGTCCGACTTTGGCTCAGGCTGTGTTCTCACAGTTCACAGATTAGAGAGCCCTGCATTGGGCTGTCTGCTGTCAGCACGGAGCCTGCTTCGAATCCTCTGTCTCCCTCTCTCTGCACCTCTCCCCACTAGTGCTCTCTCAAAAAAAAAAAAAAAAAAAAAAAAAAAAATCAAAAACCAAATATTAATTTTTTTCTTTCTGTGGAATGGGAAAAATCACTGGAATGAGATTAACTGATACTCTCTAACATCTTCCTAACAAAGGTTTCAATTCTGGCCTCAGTACTTCCATCATAGTCATCTGATCTGTTCCCTCTTCCCATTTTCACTGCCAATATCTTCATGAATCCTCATTATTTTTCATTCAAGCTACTGTTAAGTGGCTCTGTAGCTTCTTGAGTGCATATATGAGTGTTTATTGTATGTCATGTGCTGCTTGCTGCCTCTGTCTCCCCTGCCTCCAGTTTCAATGCCAATATTTTCTCATACATCTGCTACCAGCTAATCTTCTTGAACTCCAGTACTCATCATAACCTTCTGCTCACAGACCATCTGGGGAGAAAGGATTAACAGCAGGGTATACCTTTTCTCTGTGGGAAGATTTCAGCTTTGTTTCTTTGAAAATGCATAAACAGGAAACTGTATTATGAGACATCATTGTTTATTAACTCCCATTGGTGAATTACATCGGTACTGGGAAGACTTTGAATGAACATATATAGACCCTGAAGGTCTACACCACAAAAAGAAAACATACAAAAACCTAATAGAAAATACAACCCTTGGCCTCTTTGTGTCATGTCTCTTGTAAAAAGCATGACTCTTGAGGAGGTTATCAGCCACTCTCACAGGCTGTTATGTATGAGGCTGGCCTATGCTGAGGTGACTTTCACCCACCCCTAGGGACTCATCTTTTAAAACTGAGCTGCCCCCTTGTGTGGAGTTTGGAAAGCAGTACCCAGACTCTTATAAGAACTCTCAAGGAAAACTTACTTGATGAAGCCATGCTGACATGCTCTTTCCCTTGCCTTCCTCAAAGTTAAATAAACCTGGCACAGGTATAGTCAGTGGTTCCTTTAAATATGAACGCCAATTTGAAATGACGACGGCTGCTGGGTTTGCAGGAAAGACGTTGTGACATCAATGGTTTTGTCATTGCCTAGTCATACAGCCTGGCACACACCAAACGCAACTGGGCTTCAACTTTATTTTCCTTTCCTCTACAAAACCAATTTTGAAGCCCATAGCTGAAAGTAAAATGCATCACAAATCTAAGAATCCCTGCACACACTAAGCAACTTGCGAACAGAATCAAAATCTCACTCATTTTGTATCTCCTTCAACTTACACACAGTACTTGACATATTGCTAGTTCCCAATTTTTATAGGAATGAATTATCCACAGAGAAATGCCTGGGAATGGAGTAATTCAAAGGATCAGAGAGATGTTAGAAAATCCCTTAGAAATGACTCCAGGAGAGTAATAAAGAAAAAAAAAAGAATAAATCAAATCATAACCAAATATTTTGGGGGCACCTGGGTGGCTCAGTCAGTTGAGTATCTGGCTTCGGCTCAGGTCATGTTTGCAAGGTTTGTGGGTTTGAGCCCCATGTTGGGCTTTGTGCTGACATCTCAGAGCCTGGAGCCTGCTTCAGATTCTGTGTGTTCCTCTCTTTCTGTGCTTCCCCTGCTCACATTGTCTCTCTCTGTCTCAAAAATAAACCGTTAATTAAAAAAAAATAACCAAATATTTTATATTGATAATTATATAAATTCATAGAATCTTAGAGTTAGAAAGAACTTTTTCACATAATATAAACTAGCCTTCTAGTTATTGTTGGTGTCATTAAAAATCTCCACCAGGTAATTGGCCATCTAGTCTCCTTTACTCTTCAGAAGATGAGTTAATCATTATTTAAGTATTTCATGAAATAGCCTTTGTAGCAGCTCTAATTTCTATAATTCTCTTCCAGTTACCTTAACAATATTTGTCTCAGGAATTTATATCCATTCTTTCTTCTTCTTCTTCTTCTTCTTCTTCTTCTTCTTCTTCTTCTTCCTCTTTTTCTTCTTCTTCATCTTTGTAAAATAAATGCTACCTCTTCCAGTTGGTAATTCTTGAAATATTTCAGAGGTGGTTTTCGTATTTTCCCCTATTCTTCTCCTTCTAACAACATTAAATACGAGACATTATTTCTAGACATTATTCTTCACCATCTGGCTTTTTTTTTTTTTTTTTCTTTTCTGGGTTTCTTCTGATTGATCATTATCCAGCTTAAATCTGCCTCCTATCACACTATGAGTGGGGATCTGTTGTTGTTGTTGTTGTTGTTGTTGTTGAAATTTAAATATAAGCAGACAACATTTAGATCTTTGTCCTTTGCTCCCGGCTTTACCTGTGTTTTAAATCTTAAAATGTTCCCCTAAAAGACTAATCTATTTTATTGCTACCCTTCCCTCCAAGCCAATTTCAGATGCCAGTCCTGGAAGGTAAAAACGGCACTGGAAAGCTTCTGAACTTTAGTTTCCAGCTTACGGTTGTGTCTGACTACCTGATATGGATTGATCTGATTTAGGCAGACATGCCACTGCGGCTATTCTGGTGGCTTTACTCTTGCAGATGGCAAATTCACTCTTGGCCGAGTACACAGGGATCGCACTAAAAGAAATGGTAATACAAGGCAATACCCCTCTCACATCCAAATGTTCATTGGCAGGAATGAAACCCTGAGGCTACCCTGGGGCTATTGCTATTTTTTTTTTTTTTTTTCAGAGCAACCAAGGCAAGAGGCACTCCAGAATTAAGACCCTTTGTTTTTCACACCGCTCTTTTCCACTACACCAATGCACTGCCACATGTTTCAGTGAATACATCACGGCTGGAGATTTGAATTGTATTCTGGCCTTGTTGCTAATTACGTGATCTTGGATTTAAATATAGTACCCTGACACCAACCTCACCCTTGTTTGCTTCAATTACTTTCTCTATAAAACTCAAAAATCCTGTTCAGCTGTAAATCTTCATGCCTGTCTTCATCATCTTGTGAACTGGCATTGACTAAGTTAAGGTTGGTCTCCCTCACTTTTGGGAATGGGTACTCAGCAAATTCAGAGTCACTCTGAAGCCAACTGCTAAATGGGGATATTTGCACTGATTCTCAAAGGGCAAGGAATGCAGACAGAGTATTTACCGGAAATAACTCTCAGGGAGCACAGGAATAGATTCAGAGAATGCAAGGTAGTTCTAGTCACAATTTTTTCTTCTGCTCAGTGTGCACAATCCCATTCTGTCACATGATACCACCCAATGTGTGGTCAGAACAAACAAGGAATTGTGTGACAGAAGAGAACAGTACTTAGGAGACAGAAAACACAAATAGAGAAGAAGGAAGAGAAAATGCTGCTAATGGTCTAAGAAAACTTAAATGCAAAGGGAATGGCATACATTTAAATGATAAGTTAAGGAAGCTTTCTGTAACAGCCTGACAGCATATCCTCTAAAGGAAACTAGTTACAAATCACCATCGTTAGAGCTGGTAGCACAGAGTAGCAAAAACAGTTCACAGTGAAGGAAAATCTGGCAGAAGCAGGAAAACTGAAAATAGAAGAAATAATGACAATTTTACCAGAGGACAAAATGCTGTATCTCCGTTATTAGACTAAACCTGAATGTTAAGAGTATGCTTGTAGACTAGATGCAATAGGAAGGCATTGGTATTCAAATCACTTGTCATAGTCACATTTTAATCCAATCATGACACAAGGGAGAGAAGTAGAGAAATTAGGAATGTATTAGAAGAAACAGGAAGAATGGGGCATATAAAAGGTGACAAGCTTAAACTGCTTAAACTCCTAGCCCTTCCCTCGTAAAAGCCTCACATTTATCTGTCTGGAACTCCTGAGAAAACATGCTTTACATACAAATAACAGACCAGCCAGGATGAGGGGCTTTGACCTATCTCAATACATAATGATAGCTGAAATCTATTATCATAGACATTATAGTTTTAAAAAGTGATAATAACACCACTTCTTTTCTTTATAGGAGTTCTTATTCCTTAACTAGGGAGGCAAAGAGAAAGATAAAATTATCATTTTATGCTCTAGAGAATTATAAAACTATCATCATGAAAATTAATTTCCTGGTGAGTTAGACATACCATTATTAGTGTGAATATTCTAAAAACATTACAAAAATAGTGGAACAAATGGATATACTAATAATTGAAAGAAATGATGACAATATATTAAGGTGTTTTTTTTTTTTTAAACTAGGAACCATTATCTATTATTTTAAAACATAGTTATATCTTTCAATAAAATTACAATGTTTTTTAAACTGGAACACCTAAATGACATGAAATATCCACTAAAATATTTCTTTTTTACCTTTTAAAAATATCTGCTGTTCTCATTATCCAGTTAAGGTAAAAGTATGAGGATAAATAAGCATGCTTCTCAGTATTCCTTTCAAAGAAATATTAATTCTTAAATTTCTAGAAAAAGTTTTAAACATTACAATATTCTAATACACATGAATCAATAAATTATTCTCTAAATATTGGCTATTTTCCTTAAAGATTTAAATTAATTATGAAACAAATGGAAATGGGAGTTATAGTATTATTACTATAAGGAAATAACATTGGCTATGACTTTTAGGGTTTTTTTTTTTTAATGTTTATTTATTTTTGAGAGACAGAGAGAAACAGAGCATTAGCAGGGGAGGAGCAGACAGAGAGGGAGACACAGAATCTGAAGCAGGCTCCAGGCTCTGAGCTGTCTGCACAGAACCCGACACAGGGCTTGAACTCACGAACCTTGAGATCATGACCTGAGCCGAATTTGGGCACTCAATCTACTGAGTCACCCAGGTGCCCCATGACTTTTAGTTTTAATTGCTAAGTACTTTCTTGTATCCTATGTGGATTACTAGGTTTGCTTTTATAAAGTTTCATATGGAATTTCTAAGTCAGCTACTCATGAAAGTAACTGAGTACTTCTTAATTAATCCAACCACTCATCATTACCAGTGTTTTGTAATAACTTGAAAAATTTAGACTTAGGTCACTTAGGATTTAGAGAAAAACTAAGTGTAACATTTAACCTTCACTGGACCAAATAGAAGAATTCTATCTCTCTGAAATGCCAACAATAAATCCATGTGGCTGATTTGCTTTGGCAGCTGCAAATGTGTTGGCTTCCTACAAATGTCTTCATTACTATCTATTATTTCATGATGGCATTGATCTAAGAAATTTTCACAAATCTATTTTCCTGGGGTTAATTATTTAATTAATGGTATCTGTCAAGCCTGCAAACACTGCTTTTAACTGATCAAATTGGTAAGGTTCAGAAGTATCATCATCTTCACACTTACCATGTGGATTGGTACCTTTGACCTGCAACTGGAGGACAGCACCAAGTAGCCTGGACTCAACCCTTATAATATGAACAATGACCCCATCCAGGAGTTGCTGCTTTCAAGTTGACAAGGTGCAGGCACCAATTATGCTGCAAAATGTGGGTGTGATTTTTGTGGCTACAAGTACTTGGCAGCAAATAATTCCATCAAGCAGAAATTTACTGTCAGGTTTTATAGTAAGCACTATGGATTCCAAATGAGGGAGAGTGAGGGAGAGAGGAAAGAGAGAGAGTTACATACAATCTTCATTGTCATTTTGAGTTTGACCATTTGAAAGTACTTAGGGCCAAAAAGTTCTGCAAAGATGATCTCTGAGCCCTGACAGCACTAGGTGTTTAAGAAAAGTACAGTTCACAAAACTGATATGCTAATTGGTAGAATATGTTTATTTAACCATAACAAGGTTTGTTCAAGGAAACTCTATGCTAGAAAGCAAACTCCATCTCTTCCTACCCCAAAAACATACACACACGACATTCTTTTAATTGTTGGTGGCAATATTTCAATATTTGGTCACATTGGTGATTATTCAAAATGAAACTAAGTGATGACAGTCCCTCTTTTTTTATTATTTATTTATTTTTTATTTATTTTTTTTTTAAATTTTTTTAACGTTTATTTATTTTTGAGACAGAGAGAGAGCATGAATGGGGGAGGGTCAGAGAGAGGGAGACACAGAATCTGAAACAGGCTCCAGGCTCTGAGCTGTCAGCACAGAGCCCGACGTGGGGCTCGAACTCACGGACCGCCACCCAGGCGCCCCAGTCCCTCTTTTTTTAAAAAAAAAAACACTTTTTAATAGTTTTTAAAATTTTTTCTTTGATCTTTATTTTTGAGAGAGAGAGAGAGAAAGAGACAGCGTGTGAGCAGGGGAGGAGCACAGAGAGAGGGAGACACAGAATCTGATGCAGGCTCCAGGCTCTGAGCTGTCAGCACAGAGCCTGACACGGGGCTCGAACTCACGAACTATGAGATCATGACCTGAGCTGAAGTCGGACACTCAACCAACTGAGCCATCCAGGAGCCCCTAAAAACATTTTTTTTAATCTTTATTTATTTTTGAGTGACAGAGTCCGAGCAGGGGAGCAACAGAGGAAGAGGGAGACACAGAATCCAAAGCAGGCTCTAGGCTCTGAGCTGTCAGCACAGAGCCCAATCTAACTCACAAACTCCAAGTTCAGGACCTGAACCTAAGTCGGACGTTCAACCAACTGAGCCACCCAGGTGCCAACAGTTCCTCTTTAGGAAAAAGATAACATACAATCAATCTTGGATTTAGACATTAGAAATTATTTTCACCTTCCAAATCTGTGTTTCTGAATGAAATTCTGAAGCTATATAAATTCCATCTGAAGTATATTTTCCCCTCTTCTTTCTACCTCTTTACTTATGATAATATTCTGAATCTTATAAATTCTATACTATCTTAAAAGTCTTCCCTGACTCGCCTAGTCCCTGGATATTGCTGTCTTCTGATTTCTTGTAATAACTTTCTGCCTAACCTACTCACATATGTCACCTTTTAATAATAATTTGACTTTTTATGTCAGATTAAATTTGGTTTCCAATTGGATTAGAAGTCCCTTATAGGTAGGTGCCTTGTCTATATTTCTTAGCTACCCTCAATATATGTGTAGATAGTCATACACACATATTACATACTCAACTATTTGAAAAGGACACCATATGGTATGTAATGCCTGTGTAAGGAGGGATAGATGATATTTCTGAACCATTTGCTTCTCAAAGTCTGGCCAAACTGCTTAGGGAGCTAATTCTTGTCAGTAAATTGATGTTTATACAGCACACTCTAATAAAAGCATAGAGTTTTAATGAGAACTTAAAATATAAATACAAATGCAAATTACTTAACATTGGCAGATAACACTCTTAAATGACCTCACAAATGGGTCAACACTAATACTTGGTTATAGTCATCTAGAGAACTGGGCTCAAGATCATACCTGATCTCTTAATAGTCATTGACTTTAGATGAAACAAATTTCCTAAACCTGTATTCTCCAGTCTGAAAACACAGAGAATAAGAGGTGTATTACCTACTTCTTAGAGTTTTAAGTACCAAGTGATATAATATATGTAAAAATACATGTAAACCATACTGTGCTATAGTCCTGTTAGGTATCATTTTGTTATACTTAAGAATAAAAGTGCTGTGATTAGATCATCAGTATATATATTTTTTAATTTTTGTAATGTTTATTTATTTTTGAAGAGAGAGAGTGCAAGTGGGGGAGGACAGAGAGAAAGGGAGACACAGAATCCAAAGCAGGTCCCAGGCCCTGAGCTGTAAGTAAGCACAAAGCCTGACGCAGGGCTCAAACTCACACACCCCAAGATCATGACCTGAGCCAAAGTTGAAGGCTTAACCGACTGAGCCACCGGGCACCCCACAAATTCTTTTTCTTTGTCTAGCTATCTCTTATGAAGTATAGAAAATGTATATTTTTCTCCTTTGTTTCTCCAGTGCCTAGTATAATGCCAGATGCTCTACTGGAAACACTATAATTCAGTTTTCAATAACATAATAAGCTAATTGTATTTCTGTTACATTGTGTGAGGACCTAAAAAAAAAAAAAAAGGAAAATATAATGCAAATAGAACTATGACAGGGTGAAATTTAAATTAATGACTAAACCTATTTTTGTATGTATGTTCGTCTATCATTAAATCAAGGTTATAATCCACTCACTCATTAATTTACATTAATAGGCATGGCAATATTTGCTGGTATTCTTACATATTAATACCAATCTCTTTGTAAGTATCACTAGCTAAATATGATATTTGATTGATTAGTTTGGGAGTCAGTAAACATTTTCCATAAAGGGCTAGATAATAAATATTTCATGTTTTGCAAGCCACATAGTCTCTCACAACTACTCAGTTCTGCCCTATAGTATGAAAATAGACATAGACACTATGTAACAAATGAGTATGCTCTGTTGGAATAAAACTTTATTTAGAAAATTCAGGGTAAAACAAATTTGCTCCATGGGATTTGCTGGCCCTTGTTCAGTTCAACACAACATACTTAGAACATAGTAGATAAAACTCAGAAATTTTAGCATACATAGAAAATATCAATAAGAGCTTCAGTTCTTCTGGATAAAAAACACTTAGGACAATAGCATGAAGGTACATAGATTTAAACCATAGTCATGATTTGGAATAGTCTGGAAAAATTAATTTCAGAGCTTTTCAAAGTAAGGGTGACTTCTCTGGGTGTGAGGTAAGGTGGGTGGGTAAATGACCATTCATTAAGACTGGCTATAAAATGTTAGAATTTCTTTTCCATTAATTTGTGTATGCAATATAATGCATAAAATATATTACTACAGTCTTATATGCATTTATATTTATGTAATTTATAAATAAATATACACCAATATTGAGGCATAGAGCCAACATTTTTTAAATGATATGGCAAGAGATTAAACAAAATCTGGAGTCGATGGAACCTAGATAACCAATTAATTTCAAATTTCTGATTAACATGAGTGAGTAACAGAAAAATTACAATGAATATTGATCTCATGGTGAACCCGGCCAACATAATTTTGAATGGTGAAACACCCTCCATGTGAGTGGTAATGGGATTTATTTATAAGTGCTGGTGATATTTTTAAGCACTTTAAAATAGGAATAGCATTCAGGAGCCTAAGCGTGAGACTGTACGATCAAGTTCTGCATTGAAAGCCAGTGTTTCTGTCGGTCCTTCAATTTTTTTCTTGTTGAGAAATGAAAGACTCCACATAGTGCAATATGCCATAAGAGACCCAGGCAGGAATGGGGTAAAGATGCTGATCATGGCTACAGCCCAGGAAGCAAGTTACAGGGTGGAAAGTGGGAAAGACTGATAATGAATAATGGTGCATGCATGCACATACACACACACACCTCCTCCACCATCAACACACACACACACACACACACACACACACACACACACACACAGGCCTCCTGTTTGCTGAGCAACAACTCCCAAAGTGGGAAAGGATTAGGGGAAGCTGTCATCTTAACCTGTAATTTTTAGGTAAAAAAGTTCTGTTTTATCAATTTCTTTAGACATCATCAGTAATGTTTTTGAAATTTCTCTAAGTATATTTCAGAACCTGATGAACTGCCAACTTCTATCCTATGAAAATCTCTGCTTCATGAAATCTAACCCATCCGGTTACAACCAACACAATGTTTCTAGGATACAAGATTAAAAACAATGAAATCCTAGCAGCATATTTAACAACCAATTGGGGTCTTATTCAATACCTATATGATCAACTCAATGTACAGAAATCAGTTGCCAAGGTTTCAGAAAAACAATTTTAAAAAATTATCTGATTCTTAATATATAAGAACTGGTAAAGGGTATAACACATCAGTGGTACTTAATAAGGACTGGCAAATAGGTGAGTTTCATAGTGACAAGTGAGATGTCTAATACAAAAAGGCCTAATTATATCATTTGTATAAAAAATGCTGTAGACTTACTTGTAATTTTAGGTACATGTGATGACTGTATAAAGCCGCACATGACTCATCTAACATCAGTACTCACTGTCTGGGAGTTTGTTTCCCACAGTATCTTAAAAGTTGTCAGCAATAGAACAATCCAACCATCCTCTGCTTTTCAGTCACCGTGATGACCACTGAAAGGAACTCCATGTTCTGGAGTTCAGTCCTTTAAACCAGTAGCTCAAACTATTGCCTGCCTCAGTGGCATGGAAGTGAATCCGTTTCAGCTCAGAAAGACATGAGCTTGGCTCCTCATCTCTGTCCCTTTCCAAGGAGCAAGCTTAGACAAATACTTCTGATGCTGGGACTCTCATGTTAGGCAAATGAAGAGCTTCTTGCAGGTTGTTAGGATTGAGGTTAAGTTTATTAAGCATGCAAGTCCCATGTCTACCTACTGAAGGAGTGCAGGATGAGATGCCCCAAAATATGCCACTTTGGCATAAATATTATTTTGGGTTAAAAGTAATAAAAACCTAGCAGATGCATGAATAGCTTTCTGCCTCCTCCAAGACTGCCTAAATTTACTTTGGAAAGGAGAGCCTGCAAAAGGAACAGAACTATTAACAGAGGCTCCCTTTTAAGAAAGGACATTATCTGCATAATAAAGCAAACTTGTCTTCCCCCCAACATCCTTTTTCACCTTCTTTAGTTTTCTCCCCTTTGTATACTCAGACCCCTACCCCTATCTTTAACTCAGATAAACTCCAAGTTGCCTCACTGATCTTCGGACTTTCATTTCTATGCAGATTCCCCCTATATACATCTATTAAATCTGTTAATCTATGTAATGTCAATTTGATTCTAAGTCCCTTTAGCAGGACCATAGGGCAGAGGAAGGTCCTCCTCCCCAACACTAGAGGCACTAATGTTGAAAAGAACCACCTGTAGCCCTTCAAACAACTATCTAGCCTATTCTTGATTGTATCTTGTTTAGGATAAATGAAAGAAAATATAAACACATATTGTTGTAATGGCTCCTTTGAAAAGGTGATTTCAAGTCTAGTATCTACTCTTCATAATTAAAGTTCTTTCTAAGTTTATAGTAGTTCTCATTTTTAGGGGAGAACAAACTGTGGGTTTGACCTCTGAAATGATTCCAAGTGAGGCCTCAACAGTATCCTTTGCTGACCATTGAATTAATCTGCTATAAGCCTTTTCAAAGTTGCTAGGGGAAATATTTTTAAGTAAAAAGTAAACTAAGCAGCAAAATATAAACAAAGCTTTTTTTCCCCCTCAAAAACATTTTGGATTTACTTCTTTTTTAGGAACTAAAAAATAATGTAATATATATAATGAGGTAGCAAAACGTTATACTTTTTAAAAACTAAACTTTGTACACACAGATGTATTTGTATTACACTCATCTTATGTTTAAATTTTTCTCCCAAATGGAAATGTTCATCTTCACTGTGGTTAAAGGTAGCATGAGGACTAAATTTTAGTCTCTAAAATTCTGAATTTACATAAAAGGAATACCTGCTAGTATTATTACTAGATCCTCCAATTATGCTACAACTTTTTTTCTTTTTTACAGCATCTATTGAAGATGTGGGCAAACTTTGTTCTCAATGTTGATCCTTTAGAGTGTAGTTTATTCATGATATCACTATAAATATAGCCTCCCATCAAACCCAGGCAGAGAGTTGTTAGGGAAGGAAGGGACTGAAAAGAAATCTAGTAACACTAAGAGACTAATATTATAATAACTGATCATCTGGAGTGCCATGAGAACTTTCCAAAATATCTCTTCACAGAACACCCAGAGGAAATTAAGTTCTCATCTTGCTTTGTAGGTAGAAATGAGTGATTCAATGTTTTATAACTGAATGTACTCATAGAAAATGACTGCTTAGCATTGCAACAATTATTATGAGATAAGCACTTGGAACCAGTGGAAAAACAAACAAGCATTTACTGTGAAGCATCATAGCTCTATCTAAAGTGTGTAGCCACATGGAAAAGTTTATAAATTTGGGATTTCAATATAATAAGTTCTCAAATAAATATACAGTTTTCAGACTACAAATATAGTCTACTTCTTTTGGAAAGTTTAAGTTCTTCCCAAAGTACAATAAAATATACTTCAATATGTTATAATATGTTTACAATACTTTAGAATGAATTTCTTTAAGGCAGTACAGGGAATTTGAAAATAATGACATATATTAATCCATTTATTACTTTACTTATTCAATCAATATTTATTAAGTAACTGGTAAGTTGTAAAGAAACGACTACTTAAAACCTGGCTATTTGGAACAGTCATCTTTTTCTATAGAAACAGTGCTATGAAAATTACATCCCAATGAAAAGTTATATCCTCCTACTGAGTAGGAGTAGGACAGTTTCATCTCTACTTAAGCACCATAGGTTTCCAGAGGAAACTGTAATTGGAATTTCCAGCTTTAATGCAAGAAATGAATATGTTTCCAACAGAAGTAAATCTAAAATATGTAAGATTTTCATATATATAGACTTCAAGTACACATCTTCTGATTTATAATCAAATGACAGGGGGAAAAAGATTTGAAGTCAGGACTCTCTTAGAAAATTCAAGCTATTCACTCTTGAAATACAAAGATGGAGAAAAGAAGATAGGATTCCTATATCTTATTGTTGCTTTTATTTCTATGTGAAAGAAGATACCTCTTTAGGTCAATTTCACCTTCAAGAAGAGAAAAGAACTGGAATGTTACTACTGAACACAAGAAGTCTGCAAGGTGTGGATGGTAGTCAAGAATTTCTGTCATATACTAAATCAAATCAGCTTCTTTTAATTTCAATTTTTCTACAAAATAGGTGTGAAAATTTTACCTACCAACTTTGAACTATTACCAGTATTAAACAATACATTATACATAAAGTGCTCAGCATAGTGCTTAATCATGGAACATACTCACTAAAGTTTAGGTGTTAATGTGTACTGTATTACTTTTTTGACTGATAGTGATGTTCTGGAATTGCTTGATGGTGACGCACAACCTTGTAAATAAACTAAAAACCACTGAATTATACACTTTTAAATAGCAAATTTTATTTTATGTTAGATATTATCATGGATTATATGAGAGAAAAACAAAAAACAAAATAAGGTTTGCTATGATTATGTTTATTATAATACACATTAATAAATACAAAATATCTTGTACATAGAATAGAGATTTTCTGTCTTGAAATACTATGGCACAAAAGTCTATGAGAAAAGTTTGACATAGCTAATAGCTAGTGTAAGCTCGAAGTCTTTTAGTTATACCATAATGTATAATAATAGTGGGTAAGGAAACAACAGGAAGGGTTAGAAAAATGGAGAGATAAAAGATGATAAAGTTGAGTGGCGTCTGGTAGGCTCAGTCGGTTAAGTGTCTGAGTCTTGATTTAGGCTCAGGTCATGATCTCACGGGTCATGAGTTAGAGCCTCATGTCAGACTCTGTGCTGACGGCATGGAGCCTGCTCAGGACTCTCTGTCCCCATCTCTCTTTGCCCCTCCCTCTCTCTCTCTCAAAAATGAATGAATAAACTTGAAAAAAAAAGCTTAAATGATGATGAAGTTGATACGTTTTATAAATAATTGCTGAGATTTTGTGATGTAGGTGAATAAATACACATACATTTGGCTAAAAAAGTAGGCAATATTGAAGAGTGTAAAATAGGATATGACATAGCATCCAATCCAATTGAGCCATTTACTAGAGGAGTAGGTACTGGAAAGTTAGCAATTCAATCATCCCCAATTTTCATGAATTCAGATTTTGCCAGAGCCAAATTCTAACTTCTCCAAATACGGTAAATGAATGACTTGGATAAAGTAGATTGGTTCAGTATATTTCTTTTTTTTTCCTGATTAATCAATTGAAATTATAATGTGCATGCTTCTTGAGATGAATTCAGTAAACTTTAATTCTTTTCTCTTCCCTCTTCTGCAATGTCTCCAGTGATGACTGCATCCATACTTCCAATGGATGGAACACGAAGAGGAACATGAGGACAGGGCTCAGGTTACTTGTTTCTATATAAGTTATTAATTAATCTATGTACTATATGGATATTTATTGAGTACTCTTTGTGTTCCAGATATCAGTAATATGTAGAATATCCCATAGTAGAACCAAGTTTTCTGATTTCTGGCCAGGGTCCATTCTGCCTCCCCGCAGTCCCCCTTGGGAGATAGAGAGGCTGCTCTTTATTTAAATGACTTTAATTGAGGCCAAAAAATTACAAGGAAAGAAAATTCATGAAAGTGTTTTATTCTTTTACACATATTACTATACCTGGATATTACATAAAGGAGGCTAAATTCTTTAATACCTTTCAAACTTTGAAGGAAAATAAAAGGCTCTCTTATTCAGTCTACATAGAAAGTGTGAACTAAGCTGGGAGAAACATAACTCAATAAAGTCTAATACTTCAAGAGTAGAACCAGCATACTTCTGGCAGTGTGAGCTATTGACCTTCTACTTCAAAAATAAAATGAAATGTAAAGATGTTGAAAAAATATTTCAAATTAAAAGCAATTGATGAAATAGTCCATTATTTAGATCGATCTCTCTCATTTTTTTACATGACAGAGTATGCCAGCACATGAGAAGAGTGAAGAAAAATAGTTACAAGTTAAAGAAATTGCTCAGGTGTCTTAGTTGGAAATTCACGAACAGTTCAAAACTATGTTTCTGATTAAAACTAGGTATATGTACCTAATATAGCAGAGTTGTCATCCTTAATATCTTTTATTTCACTCTTTAAAAACAGCTTATCGGGGCGCCTGAGTGGCGCAGTCGGTTAAGCGTCCGACTTCAGCCAGGTCACGATCTCGCGCTCCGTGAGTTCGAGCCCCGCGTCGGGCTCTGGGCGGATGGCTCAGAGCCTGGAGCCTGTTCCCGATTCTGTGTCTCCCTCTCTCTCTGCCCCTCCCCTGTTCATGCTCTGTCTCTCTCTGTCCCAAAAAAAACGTTGAAAAAAAATTAAAAAAAAAAATAAAAAATAAAAACAGCTTATCATTTTCTTGGTTTGAAAAAATTTAGGGTTGGTCTATAAAACTGTGTTAAAATCTAACTCAGTTGACATATAATTTAGTCCTTATTCATTCTAGTAGCAAAAACTTAAGAACATTTGGAGTACTCTAGAATAGTATGTTCACCAAGGACTTTAGGCATTTGGGACAAAATCTGGAGTAGTAAATCTTTTAAATCTCTGGGGGAAATTAAGCCATGACATAAGATATTAAAAACTTAATTTTGATTGTTTTTAGTCAGCTCTTTGAATTTTCTATTAAAGAAAAAAAAAAAAAAAAGGACAGTTTCAGCACATAGGAAGTACCAAACTATTCACAAGCAGCTTAAAGATTAAAGTATACATGTGAATCAAAACCCTTCCAGCAAGAACTAGACTACCCCAAATAAATGACAAAAATTATAGAAAATAGGCTATGTAATAATGCATTTAATTGATTCTAAGATGCAAAGTTTTTTTCACATGTTAACAACCCTGAAATAAAGTGGCATGTTTGCAATCAATGGTCTCTTTTAATAGTATTTTTCTTTCTTAGTGGAATATAAAATTCTACTACATCATACATTTGCCATGTTGTATCCTACAATAATATGCATAATAATATGTTTCTTACACAAATATATACAAAAGTAAAATAAAGAAGTATGTATACACACACACACACACACACACACACACACACACACACACACACATTTCCCCTAAAACTAATTGTCCAGAGAAAAATGTTACCCATTTTCATTTCCGACATTAGTCAATACTGTCATATACTGCTTCTATAATCATGTTTGGTTTATGCAAAACAAGAGACAGAAGAGTTTGATTTCCTAATGGAAAAAACTCAATGAACTATAACAAAAATGCATAAAGCATGAAAAACTATGTACAAACTGGGCTGAAATTTAGGATTAATAGGACATATTTAGACACTTTTATTAATTACTGCATAGTTTGAAAGAATCTTTTAACTTCTGTCTTTCATAAAATGCAAGTAATTATTTTTGTCTCTCTGGCAAGATTGTGATGTCCCAATAGGAAAAGGAAAATTATTTGAACGAGTTTCATTGAGAAGAGTTAATTATTGTAGGTACTATATTTAAAATATATCCCTCTACTGACCAAGTCAGTACTGAAGTGTTCAGTACCAGAAATTGATTTTGAAATTGAATGCAAATAGCATTGTAAGTGGAGACGGAAAGTAGACCTTCCAAATTCAATGGTGAACGTTTCTTCCTAAAATAGAAGCTTAAAATATTTGTGCATTTTGATGGGTTATCATAATGTCTTACAGCCCAAATGTTTTCCAGTTCTTTTAAAATAGTTATGGTTTGGAATGTCAAGTATATGTCAATCAGAAGATAGATGTTTACCAAAATAATTATTTTTAGAGTAACTGATTTGTAGGCTTTCTAGGAATAATCAGAAAGCAGGGTCATTTATTATTAAGACTGCTACAGATTATGATCATATATCCATATTTTCTTCATGAAAGAGAATACTTATCTCTCATTTCCTTAGAGAGGCAAGGAAGGCATCCAGCTACTCAAAAGTAATGTCATCATTAAAGAACAAGTTCAAAAGAAGTTGGTTAGCAGAGCCTACCTTTTTTATCCACACTGGAAATTATTAACTGATCCTTTAAAAGGCCACTCCTAATAACCTTAGCTTCAGAGTAATGTATGGTTTGTAATGTATGTAATGCATGGTTGTATGGGTCTACATCTCCTAGGTCCTTTATGAGATGATAAATTTCGGCTTACACTTGATTCCTGCCCACAGAGTCAAAGACCAAGGCAATGCTGTTAAAGACACAAACATGCAATCAATACTGTACTTCCCTACAATGTGGTAAAGATGAAGTAGAACCTAAGGGAATCTGTCTCCCACCTATACCTCATATAAAACATTGACATAGGAAGCAGTGGCTTGCTTATGTCAAGGAAAAAATCAGGATATATGTCTGAATAAAATGTCTATTTGGATATAAAGTTGTTTTTCTGTTTTCATTATCATTGGGTGAGTTTTAGGTATTATACATGCAAGCTTTTGAATTCTGAAAAGGTGAGGGCCTGTACTTGACAGGGAATTGTAAGCCAATCTGTTAATTACAAAACCATCCTAGGTACTTCTCAGAAAGCATCACTGAAATCTTTTTCTGCTAAGAAAATATTGCAATTGGCTTCAGTCACATAATATTATTATCAAAGATATTTATAATCAGAGATTTAGAAAGCATTGCTATTTGTCAAAAAGTGCCCTATGAAAGCTGTAAATTTTAAAGATTATTTAAAATGTATTTCTCCAAAGCTTCCAGACTTGTAAGATTGGCTGACTTGGTTTTAACATGTTACTCCTTCCACCCTTGTATTTATCCATCTTTGAATTTACCCTACTTCTATTTATCTTATTTTATTATTTTTAAATGTTTGTTTGTTTATTCATTTATTTATTTAAGAGGGAGAGAGAGCATGTGTGCACACTAGCGTGGGAGAAGGGCAGAGAGAGGGGGAGGCAGAGGATATGAAGTGGGCTCTGTGCTCACAGCAGAGAGCCTGATGCAAGGCTTGAACTCACAAACTGGGAGATCATGACCTGAGCTGAAGTCGGACATTTAATTAACTGACCCCTGTATTTATCATATTTTTTAAAAGTTTTCCTTCTTTTCTTATATATTAATATTTTTAGTAAATTTCAACCCCTATGAGACTTATTATGATGGTTATAGTATAAAATTACTCACAAAGCAGAGACACTGGATGTTGAGTGAGAATAGCAGAAGGTCCTTAACATAAATGTGATGTGATTTTCCCAATTCTCAGCACTGATTTGAGACAAGGGATTGAAAATCAATCTCACGCCTTTTCTTTCTTAAACAATCATTTGTGACTTAACACTAATCCTATCAGAGACCATAGAGAGCAAAAATAAAATCACTAAAAAAATGATAGTTCATTTTCTTCTGAAACAGGGCAGGATAATTGTCCAGAGAAACATATTATATCATTTCCCATTTCTGACATCAGTCACTTCTGTCACATGGAGACCCACCATATCTATAATCATATTTGGTTTATGTAAAACATGATGCTGTAGAGCTTGACTTCTCAACAGGAATTTCAGTAAGAAATTAAAATAATGGCTTGCATGGCAAAAGACTGCTGTGATGACAGTAAGCTAATTTTCCAGGCCTGAGAATTTCAAAAAATGTTTTGACAACCAACAGTGAAAAGCTTTCATCCTTATTTCACTCTTACACCAAGTGCCAGGTTTTTATGCATTTGTTATCATGGACTTCTTCAAATGCAAGGATATTAGCATTACTGATTTGTTTTCCATTATCACATAAAGGCTCCCTACACTTTAGAGTGTTCTACAGACTGGTTTAAGATTCATTACAATAGCAATAAACTTCAGAGAAGAGTATTTTAAGCCTTAAGGTGTCAGCATAGAAATTTGAAGAAAACAGAAAACTATGCACAATCTACAAAGAGGAAAGAGGCGTAGGTAAGATATTCTGTCATTTTGCTGGTTCTAAACAAAATCGTGTATGAAGTCTCACACTGACACTTCAAATAGTAGAGGAATGCTTTCACTTTAATGGATTTAGCTTGATATATTCTCTTTCTTTTTGCAGTGCTAAATCTGCAAAACACAGTAAAATATAAGGTAAAAGTGTGCCTACCCCACAGATGGAACATAATAGAGTATTTCAATATTTTATCCTAGAGTCTGGAAATGTCTGTCAGGAATCTATAATTGTGCCATATTTTACTTCAGAAGCCACGAATGAATAATCCACATCATACCTGCATGTCACCTCTGGTGATACTTGCAATGCAACATTAGAAAAAAATAGATCAGCCATACTGACATGAATACAGTCTTACCCTTCTCATTACTCATGATCACCCACTGCAGTTCAATACAGAAAAGTAGCCAGTGATTTCTTCTCTACATACAAGATTGCAAGAACAGCATGACATCCGGACAAGAATGAAAACTGAGTTTATATGCATAGATTTTATTAATCTAATGCATAAAACATAAAAGTGTTAATCTGGAACATTTTAAAACCAAATTGACAGCAATTCTGTGTTGTGTGGTAATTAGCCATAATTAGTCAGCAGTTCACATGAGTTACTGTAAAGGCATTATTTTTATACAACCAAAATGTGTCTCCCACATTAATTAAAAAAATGTATAGATTTATGTATTATGATCGTAGATAGGATTTTTAATAGCCATCGTCCTCATCTACACATATCTCTGACATTTGAACATATTAAAGCACAAAAGTCAGGCATGCTTCTTCTTATTCAGTAGTCAGTGATTCTCTTCCCAAAGTGCCCAGTCTCTCATGTTTACTGTTGCCATGCCTGAAGGCATATTATCTGTCTCATCTTATGTGCCTTGTGTACCTCCACTGCCCTTACATATACACCAAGGGGACCTTGAACTGATGTGGGAAACAAGGGATAAAATTAAATTCCCTAACTACTTGTAGCCCATCGACAAGTCCTTGAAATAGGCACAGTGACCTTCTTCTAGGAATTCACCTGCCTTGATGTTGACACTTTGCTAAGGGCAAAAGGCAGTCTTAGCTTGACATTATCCTGACCTCCAGGATCTTATAAGTCTTCTTTAACTTATAAAAATTCCTTTGGAAATTTCCCTTATCTCTACCCCCCAAGATACATGTTAGCAATCATCCTCTAAGCATATAACCCACTGATACACATCTGGAGGGTCTCATTGCTCAGGTTTTACTGGACAATAATAAATGACATTTTCCTCACAATAGCTAGCCCCCTCAAGGTCCTAGAAACATTGTTTCCAAAATTCCTTAGAGATTTACACTATCTCTAACCTCCTCCCAACTTGAAAGTATATAATCAATTGCTTCTCACAATCCCAGTGCAGTTGTTTTCTGTCCATGGGTCCTATTCCCATGCTTCAATAAAACCACCCACCTTTTGCATTGAATACATCTCGAGACTTCTTTCCTGACTGTTTGCTACGAACCCTAACATTTCCACATCAGAACTGTAATGGACGTTCAGTAAGCTTATAGCAGTAGAGCTGCAGACTGACCATTCTGATCACTTAACAGCACAAACATATTGAACAATGGAGGAATATCATACAAGCAATAATGTCACCTCTTCTAGGCTACACTACTGGATTTGGGTACTGGTCAAACACAGGGCGACAGGAAAAGTTATTAAGACATAGATTGTTGTATCAGTTGTCTGACACATCTCTTTTATCACTATTACTGAATTCAAAAAGCAGCTCACGTGATGAAAAGCATTCCCCATACATCACCCCTTTTCTCTGACTGAAAACAGCTGTTAATGAAAAGTGTTTTTTGTTTTTTGTTTGGGCACACACTGTCACATCTCAGTATTAACAGGTGGCAGTGTCTTCCCGTGTCACACCTTTGTCAGCCTTGCAGAGGGAAAGGGTAGAACAGTTTTGTTCTAGGAGAAAGACTCTGATCACTTTAAGAAGCTTTTCTCCTTTGGCTGGTTTATATGTTCTACATTTAAACCCTCAGAATATCCAAGAACTGAGTTATTATCCCAACTTTACGGATGGAAAAACTGCACATTAAAAGGTAAATAACTTATGCAAAGGCACACAGGCAGTAAGCTGCAGTACTGGGATTTAAAAACTGTACTATGATTATATAGTTAAAGATCAGTGATTTTCCACTTCACTATTTCAGCACTCACTACAGTATCTTACTCATTCTTTTTCAGATTAAAAAAATGGAGTAAGGAAGTCAAATTTTATAGGCAGCAAAAGCCACTGAGCTAGATACTCTCTTTCAATGTGATCATATACTATAACATTTAAAACTATGTTAAGGTGTGTAAACAAATGGTATCAATGTCATAATTTCTTTAATGCATGCTTTTACTCTTGATTTCCATAGATAGTTCATTGAGGCTCATAGTTTTCATTATGATTTTAATGTCAGGACTATATTTTGAAAGACAGTATAATTATATTTGTTAAGTATAATTGTGATTCAAAGTCAGAATTATTTCCTGGGTTCAAATTCCAGAGCAGCTAACATAAAAGTAATGTGAACTTCAGCAAATTTCTCTGTGCCTCAGTTTTCTCATCTGAAAAATAGGAATAAAAGTCATATCCTACAATACAATTGGTAGAAGTTAAATAACTTAATATATGTTAATCCCCCAATTTATAGCAAATACTATTTCAGTGTTTGCTGTTATTATTTTTAAATTTTGTAAAATTTGCAATAACATGGTTAAATGATTTGAGGTTTCTGGCCATGCTCCCTAGAAACAAATAAAACTTTGTTGGATTTATTTATTTATTAAAAAAGTTTCTTAAGGGGCTCCTGGGTGGCTCAATCAGCTAAGTGTCCAACTTCAGCTCAGGTCATGATCTCATGGTTCATGAGTTCAAGTCCCAAGTCAGACCCTGTGCTGACAGCTCAGAGCCTGTAGCCTGCTTCAGAGTCTGTCTCCCTCTCTCTCTTTCCCTCCCCCACTCACACTCTGTCTCTCTCTGTCTCTCAAAAATAAACAATACAAAAAAATTAAAAAAAAATACCTTTTAATGTTTATTTGTCATCAGAGAAAAGGAGAGAGAGTAAACAGTGTGGGGACAGAGAGAGATGGAGGGAGAGGGAATCTCAAGTAGGCTTCACACTTTCAGCACAGATGAAGGGCTTGAACCCATGAACCATGAGACCATGATCTGAGCCAAAATCAAGAGTCCGGTTTCCAGGCACCCCTGAAAATTTTTTGTTGTTGGAGGCTTTATTTCATATCTTTTGTAATGCCCATTTGACAAGCTCCCCTAAGCAAATGAGGTAATAACTGCAAAGGCCAAATTACTATTGTCTCACAGTCCTTAGAGTTCTGTGCTTGTCTTACTTAGTATGCTGAGTCTTCTCTTTTTGGCAATAAAAGATCATGGAGCTGGGACAATTTGTCATGCAATGTCTAAAACATGCCAAAGTTACTGATTCCTGGTTTTTAAAACAAGGATGGGTAGAATTAGGATTAAAAAGAGAGATTTGAAAGCCTCTTCACTAGAGGGAAGGTATTGTGGGTAAATTAGTATAGTACATACTACGTGCTCCATAATCTACTGATGCACACTGGCATACTGAAGGAACTGAGAATTCATCCAGGATATAAACATGTACAACTTTCCTTAAAGTCAGCATTTCCCAAATTTATGTGTGTGTTGTGTGTGGGTTTATGTGTGTGTAAGCTTTAACCAACAATATTTATTAACTTCTCTTTAGAAGGACACACTTTGGGAAATGTTCCTCAGTTTAGATTTAATTCTACAATCGGACAGATGGGTTTTCCTGAGGAATGAAGTAGAAAATGATAAACAACAACAAACTCAGAATTTGCTTAGTCCACAGCATTTCACTAAACACCTTTCATGTAGTCCTCTCGCTAAGTATTCATAAGAACGCAAAGTGTAGGTACCATCATTATTCTCAGTTCAGAGATGAAACAATTAAGAATAGAATATGGGGCGCCTGGGTGGCGCAGTCGGTTAAGCGTCCGATTTCAGCCAGGTCACGATCTCGAGGTCCGTGAGTTCGAGCCCTGCGTCAGGCTCTGGGCTGATGGCTCAGAGCCTGGAGCCTGTTTCCGATTCTGTGTCTCCCTCTCTCTCTGCCCCTCCCCCGTTCCTGCTCTGTCTCTCTCTGTCCCAAAAATAAATAAATGTTGAAAAAAAAATTTTAAGAATAGAATATATAAGTATCTGTCTTAAGGTCAAATGGCTAGTAAGAAGTAGAATTTAACTTATGCTGTCTAGCTGTAAAGCCTATATTCTCAGCTCTGAGCTTTATTACTTCCTGAGGTAGGGAAGACAAGTGGTATAAGAAGTGGTTTGCAGAACTGGACATTCAGGAATGCATTCAGGAGAAGGATGATCTCAGAGCTGGCTATCTGCAAGGAACTCAGGAAACATCGGGTGTGGAGTCATAGAGAGGAAGGGTGTCATCGATTTTTAAAACTCTGAGACTCCCTTTGTTATTATTTGTAGTTTTAATACTAGGGAGAAACAGAAATTAAAAAAAAAAACAACTAAAAACATGTATAGCTTTAAGTAGTAGCACACAGGGAGGGAAAAAAAAAGGAATAGATATATATTGAGTGCCTAAGTGCATCCTAATTGCTGTGCATCTGCTCATCACTAGCATGAATTACCTTTCTCTTTACCCCATAATCTACAAAGTAGGAATAATCTTGCTTATTTTGTATAAGAGGAAGTAGAGGCTGAAAATTATTAGGCCACTTGCCCATGAGTCAAATAATAAGGAAGAAACAGAGGTGGCTTTGAAATTCAGAAGGATTGATTGAAAAATTTCCCCTAAAACAATGTGCAAAAGTGGAGCATGTAGGAGACCATTTTGACTCATGAGTGAGAACAATGCTAAGAAGCAGAGTGTCAGCAGCCTACAAAGGAAGTAAAAGTGGATTTCCTACTAGATTGGCTGAAAGTAAAGAACAGGGATGTGAAAAACACTTATGTGAAGAAGAAGAAAAGACTCCCTTTCAGCAGGTAAAATGCAAAAAGGCACCCAATCTGTAGAGACAGATTACAATATGGCACTCCTTTCCAATAGCTGATGCAGCATCATCCCAGGATGCACTGCCTAGCGTGCTGAGCATAGCTGGAATCTCAGCTTTCCTCCTCTCCTAGATGCCTTTGAACAGTGTACAACCTGAACAACCATAGGAAGTATCCCTGGGCATGGGGACCCAACATAATATTGACATGTGAACACCAAGCTTTAACCATAGAAAAACCAGCTTCCATGATATACTTCTTCTTGCCTTTATTTCATATCATATAGCTAGCTTCTTACTGAAGATGTTTTGCACAACTCCTACTACTTTCTCCTGTATAGCATATTTTAAGGTTGTGAGCAACCACATGAAAATACAAGTTAATATTATAATGGGGAACTTATCGTGCAATGGAAAAATGACCTCAAGTGCACTTTGTAAAAGTTATTTAAAATCATGAATCCTGGCCACAGCTGCACTGTATTAGAGACTACACATTACACCTGTAAATAATAAGCAAATCCATTCTGGGGATGATTGTAGGTGCTATGAGAGACAACTTTGGAAGCATATATTTGTTTTTTTTTTTAAATTTTTTTTTTCAACATTTATTTATTTTGGGGACAGAGAGAGACAGAGCATGAACAGGGGAGGGGCAGAGAGAGAGGGAGACACAGAATCGGAAACAGGCTCCAGGCTCTGAGCCAACAGCCCAGAGCCTGACGCGGGGCTCGAACTCACGGAGTGCAAGATCGTGACCTGGCTGAAGTCGGACGCTTAACCGACTGCGCCACCCAGGCGCCCCTGGAAGCATATATTTGAAGAAGCACTGCCAGTACCCTAGCTACAAGGAAAGCAGGTCACGTGTCACTTAACCGGCCATACACCTGCTACATTTTATAGATGTGCTAAAAAAGAAGCACCTTTGAAATTTATATCGCAGTGTTAATTAATCATACATTTATTGAATTTGAACCATTCTTTTTAATAAATACACGTGCATAGAACAACTTATTTTATAGTCATTTTAAATCAGTTGTTTCCTCTAGTTTAATTACATGACAAGTTTGTTTTTTATGTCTTATAAAATGTTCAGTCTTTCTCTTTCTCTAATTTCTATAATACTCATTATTTTCTGAAACTTACACTGGATCAAACTATTTCATCTAAAATTTGCCATAGATCCTTCAATATATTCTGCTGCCTGGGGTATTAAATTTGATGAAACATTCCTCGTGAGTAGAAAATAAAAACAACTGTAAACAAAGATCAGATGCCGAAATCTTCAGATTACTGCTAGAAGGGTGTCAATATAAACAGAATACTGAGTTTATTATTAATTAAGAATCCCTAGAACTAATCTCAATATTATTGTAATGCTTACTAAATCAGACACAAAACAATTCACAATAGCTAGCTACCCTTCTCTTATGGTTCATTACCATAATTATTTATACTAATAAAATGTTAATAAAATACTAGTAAAATCCATAACTTATGTACAATTTTATCCTCAAGATTTCAGCTGTTCTCATAGATGTTTTCTGTGAGATATATAGGTGGTATCAGTAGTAGTAATAGCCATCAGTAGCTAAAGTAGTCAAACTGAAGTAGTTTGACATATGTTCCGTTTATTCAGTAAGTGTTCCAAAATGAGTTTAAAGAAAAAAAATACCTTGTTAAAAAAAGGCATGAAAATATCATAGAGAAGGTATAAGACTCATTTTCTAGTCAAATTCTTATAAAGGAGAAACAACTCATAACGTAAATCATTGTTTGCCGATAATTTACTCCAAACATTTCCTATCCTTTGTAATAATAATTACACATGCATTTCTTCATGCATTCCTTCAATGATCTTTCTTAAAATATGCACTTTGTGGGGCGCCTGGGTGGCTCAGTCAGTTAAGCGGCCGACTTAGGCTCAGGTCATGATCTCACGGTCTGTGAGTTCGAGTCCCGCGTCAGGCTCTGTGCTGACAGCTCAGAGCCTGGAGCCTGTTTCAGATTCTGTGTCTCCCTCTCTCTGACCCTCCCCCATTCATGCTCTGTCTCTCTCTGTCTCAAAAATAAATAAACGTTAAATTTTTTTTTTAATATGCACTTTATTCCAGATGTCAAGAATAAGAGTGGAACCTGATCTCTAGAACCCAATGAAAAAAAAAAAAATTAGAATTCAGTAATGTAAATAACATGATAAAGAGATTGCCAAGTATTGGAGGAATATGCAAACCTATTATGGATGAGGGAGAAGAAAAAGGATGAATAAGAAGCATCTTAGACTGGTTTTCAAAGAATTTTCATTTACCCAGCATTAATATCTGCACATGCTTTTAGTTACTTTATATAGCTGTCTTTTTTATTTTATGTAAAGCTAGAACTGCTTCTTCATAAATATCTGTACATTTCCTGATTGCTACAAGTTTCTTCCCTAAAACCAGGAAATATGATACACATTGTCAGGATTATTGCCATTGGATTATAATGCTTATTTTAAGCCAAATTTTAATATGTATAAATATATTAAGAGCATTGTAGTGAGATGAGCTTAAAAGTAAATAAATGAACAAAAACATGGCACCATTAGCAAAAAATAGTACCGAAAGCTCACCTCAAATTCTGGATCAAAATGGAAACTACCCAAGTGCCTCATTGCACACTATCATCCCCTTAAAGCCCTCATTGTTACATGGATGTGTTTTTGTTTTATGCATTATTCTGAGACATTCGAGGGGAAGGTTTAAGGGGTCCACTGTCCCGCCCTGATTCTTCCCTAACACTGATTCTAATGAATCTTTGCTGCCTTCTCCCCAGTGGAACTCTGGAGTCCTAGGGAAGCTAATTCTTACTTTGAAATAGAATCAGGATTGGCCCACCCCTCTTCCACATGGCAATTTATCACATTTTTGCTGGGTGTTCTTAAGAATTTAAATAAATTAAAAGTGGAATTATAGAAACTAATATAATAGTATATATTAATTAACTGGAATTAAAGTGAAAACTTAAAAATAAGTAGAATTCTATAATTTCATGGCTAAATAAATACTTTAAGAATATCTATTGCAGCTCCCTACACAGGTGCTTGTGCACACACACACACACACACACACACACTGGAGATCTATAATAAAAAAGTCATGAATTTTATATAGTATATAACAATTATAAATCCCATGCAATGTTATTTAAGCAACTCATTATAACCAGAAGTAATAAAATAACTACAAAATTATTAAAATAAAAGTATTAAATATCAATTTATTAAAATAATTATAGTTTGTAATAGAGTTATATATACATCATTTTATAAATACAAATTTATTATAATTAATTAATTAGTAAATTTTAAATTTGAGATAGAGACAGCAAACATGGGAGAGGGGCAGAGGGAGACAGAGAATCTTAAGCAGGCTGCACACTCAGCACAGAGCCCCATGCGGGGCTCCATCCCATGACCCTGAGATCTGAGTTGAAATCAAGAGTTGGATGCTCAACCAACTGAGCCACCCAGGCACCTTGATATGGATTTTTAATTAATATTTTCTTTTTTCTCACGTTTCTCATTTATTTATCTGCTTTATATATTCATTTATTTTTGTTTATTTAGTTTTGAGAGACAGAGAGCACAAGCAGAGCAGGGGCATAAAGAAGGGACAGAGGACAGAGGATCAAAAGCGGGCTCTGTGCTGACAGCAGCAAGTCTGTGTGGGGCTTGAACCCACCCACAAAATACAAGATCATGACTTGAGCTCAAGTGGGATGCTCAACCACTCGAGCCACCCAGGGTGTCCCTATCTGTTATATATTTTTAAGTAACATTAAGTTATACAACAGGATTTTTAAAGTACAGTGTAATGATTTAACATACATATACAGCATGAAATGATTACCACAGTCAAGTTAATTAACACATCCATCACCCCACATACTTACCATTCTTTGTGTGTGGTAAGAATACTTAAGATCTACTGCCTTTCATATGCCATTTAAAAGTTATTTAATAACAAAATTGTTGATCCTTGTCTTCCAGTTTGTCTATTTATCCAAAATCATTACTTTTTTTAATGTTTACTTTGAGAGAGAGAGAGAGAGAGAGAGAGAGAGAGAGAGAGAGAGAGAGAGAATGTAAGCAGGGGAGAGGGAGACAGAGGATCTGTGCTGACAGCAGAGAGCCGGATGCAGGGCTCAAATCCACAAAGCATGAGATCATGACCTGAGCCAAAATCAGCTGTTTAACCAACTGAGCCACCCAGACACTCCCAAAAATCATTATTTTTAACTTAATACAATAAAATGTTGAAAATTATTTGTTCAAAAAAAATTTAATTCAATGTGTACAGGGAATCATTCAATGCCTTTTTTTTTCATTCAAAATCTTTAATAAACAGAAGAATTATACTTGGCATAGATTATGATTCCTGCTTTAATCCTTTGTCTCATTTCTTGCAACATGTTTCAGCCATACTTGGCACCTGCATCATGCATTCCAACTTTTTAATATCTGCAAACTCTCGGCCGTCAGAACACATTCCTTCCCTTCTGATTCTGGAAAACTTCTCTTAATCATGTTTCAATTATCAGTTCAATTAGTTCCCCTTTGAAATACCTTTCCTTAACCAGTCTCTCTCTGTGTTCCTTAGTGCCTGGAGAATAACTGAAATAGCACTACACATATCACTTTAATATGAAGGTTTCTTCTACTCTCCATTGGACTGAGGAGTCATTGAGGATGGTGTTTTTGTTTGTTTGTTTGAATATTTCTTTTTTTTTTTCTCTAATGCCTAGCAAAGTACTCTATACATTAGGCAATAAGATAACCTTGACAGAGTAATATTAGTCAATGGCCTGTATTTTGAAAACTACATTACAATTAACCATAAAGTGAACGTTAATATATATTATTGAAGCATGTTGTTAACTACCTGGTTCATTTTACTCTACAGGTATGATAATGGCTGCAACACATTTTCAAACTAGATTAGCTAGACAGCTAGACAAAAGTTAAATGGAAGGAAGAATGTCATTTCTTCAGGGGAAGCGTATATGGCAAGAAATGCATGGGATTAAAGGGCAAGAAACCAAGAGTCTTGCCTCTCCCCTTTTACCTACACTTCATATGCCTTTCTGTTTCTTCATCTGTACACAATGTAGGTAACCTACACAACTCTTCAAAATTTTTGCAGTTCTATCATCCTGATAATTAGTAATTTGCTCATCGTTTTACTCTCTGCTAACCTGCCTTTGGCCAGCTTGCTACTTTCTAAACCTTAAGGTGTTTTTATTTTTAAAGATTTATTTATTTAGGTAATCTCTTAAACCCAAAGTGGGGCTCAAACTCACGAACCTGAGATCAAGAGTCACACGCTCTCCTCACTCAGCCAGCCAGTTGCCCCTAAACCTTAAGGTTGTTAATTTCAAAGATATATGAACATATTTGTTATTAACATGTTAGTCGCAGAGTTATTATCTCGTATGAGAAGCTCCTAAAATATTTGCCAATATTTTCATAACAAAAACAGTACAGCAGACAGCAAAGTGTGGTTACTCAGGGCCCTAATGTGATGGATGCACCACTATTTTATGATGTCACCACATAAGCACATCTCAGGATTCCTGACGGCAGGAAAAGGGAGAAAGAAACTCATACACTCCATCTTAAATACTATTACCTGAAAATGGTACACAGCACTTCCACTCACATTTTATTGGTCAGAATAAGTCTCATAGACACTAAATACCTATAAGAAGGTGAGTGCTCAGAAGAAAAAGGAATCTTGGTTTATCACATATTCTTAAAAAAAAATAGCTTTTGTAACCTGCTCCCTCCTCCTCTAACCTTATATGTGCAGGAAATTAGGTTGATTCCCATTTTCCAAAAACATAATACAATGCTCTAAGTTCTCCTTGAAGTGAAATTTTGAGGGCAAAGCTAATCCACACTTATTTTAGTTTTTTTTTTAAGATTTTATGTTTTTAAGTAATCTCTACCCCTAATGTGGAGCTCGAACTCACAACCCTGAGATAAAGAGTCACATGCTTGGGGTGCCTGGGTGGCTCAGCTGGTTGAGCTTCTGACTCTTGACTTTGGCTCTGGTCATGATCCCACAGTTGTGGGCTTGAGTCCTGCATGAGGCTCTGCACTGAGCTTGGACCTGCTTAGGATTCTCTCTCTCTCCTCTCTCTCTCTCTCTCTCTCTCTCTCTCTCTCTCTCTCTCATCTCTCTCTCTCTCACCCTCTGCCGCTCTCCCAGAGTTGGGTGCGTGTTCTCTCTCTCTCTCTCTCTCTCTCTCTCTCTCTTTCAAAAAACACCACCACCACCACCACCACCACCAAAACTTAAAAGAAAAAAAAAGAGTTGCATGCCCTACTGACTGAGTCAGACACAGGCCCCGAAGATAATCCACATTTTTTTTTTCACTAATACTGTTTAGTTGGCTTACAGAAAGTTATCAATTTGATAACTTATTGGCCACAATGATGGTTGTAATCTACCTACTATAGATAAAAAGTCAATCTATTAACTCAGAAGTTGTGGATCCCAGGCAGAATATGTTATTTTTGCTGATTAGTGCATAGAGAACTCTAGTAACACAAAGAAAAGAATAATTTACCAAGCTATGAATGTGCTATAGTATGTTACAAAACAACAACAACGAACTTTATTTCTGCCTAACATAATCAGTGAAGTTTCAATAGGTATTTAAAGTATGAGAGGACAACCCAAATGATAAAAATAACATGATCAAAGGGTCAGTGGTAAGAAAGTTCAAGGTGTATTTAGAAAAGACTAGTCGGCCAGTAGTAATAAAATAAAAGTTTTGGCTTTATTTGTTTATTTTTTTTCTTTTTGTAAAGATTTTTATTGTATTTTTAATTCAAAAAAATGTTTATTTTTGAGAAAGAGAGGGAGACTATGTGCAAGAGGGGGAGGGGCAGAGAGAGAAGGGGACAAAGGATCTGAAACAGACTATGCATGACAGCAGAGAGCTCACTCAACCCGGGGCTTGAACTCACAAACCATGAGATAATGACCTAAGCCGAAGTCGGACGCTTAACCGACTGTGCCACCCAGGCACACCTTTAAGATTTGATTTTTAAGTAATCTCTATACCCAGTGTGGGACTTCCTTATAACCCTGAAATAAAGAGTCACCTGCTCTACCAACTGAGTCAGTGAGGTGCCTCTATTTTGTTGTGTGTTATACATGCTGGAAAATAAGCAGGAAGAAGAACATTAGGCCAGAATATAGAGGAATTTGAATGCCAGCTATTAGATATAAAAAGTCTATATATTCAACAGAAAATTTAGGCAGTGACATGAAGAAAAGGCAAGGAGAATGGAAACTATAGCAAAAGTTTGGAATTGATGTCACAAGGGACAGAATTTTAGTAGTGAGTTTGACAGAAAAGGAAAAATTGCAAGAGCCATTGTGATGGATAAGCTCTATTTTCTTTTCTTTTCTTTTTTCAATTTGAGAGAGAGAGAGAGAGAGAGAGCAGGGGGAAGGGAGAGAAAGAGAATCTTAAGCAGGCTCCATGCCCAGGGTGGAGCTTGACATGAGGCTCAATCCCATAACTCCAGAATCATGACCCAAGCCGAAATCAAGAGCCAGATGCTTGACTAACAGAGTCACCCAGGCACCCAGATCAATAAGCTCTAAAATGACTGGATGTGGGGGTGAGGAAGATATCAAAAATGATATTAAAGGGTGGAGACTGAAGAACTAGAAAATATTCTGAAGATTAACTAAAATATATATTAGAGAAATGTGGCTTTTAGAGAAGAGTGTATAAATTTTTTAAAACTTTAAAATTAATGGGATAATGAAATTAAAATAGACCTGGCACATAGGAATGGAAAAGGAAATAAATACTGGTATTTATTTTGAATGTGAGACCTCATGTGTACAAATGGATGGCACTCTCTAAGGAAGAAAAAAAAAAGAAAAAAGAAAAAGAAAGTATAGTACCAAAACAAAAGAAGGCTGATAAAGGCCCACGATTGATGGATGTGCAAAAGAGAAGACAACAAAAGTGAGAAACTGTCAAACCAGAGTGCGAATTTTATTAGTCATAAAGATTCTTCTGCATGAGGGGGAACTGTTTGGTTTTGGTTTTTATTTTCACATGGGCCATTTCTGTTGTCACATATGTTTAGAAAGAGAAAACTTGTCACTGTAATGACCAAGGTGTATAAGTTAACTCTGCCATTAAATTTGAACAAGTTTATGCTCCTTTCTTAACCAATGTCCTCATCTGCCCAACAAGAGTAACATCAACTTAATTTTATTTGTTGCAAGGATACACAAAAAAATACACAATAGTATCTGACATCATTCCTAGCAAAAAATAAACCTTCAGTAAATATAAGTTGAGTGCAGATTCATGGATTTTTAACCTACTCAACTACACAGTATCTGGTAAATCACATATATGCAGTATGTGCTCAATAAACATTTGTTGCATTCACGACTGGAAAAAGATAAACTTTAGAACTGGAAGGTAAATTGCAATCCATCCTGGATTATCCCTAAAGATATTTCCTCAATTGGCCAGATGTATTTTCAACTTCCTTAGTTCAATCTCCTCACAAATGTTACTCCTTTTATCTGGCATTATTAGTGATTTCTTTAGTGCTGACAGTCATTGGTCTGATCATTCAACTATGGACGGTTCTCCCTCCTGTGTGGCAAATGGCAGGATTTCTACTTTTTGGCTCCCTGTGGCTGCGAAAATGTATGGGACTAGTTCATGACTGTACATTGTAAGAAAAAAAATGACATGCGGATGTTCGGTCAGTTTAGTTCTCAGGGTTAAACCAACCTGACATGGATATGTACCATGAGCAAGAAATAAACCTTGTTGTATAAACCAATAAGAACTTGGGGTTTTTGGAAAATGCAGCATAACTTAGTCAATCCTGACTAGTATATTCAACTTAATGGAAGGAAAGTCCCTTCCAGATTTACTAATTTAAAAATCTCAGCACCTCCAGTACCACTAAGATTAGCATAATATTTGCATTTTCATGATTTAAAAATGAGTTATGACACTATAGTAGACTGATGAATCAGAAAATGACTAGTATAAAATACATAAATAAAGGGAAAACATAAATATGTTGCAATATTCTTTAGGGAATCGGCAAAGCCAATACCTTAAGATATTAAAGGAGGCTGAAGAGAGATTTTCTACAAGCAATGTATTTCTGTTATTTCATTCTGATTTCCTTCCTCTGGAAAGTTCTGTTACTAAGAACAAACTGTTGTATTCTCATTGAGATGAAGAAAGAGGGCTGCTGAGAAGACTGATGCTCTGATTTTATAATTAAGGGTACATTCGATGTTAAATTGGCCAGTTAATAGCCAATTGGCTAGTTAATAGATATTTTGGGGGACAGAATGATGTTTCCTAACAAAAATTGTCAAGTCATTTGATGTAACAGGTAAAATAAAATCACTTGTGTAAGTATGAAATCCCAGTGCATTCAATAAATATCCTATCGAGTATCTACTATTCTAAAAGAATTCCTTCTAAAGAATTCTTGACCAGTTTGAAAAATATAAACCAGGGCAAAACAAATAATCTACTTTTACTTAAGCAACTTTAGTTCAGATTTTCTACTGACTACCTATTATTATGATCATCATATTTGACACAAGTCATATTTAACTGGCAGTGTTCACTGCTGCTATTGGTACCTGATGAAGGGTTGAGTGATGGGGTGTCTGGTAGTATTTCCATGGCAAATATTACTAGTGGTTGATAAAGCCAGACCTCTAGGGGCCAATTTTCCAAAATTCAGGGGAAAAAATAGGAGCTAGAAAATGAACTACCTGGATATATATATATATATATATATATATATATATATATATATATATTTCATTTCATTGTGCAAGGAGACTATTTTTGAGAATGATTGTGACAGTAATAAAAAGACAAGGACAAGCAGCCCCAAACTGTCAAAATTCCAGCATCCTTACAGCTGCTTTCCTGATATATGCCAATGACTTATGCCAAAGAGAGGGGAAAAAAAGGAAGAAAAGTTTCTTTTCTCAAAGATGATGTTGACATATCTGATACACTAGCTACAAGGAATAGTGTGGGTGGTATTGTTTCCTGTTTGTTGCTAAAGACAGATTAAAATACCCCATAAAAGGGTGAGAACACCCCATCACAAACCTTCTACTAAGTACTTACCAACCCAATGTTGGAAGGAGCATATACAAGTCTCTTTCATCCATAGCATTAAGTCCAATTATTAAGTTCCTCTTGTATTTTAGGCCCTGTGTGCTACTTGCACCAAATTTGGAATTTTACTTCTCACAATAACCCTGTGAAGTTATTATTGTTGCCAGTCTGGAGGATGAGAAAAGTATCTCAGAGAAGTTCAGCCCTTGGTTCAACATTGCATGACTATGACGTGGTATCACAATTCTATTATGATAAAGCTGTTCCCTTCAACCCCCCCCACAACAAACAAACAAACAAACAAACAAACAAACAAACCAAACTAACAACACATGGAAGAGTAAATCCAAGAAAAGCAAAATAATCTTAAAAGCAAGCAAGAGGAGAAAGAAAAAAGAAACCATGAGGAAGATTGTTAGCTTAAGATCGTTTTTTTAAAGGGAGTCGGGGAGATGAGCAATTTTACTTCAGTTTGCCACATTAGCCAAGGTCAATTAGAGACTATATTTTGCCAAAAGGAAGGCTACTGAATGGCTTATTGGCCAGTTCAATCAAGAAAAGATTGACAATAATTAAGGTGGGAAATAACTTAATTTGGAAATAATCCCTAGCTCTTTTCAAGAAAAATGTGGTTTGAAAGTATCAACTCCCTCCACTCTTTAAATATTAACAAGCAGATTTTTATTATGAAACATAATAATTTAATGTCCCATATAGTTGACTTTGAAGCCAGCCAAAGCTTTATCAGAACCTTAGTGAAATCTTTTAAACAGAACTTCATGAATGAAACTATTGATTTAGATTTTGAGTTCTGAGGACTTTCAATTTGGGCATAAAGTGTCATTCTGGCTTCAACACATGAGAAAGTCCTGTACTGTAGTGATACTCAATTCCATATGGCCCTACACACACTCCTCAGTCCCTGCATCTCTTTTGCCTCCTATGCAAAATGGAGAGAACCAATGTTTTAAGGTTTTTGTCAAATTAGATAAATGCCATGGCATTTTGTGAACAATTCTATGCAAATGAAAAGAGTGATTATAATCTGTGCACTTCCATTTGGTTTCTCATAGCAGAAGAAGGGCCAACCTTATTACTGTAGCAATTATTATACACTTCAGTGATACTTCTGAGCTTTTGTCCTCCTTAATTACTCCTTTCTCAGGTATAATTTGACAATTGAATGAGTAGCAGTTTGATGGTTTCTACTTTTCATTCTAAATTTTTTGTAATAGAAAGATCAATTAAAAAAGATCATTCTGCCAATAAATTGATTCTAGGTTTTATTTACTTATTTAATGTTTAATTTTTACGTATTTTTTTAGAGAGATAGCAAGCTGGAGAGAGGGGCAGAGGGAGAAAGAGAGAGAATCTTAAGTAGGCTGTGTGCTCAGCATGAAGCCCAAAGTGGGGCTTGATTCCACAACCCTGAGATCATGACCTGAGTGGAAACCAAGAGTTTGATGTCTAATTGACTGAGTCACCCAGGTACCCCTGATTCTTGTCATGGACAAGTCGTTTAGCCTCTTTGAGCTCACTTCTTCGTTTATGAAATAGAAGGATGAGAATTCAGAAAGATCATGTATGTATAGGCAATAGCATATTTTGATTAGATGAAATGCATTTTCTTTTATCTCTATGAGTTTTGCATTTCAGCTCTAAGTCCAGTGGATATGCTCTCTCCCATGTAATTCTGATATACAGGCTTGATTGACTGTAGTGGTTTAAGGCAATTGTGAGTAAATAACAAGGCAGATAGGGTGATGAATACTCAGGTACCCTCGGAGGGGAAGACTATCCCAGATTTCCACTTTTGTTCACAGTGCTGTTGGTGTTCATGAAATTGACAAGCCACTTTCCTTTTCAGAAAGACCAGCTGTGAGGGCTTAGCTTGTTTCATGCAGCCAGAAACCAGAGAGCCAGGAAAACAAATCCTAGCTGAGCTCTGAGGTTGATCCAGAGCATGTACTTGGCACAGCAGGCTAATTACTTATTATCTTACGCATGGAGTTAATATGAGCCTCATTAGTAACAGATACTGTGTGATTACCTTGCCAAAACAATGGACATATTATTTTTATAGATTTATTCAATGATATATCTGTTCAACCAACACTTATCTAACACTTTTTTATTAAGCCCTACACTTGACACTGGGGACTTAAAAAAAAAAAAAAGTAAATTAAGGTCACTGCTTTCCAGGAATATGAAATTTGGAAAGAAAGAGGAATAGATACACAATTGACTGTTTTGCAACCATGATAAATCCTAGATGCATAACAGGCTATGATTAACCCTACCCACGTTGTGGAGGAGGCAGACTTCTCAGATAAAGCTATTTTTCTTGAATCCAAATTCTAAAAGTCACAGTAAGGGAACAGGAAAGCTAAAATTAAACAAAATGCAAACAGGCTGGGTTTCAATATTCTCATGAGTTGGAAGATAATTCACTTACTAGGAAGAACCAGGGAAATGATTCTCAAATATTCCCCTCCTTGACTTTTCCTGGATTTCCAAGGATGGTCCAATGTGCATGCCTTCTCTTTAAATAAAGTAATTCCCCACCATTGTGGGGATAGAGCAGGATAGACCAGTTTTCTGTTATCTCAGAACTAGTCTCCTTCAAGGCCACATGACTTATTTTATAAGCTGGAAATATGGTGTAAGGGATGTTTGCCAAAAGTGGCAATTCATCCTGCCCAAACTCTGGGAGAGTTGACTCTGCCCTTGCCAATAGTCATTTGAAGTTTTAGAGACACTCTTTCTGTGACATTCCCAAAGTTCCTGTGGTCTCAAGTCCCACTCTCTTCATACTAAACCTGCAGAAATTAAGCCTTCTACAATGCCTCAGTACTAGAAATCTACTTCTCTAAAAACTGTGTGCCCAGGAGTGTCAACACAATAGCTGGGCACTGATACTGCTTTCTAGGACCTTGGAGGTCGAATTGAGATGAGTGCAAGTGGTACAGGAAGGGGAATTAAATTAGGTGGAAATGGGTCATAACACATAAGAAGTCCTTACTTAAATTGAACGTTGAATTGGCAAAAAATCAAAAGTTGAATTTCTAATAGACTTGTTTTGCCCCCCGCTGCTTGGATGGCTGGAGATAAAGAGGCACTTGGGAGCTCAGCTTTGGGGAGGCCATACACAGAGTGGTTAAGGGGTCAGACTTAGAATTGGGCTCCCCACTTTCCAGTTCCAGTTCCAGCCCTGATAGTGCCCTTGGGCTACTTACTTAATATCCTTGGTCCTAAATTTCTTCATCTCTAAAATGAGGACTATAATAATAATGAATATTACTTCAGACACTGGATGAGTTAATGCATGTTAAACTCTTAAAGCCTGATCTGTTGTAAGCATTCAGAACTATTAGCTATTATATTAATTTCTTTATCACCAGTCTCCTTTTTCCTAAAATGTTTTATCTTGAACTGTACTTCACTCTGCATTTCCCCTATTCCTTTCTGAAACACGGAGAATATATGACTCTAATGGAAAAACCTGTAGCTACAGAGACCAACTGACCTGCGTCTGAAATCAGGATCCCTTACTCTGTGTGGCCTGAGCGAAAATACATAATCTTTCTTCCAGTTAACCTATCTCTAAAATGTCTTTGCAGGCTTTTGATGTAAATAAAATAATTTATATCAAGTGATGCTCAATATTTTGGCCATTCCTTCCACTGCCTCTTTGCATATCTCAGCTTTTTTAAGGCTTCTTTTAGTCACAAGGTGGAGATGGTAACACCCACCTGGCCTGAAATAGAGTTGGAACAGCTGCAGTTGAAATTGGGGTGCAGGCTAGCAGGTGGCTCTAAGGAGCTCTTTCATACCCAAAATTTTACCTACAGACTTTTTGCCTACATAGGAGGGGAGGGAGAAGAGAGAAAAATAAATCTGGGGTGTAGGAATCTAAATTCCCAAATCTAATTTAACTCTTAAGACGGAGAGCTTGCAAAGAGACACAGCAGTGTTTGGAGAAGTAAAAACAAAAAGTCAAGGGCTCAATTATAAAGCAGTTTTGTAGGGAGGCTACATATTAGTAATATCAGGTAAACATGAACTGTTTTTGGTAGTTTTCATAATAATTAATTTATTCTTCACAACAACTCTAAAAGTATATATGATTGTTGTCCTTATTTTACAAATGAAGAAACTGAGGGCCAGAGACGTTAAGTAAGTTTGGCACACCCAGGCCACTTGTATCAATGTGCTCATCATCCCCACACCATGCTGCCTCTGCACAGATACAGATAATTTGCTACATCTGCCTGTTGAACAATAAGTCAAATACCAACCCTAAACTCCAACAGCCAACAGATATACACACCAGAGACTTGGTATTAAAGATAATAGAAATGATGGTTTATAAACTTAACCAATGGTAACGATCATCTGGGGTGCTTTGTGAACACAGATTCCAGACACCTCCTCAGACCTAGAAAAACAATCTCCAGGGAGAAGTCTGGGGGTAGTCATGGTTGACAAGGCCCCTAGGTGATTATTAAAAAAAAAAAAAAAAAAAGGCTTGGGAAATACCAAATGAGGTGAATAAGAATAAGTCTTAAGGCAGTACTTCTCACACTTTAATATGCAGACAGATCACCTGGAGATGACTCGGCATGCCAGTTTCTGCATTTCTAACAAGCATCCAGTTATGCCAGTGCTGCTGGTGCACAGACCACATTTTGTGAAGCTGTCTCCAGGCAATGACTCAGCAGTCTGAGATCTAGCACTCATTTACTGGTAGCCATAAACTTGGCCTTTTCATAAACAAAACAACTACTTTGGTTGTTAGTAAAAAATGCAAATTCGAGTATCTACTCTTTTAGATTCTGATGTGACAGGGTGCAGTTATCAAAAATGTACTTTTTTTAACAAGAATCTCATGGGATTTGGTTCTGATGCAGATAGTCCTAAATCCCGCTCTCCACTGATAAACACTGAAAAGGCAGTGGAAATCAAAGCACTCTAAAGGTGGAAAGAACAGCAGTGTGCCATTATAGAAGTCATTCAGTCCCTTGGTTTTATCACCCATAACCTGGAGAGAATAATGTGTGCCTTTATAGAGTTGTTAGGATAAAATGAGATTAAACATGAAAGCAAAGAACAGCTGAGCCACCCTATTCAAGGGGTCAACGGAAATAGGCTATGGATCCAGCAAAGAATCACTTTCGGCCAAAGTAGCAGAAAAGCTTTCCCGTATTTTCTTGATTCTTAGGTTGTAAAGGCAATTCACAAAATCACTACATTCACTCTATCTACTTACTAGCTAGGCAGGACCGATCCCTGTCTGTTATTATAACATGATAGTCTCTCTATCTCTCTGTACGTATTCATTTCACACCCACAAGCAAATATCATCTGTTTACTCTATCAAGATAAATACATTAGTGAGTGTGCACATATGCATGTATATACTTGAGTATCTATAATATATATGCTTGCAGACATGAAATATACACATAGGCATGTGTAGTTAAATTTTATAGATTCCTTGAGATTCTAAAGACACATGTAATACAGCTAACCTTTAAAACAATGCTAATGTAGCTCCTACAATATGACATTTTAACAACACCTTTTTAATAATGCATGTTCTTAAATGTTAAGCTGATTCATATGTTATATTCCCAACTTTTAAATCTCAAGTTCTACTTAAAATATCAATAAAATATGGAAAGATACAAATTTTTTATTATAGAATTTTCTGAGATAATATAGTGGTCTGCTATTATTACTGTGTCTTAACCTTATTTGATAGTTCATTATTACTTTTCTAAAGGGAGAGGGTCTTCAGCTTCTTTCCCAGAACATTCCTCATTGGATTACCTCCGCCTCCACCCCCTGCCCGCCAAAAAAAAAAAAAAAAAAAAAACACCTTTCAAAGTACTGTCTTTCAATAGCCTGTGGCAAGGACAAAGCTTAGGTTGACACCTATTAATGAAGCAGGAAAAATATGTCTATTAAAAAGAAAAGTCACACACTATATTCCAGTTGGTATATCCAGATGTTTTAAAATGTGGATTAGGCACAAACAATGCGAGTATGAAAATCACAATTAATTAAATATGCTTTCAATATGTTTAATATCATGACATATCATAACATAATATCATAACACAGAGCTGTTTTGTGTGCATGCTAGGGCTTGGTGTATATTTACTGAATTGTCCTAATGTGAAGTATAAGAGATAGTGCATTCTAGCACATTCTGAAAGAGTAAAACATTTTAATGAGATGTATAAAATTATGTTGCTTGGGGTCACCTGGGTGGCTCAGTCGGTTTAAGCGTCAGACTTTGGCTCAGGTCATGATCTCACAGTTCCTGGGTTTAAGCCCTGCATTGGGTTCTGTGCTGACAGCTCAGAGCCTGAAGCCTGCTTTGGATTCTGTGTCTCCCTGTCTCTTTGCCCCTCCCCTGCTCGAGCTTTGTTTCTCTCTCCGTCAAAAATAAACATTAAAAAAATAAAATTATGTTGCTTATGGTAATTAAGTGACTAAAATGACTTTTGGATTATTTGCTACATGATGAAATTTCCAAAATAGAACCCTTTGTTTCTTCATGATTTGGCTAAGACATTGAGAGTGAATGCAAAACTTTCTTTAAGTTCCAGAATTGTGTTCACTTTCAAATTTGATGTGTTTTAAGACCTACATGAGAGTAAGGCACTTAAATGATATTTGTTAAAATTTTATGAGATTTTTTTTTTCCTTTTCGATGTAAGGAGAACGATTCAGTGTAAATTTGTGTAGGTGTATTTCCTTTTAAAACCTAAACTATTTTAGGCTTGGATTATAACTGGAGTAATGTAACACAAGGTCTATTGTCAATACTTAAGTTGAGTTACTTTTTCTATTGAGGTTCATTTTGAATCTAGGAGAACAAATTCATATCATAAATTGAGAAGTAAATTGTGTGTGTGTGTGTCTCAAGATCAGTATCTATATCATCTATATTATCTATATAATCTATCAAATAAGTATGCTCCTTGGTAACAATACAGTCATCTTTAGGGCAGTAAACCCTCACTTTTTCCATATTTGTACCTATAATTGTATCGGACTTAACATGATAAACTAAATATAAACTAAAATGTAAATTCTTTTTTTCTTTCCTACATTTGAACATTAAGACCACATATTGAAATAGCCATATAAATAGCCACATCATCATAAAAATCTCTTTATTACTAAGTGGCATAACGTGAGTCAGAATTAAATCATACGACACATGGATTCTTAGTGTTTCTGCTTCTAATCTTGATTTTGTTATAATATACATAGAATCAACGGTTATTAATTTGGAGAGAATTCAGGAAGTCATTTCACTGGTTATGAATACAGACAATAAGACATGGTAGTATTTTTTTTTTAAATTAATGTTTATTATTTACCTTTTGAGAGAGAGAGAGAAAGAGAGAGAGAGAAAGAGAGGGAGGGAAACACAGAACCTGATGCAGTTCCAGGCTCTGAGCTGTCAAGACAGAGCCTGATGTGGGGCTTGAACACATGAACCATGAGATCATGACCTGAGCTGAAGCTGGACGCTTAACTGACTGAGCTACCCAGGTGCCCCTAAACCATGGTAGTATTAACAGTATTCATATTTGGGCCACCAAAATTTTTTAAAAGTGTTTTCATATCATATTTAAGTTGCCACTGATATCTTGAAATATCAATTATATCCATCACTATTTCAAAATTACAGTATTTAGTATACATACTGCTAGGTTTTTAATGAATCTCATATTTTGCTCTATCACAAATTTGTAATATGGTTTACTTTGAATTATCTAGACATTTAATGTTATTAACATTAAAACATTCTTCTAAAAGTACAATATTGACTACAAATTCATGACACAAAAATGATTGAAACATTTGTTTTGAGGGACTCCTGTGTGGCTCAGTTGGTTAAGTGGCCAATTCTTGATTTCAGCTCAGGTCATGATCTCACAGTTCTGTGAGTTTGAGTCCTGCATTGGGCTCTGTGTTGACAGCACGGATCCTGCTTGGGTTTCTCTCTCTCTCTCTCTCTCTCTCTCTCTCTCTCTCTCCACCACCCCCTGCCCCACCCCCCATGTTTCCACTCTCTCTGTCTCTCAAAATGAGAAAAAGACATACTTGTTTTGAGCATGAGACAGCTCATGTCACTGCTCTCTTAAAAACTCTCCAATGGTTATGCATCTTACTAAGTGAAATTCTCGTGGTTCCTTGATTTTTATAGCCATTAGCTGTGGCTTCATCATTCTATTTCTCAAATATATCAAACGTACTCCCAACTGAGAACCTTTGCATTGGGTGTTCCCTCTAACTAGAATTATTTCCCCTTGGACATGATCATTTTGTATTCACTTACCTCCTTCTAAACTTATTTTTAAAATGTCACCGCATTCAAGTCTGTGCTTTTCTTTTTAATTTATAATCATATCCCTCCATATGATCCTATTTTTCCTCACTCTGCTAATGACATTACAATCTACCATTATTTTCTGTCAACGCTTCCCTAGAATATAAGGTCCATCGAAGCAGGCATTTGTGTGTGTGTGTGTACTGATGGGTGTGGAGCCTTCTTGGGATTCTCTCTCACCCCCTCTCTCTGCCCTTTCCCTGCTCATGCTATATATTTAAATCTTGTAAAATGAGAGACTAATGTGTAAAAGTAAATGACACTTTAAATAAGGCTGGAAAACAGAGTAAATTGCCTCTGTAACAGATTACCTCATTTTTACAATTGCTAAATGTAGAACCAGAAAAGTTAGACAGAAAGTTGATGCTATTTCTTTATCATTGTAGTTAACTAAAAGTGTCTTGGAAAATATACTCATTTCCTGGAGCTACTGCAACAAATTACCACAAATCTGGTGGCTTAAAACAACAATTTATTCTTTCACAGTTCTGGAGGCTAGAAGTCCCAGAGTAAGTTGTTGGCAGGGCTCCAGTCCCTCTGAAGGCTCTAGGGGAGAATTCTTCCTTGAGTCTTCCAGCATCTGGTGGCTCCCGGAGTTCCTTGGTTGGTAGCAGTAGAACTCCAGTCTGCCACCATATTCACATAGCCTTCTCTCCTGTGTGATGTGTGATCATACCCCCCTTTCTTTTCTCTTGTAAAGGTATTTTTCTTTCTCTGACCTACTTATTTCACTTAGCATATGATTTCATGCATATATGGAATTAAAAAACCAAAACAAAACAAGTAACACAGGTAGAAAAAAGAGAGGAAAACCAAGACACAGACTCTTAACACTAGGGAACAAATAGATGGTTACCAGAGGGGAGGTAGGGGGCTGATGGGTTCAATAATTCATGGAGATTAAAGACTGCATCTGTTGTGATGTACTAGGTGTTGTAAAGAAATGTTGACTCACTAAATTCTACACCTGAAACTACTATTGCACTGTATGTTAACTAACTGGAAGTTAAATAAAACTTTAATAAAATATAAAGATACCAGTCATTGGAATTTAGGGACCACTCTGAATCCAGAATATTTGAAATCTTTAATTTAATTATACATGAAAAGACCATATTTCATTTGAGATCTTTAACTTAATTATACATGAAAAGACCATATTTCCAAATAAGGTCATATTCATAGGTACTATAGATTGGGATTAGGACAAATCTTTTTGAAAGACATAATTCACTACAGAAGATAACAACTGATCCAGAAATTTCTGCTTAAACAAACTAGATCTTTTCATTTACCTTGCTTTCAAAAAGGACACTTAGGCCTTCTTAATATTTTTCTAGAATTATATACCTTATTATTCTGGAAGATCTGCTAATTGATTTCGAAGAAAAGTGGTTTGATATTTCCAAAAATTCTTTTAAAAATTTAAATGGGACAAATAGTAGCACTGTGGAGTAGGACTCTAAAACTCTGCATAGTTAAGGTGACTAGTGTAAATGGATCTTCAGCATCAAGCTGGAAGTAAACTAACTACAGACTGAGAACTCTGACTTGATACTTTTTCCCACTGGGAAAAAAAAAAGTGATAAGAAATACCTAAACAATGGATGCTACTTTCTTTCCATAGGCAATAGGTCAACTGAGGCTAGCCTGACGGAGATTAGACTGCATCTCAGGTCACCGACCTGTGAGATTCCCATGGCAGTGATTAGGGAAGCATCAAATTAGAGGGTAAGTGCTCAATGACTAAAAGAAACTTGTAACATTTATTGAGTACCTCCTATGTGCCCAAAAGGAATAATATGTGCTGCATATATTTGATCTAAATTCATAAGAGTAAGTACTTCCAAGGGTTGTCTTGTGTGTTAAATTTGTTATGTAATATAATTGACTATCTCTGTTATCATAAGTGATACATATAAATTTCTAACGTTTGATTCAAAATGGCAAACGTGCAAGTAAAAGAGGGAGAGACAGAGAGAGAGAGGGAGAGAGAGAAAGTGGGAAAAAAGACTTGAAGATGTAGTTGGCTATAAAAAGCTAAAAATTAGCCAAAAATAGATCCAAATTAATAAATGTAAAGTATTGGGAAGTCTGGGTGACATAGTCGGTTAAGCATCTGATTTAGGCTCTGGTCACTATCTCATGGTTTATGGGTTTGAGCTCCACATGGGGCTCTGTGCTGACAGCTCAGAGCCTCGAGCCTGCTTCAGATCCTGTGTCTCCCTCTCTCTCTGCCCCTCCCCTGCTTGTGCTCTGTCTCCCTCTCAAAAATAAATAAACATTAAAAAATTTTTTTTAATTTTTTTTATGTTTTTTATTTTTGAGACAGAGAGAGACAGAGCATGAACGAGGGAGGGTCAGAGAGAGGGAGACACAGAATCCGAAGCAGGCTCCAGGCTCTGAGCTGTTAGCACAGAGCCCGACGCGCGGCTCGAACTCACGGACTGCGAGATCATGACCTGAGCCGAAGTCGGCCGCCTAACCGACTAAGCCACCCAGGCGCCCCCCAAAATGTTTTTTTTTAATAAATAAATGTAAAGTATTTTTGGATTGAATTCCTGAAAAAAATAGCTTTGATAAATGTTGGTTCAGCTACATTTTAGTTCAGATCACAAGGAGCTTTTGGTGTTAAGGTCTAGGCACAGGGGTGCCTGGGTGGCTCATTCCGTTAAGTGTTCAACTTCAGCTCAGGTCATGATTTCACAGTTTGTGACTTCAAGCCCCTCGTTGGGCTCTGTGCTGACAGCTCAGAGCCTGGAGCCTGCTTCGGATTCTGTCTCCCTCTCTCTCTGCCTCTCCCCTACTTGCACTCTGTCTTTCTCTCAAGAATAAGTAAATATTAAAAAAAATAAAGAATCTCAAGTTCTAGGCACAGTATTTTGAGGATAAATTTTACAAACTACAGGATAACCAGGAACGTAAAGAATCTTGGAAATATACAATATTAAAAACATAAGGGAAAAAGGGATATTTACCTTGAAAGAGCTATTGGGAATAGAAATAACATTTGTATTAAAAACTTTGAACCATGGTCATGTGGAAAGTAGTAAAATGACATAAAACCAAACGAAACAAGCAAACTAGAAAATGAAAGTTACGGCAGACAAGGTTAGAACTCCTTGTAAGAAACACCTGCTAAATATGAGAACTATTAAGCAGTGAAATGGACTGCCTGGTCACACACTGAATTTCCATAACAGGGATAACTGCTGTTCATTGAAGTGCTTGGTACCAAGCTAACTGCATGTCTCCACTATCACAATCAATCTCAACAACAATCCTACGAAGCAGAGATTATTATCTCCATTTCTGGGAAGAGGAAATATAAGTGATTTTCCCATGGTTGAACAACTGAAGATTCTAAACTTATTATTTCAACCATATTCACAATCTTGGCCTTATACAGTACTCTGGACTGAGCACATCATTATAAGTCTTTTAAAAGAATGCCATGCATCCAGAGTGTAGCATTTCTGACTTCTAAGGTTAACACATGAAATAAAAATTGTTTAGAATAGTTCCGACAATGAGAGTAGTTAAAATATATTGAATATGTAAAAGGATAATTTTTAGAAGCAAGTACAATCATATCATTATAACTCACATACAAATACAAAATGAATATGGGCCAAAGATTTTATTTAATTCACCAATTAATGAGGGAGTCAGTAAGATATTACAACTGTTCTAAGGAGAATTAAACCATAGTTACGTACACACACACACACACACACACACACACACACACAAACTCACTAAATAATAATACAGTTTATTTACAAATAATACAAAACATGTATTTTACAGGAGAGAGGGAAGTCAGTCATATTTTGTTAGAACAAATTTTATTTTCATGTGTATGGAAAATAATGATGTGAATTGCTATCAGTTACCTACAATGTACAGTGTTGTAAAATAGCTCCAAGATAATGACAGGTACAGAGACCCATTGCAATGAGACAATATAAGAGACCGTGCTTAGAAAACACCCAATTTTCAATTGAAGACACCCATCGAGGCCCTTTCCAAAGTCTTTCCCAATGTTACCTTCAAGTATTCATTATTACTATTGTACAAGTTACATAGATGGGAAGTTTTAGAGGAATGACAGAAATGTAGGTCTGTTCAGCGGGAAAGAAAATGACACTCTGGTCTAAAACACGTGGCCTCCCCAGGGTATGTGTATGTTTGTTGCATAGGAAAGCAGGAGGAAACTGATAGTTCATGAATACCTACTGCATTCAGTACTAAGCATTTTACATTTTATGATAACAACAACAAATAATTATTGAGTGCTTTCAGCAAGTCAGGCTTTGTGCTAATTGATTTATGTGCATTATTATGTATACTTTTCCTACTAGTCGTAATAGCATAATAGCATCGGGAAAAACGCAATAATGGTATCTCAGCTTAGTTGAGTAGTTATGAAAGTCAAGTATTTGTCCTAAGTATTAACTTTTATTAATTTTAACAACCATAGCTGTGATTTATTATCCCCATTTAATTGCGAAAATAATTGAGGATTAGGGAGGTCAATAAATTATCCAGTATCACACAATTAATAATATTCCAATCTAGGTCTCTGAAGACAAAGTCTGTGGTTATAATTATTGTACTACTAAACTAAACTGTCATGGATCATAGGTCAATGAACTCTGAAGTATACCTATTAGAATACAAAATTGTTTCCTTATGATATTCCTAGACATCATAAAGACAAATAGTAAACATGTTAAGTTTTCAGAAATGTTCCTATAGTTTTAATGACCATCAATGATTATATGTATTTCACAAATAGATTGCTTAAAAACATATTTAAGAAAATCCATAGCCAAATTTGAAATTTCTTTTTATTTATTTATTTATTTATTTATTTATTTATTTATTTATTGAAAAAGAGAGCTCATGAGGCACCTGGGTGGCTCAGTCGGTCGGTTAAGCATCCAACTTAAGCTCAGGTCATGAGCTGGTCTCCCAGATTATGCGTTTGAGCCCCGCATAGTGCTGACAGCTCAGACCTGGAGCCTGCTTTGGATTCTGTGTCCACCCCCCCCATTCCTGCTCCTCCCCAACTCATGTTCTGTCTTGCTCTGCCTCTCAAAAATAAATAAATGTTAAAAAACATTTGAAAAAGAGAGTTCAGGTGGGGTAGGGGCAGAGAGGATCTGAAGTGTGCTCTGTGCTGACCGCAGCTAGTCCGATGAGTAGCTGGAACTCAAAAACAGGTCATGAGGTCATGACTTGAGCCGAAGTCTGATGCCCAAGCGACTGAGCCATCCAGACGCCCCTGAAATTTCTTCTTTAAAAAATCTATTCAAAGAGCCAATGATTAAAACCATAAGCAGTTTCCTTTGGATGACTTATCTTACAAAATATTTCCAGAGCAAATGCTAAACCCTACCCTCACTCCTGCCACTTCCCTCATGTCCCCTTCCAAAGTAACAGTTTGTACAGGTTCTAAGAGAAAAGAAAAAAAAATGAATAGACCTCAGAGACAGAGGACAGAGGCAAACTATATTACCATCAGTATAGATATATTCGTATTTGATAAAATATATTGGTTATTTTTATTGATATGTAGGGTTGTAGAATTTTGCTATGGTTTATAGCAAAACAGATCACTTTAATAGGTCAAATGTGTTTTAAAAGATGACTTTAATATTTTCAATATTCTTGATTAATCTTATTAAATTGTTAGCTTGCCCAGTAATATAGATATATAAGGGTTTTCATTATCAATGGTAATTCAACCCAGCTCCCACCTTAATGATTAAATATGCCAAATTCATACAGATTGTGTTTTAAATTACCTTTGTTTAGCCATGTAATTGGAAGGAAGTATTGATGTGGATCATCCTAAATACTGAATGATTCCAAAATCATTTAGAGTTGGCTTTGGGATGTATTTCAATTTGGAAGCCGATTTATTTCCTAATTGCACTTTGCTTAGGCTAAAATTAAAATAGGCAAACATTATTTGATAAGAAGGTGGGATTGCCTAAAGGTGGTATGACCAGGGCACTCCAAACTGGACTGCTGATTGTAGTGCCAACAACCACAACACCAAGCAACAATAACAACATAACATCAACAACAACACAGACTTAAGGAGGAAACCCAGAGGCTATCCAAGTATATCCAATTTGTGTTGCCAGTTAGTGTTTGCTCTAGGTTTCTCATTAATTCTTGCCCTATTACTATTGTTTCTGCCTATAGTCTTCTATTTTCATGTATCCATATTCATATAAAAGTTCGAACTATACCTCAAGTGCCACATCCTTCATTAAACAATAACACTACGACATGAATATTAAGTCTTCCTCAATACTTAAGTAGACCCAGCATAGTTATCCTACTGACTGCAGAGGGAGCACCAAGATTATATTCTCTCCATCTACAAGACTGAGGGTGAAGTGTGACATTTTCTCCTACCTTCTCCCCAGACAGGCCCTATTCCGACTTCAACCTTTATGCCATGAGCTTCCTGAAACACTAACTCATATAACAAACTTTCAAGATGAGTCTCAGACTGGATTTATTTCTAAAGAATCTGTGTTTGTTCCTTCAGGGGTTGGTGTGCCTGAAAGCACAGGCTTTGTACTAATTAGGGTTAAAATAATGAAAAAGATATGGAGTTTACAAAAGTTCATATTATTTCCTGTTTCCCATTACTGCCAACAATAAGGACTTCAAAAGCATAGATACAGCTATGTCCTGGAGCAGAGGCATATGGAAAAAATAAAATATGCTCTGTTCTGCAAATCTAATGCTAATTACCACTATTGATATTAAACAACTATTAGTGCTACTGTTACAGGTACTAACAACAACATGATCACCACAATGATGTATTGTTTATCATGTATGTATTCTATGCCAGCCACTGCTAATGAATTCACATTAATTTTTTAATGCCATTTAATAAAAAATAACTGCATCTATATTTTATGATTTAACTATGGGAATGGGGATAGGGAAGTGCCTTAAAAGTAAACGGGACTTTGTTTTTGGAAAATGCTTTGCCTTATGAAAGGGAAGAGTTGGTTTCATTGGGAGAATTTGAGACAAGGATGTAAAAAGGAAATCTTAGTTATCCCTTCACAGTTGATTCTAAGAGAGGATAGGGACTCTTAGAATTCAGAGGCAAGGGCAAGGATGAGTAGAAAGCATAGAGAGAAGTTAATGAAACAAACATAAGGGCCTCCCATCTGCAAAAGTTCCTCCAACACACTGGGGTCAAATTTGCATTCATAATTGTGTATGCCTTTTCTTACAGAAGTACACAACTTGTATGAGCTTCAGGCCCAGAAAACCTGGGCCTGTCTCTGGCAGAGGGATGTTTCCATTCCCAAGAAAAGCATACTGACTTTTCTGATACTCTATTTTAATTTGGTTCTAGATTCTGCTCATTGTAGTCTTCCTCCATTAGTCCTTAAGCTTCAGTAAAATCAGGTCTTCACAGTAGTCTTAAGCTGTTATATGCTTAGGCTTAAGGTATTACAAATACTCAATTACAATATTTTTGGACCACATTAAGTGGGTCAATCAGAGTAATATATCCAGGGGGTACCTGGCTGGCTAAGTTGGAAGAGCATGAGACACTTGGTCTCAGGGTCATGAGTTTGAGACCCACACTGGGGGTGGAGATTACTTAAATAAGTGTTTAAAAACATACAAAAAGCAATCTAATATATTCAATAAAAATGGTTTTATTTCAAATAAATCTAGTAATTTTCAGATATCAAAGGGTGACCAGGGAAAGTATGAATTTATTTAAATTTGGCTGAGGTCAATGGGATGCTTGAATAAGACTGGAAGTTTATGAAGAAAACCAAAAATATCCTTTTGGTGGATATCATGCTGAAGTGGATATTATGTTTGCTTAATGAGCATCAGAGTATCAATCTAGACCTGGTTAACAAAGTGGACCCTTTGAGTGCAATTAGACATTGGTAAGGATCTTCAGTTCTCTAGATCATACGATTTCTGTATCTAAACCATAGCTCTAGTTTGCAGTTAGAGAGTAAGACTGGGCTGGAGCCTGCTGTTTTCCCTATAAAGAGGGGTCAGAGAAATAACCTTAGGCTTCCCTAACAACACTGACACTCCCTGGCCCCCCCCTCCCCCCCGCATCACCTGGCAGTTGGCTAACCTCAGGGACTGTCAAGCAGTCGTAAAGTGGAATGTGGTGGAGAGGGCTTTTCCTTGACAGAAGCAGCCCGAAAACAGCAGTTTAGAAAACTGCTGCAGGTATCAGGAGGGTGCATTTAAGCAGCTCTCTCATTAACAAATAGGCTTGCTGAGGTTAAACACTTGCTGAAGTGGTTGTCTGTCTGTTGCCTGAGTCCTAGAAGCAGGAACCAGTTCACATACCTGGTCTAGCGAAAACATAGAAGCTGGACATTTAAGGCAACAGCACAGGAATATCCTACAGGACATACTGTTAAGAGGAGAAATTCCCCAGAGCAAAGGGATGTTGAGAAAGGGTCCACAATGAATTGAAGCTTCGCAAATGCTCTTTCCTGTACTTTAAATTTGCATCAGGGACACGGACACCTTTAGATTAAACAGACCCTATTTATAAAACTTACCTAGTGATTAATGAATGAGTGGTGTGCTACCATGTGTGTTTGTGAGGTGAAGAATTGTTTCAAATTTTCTATAGTGTCATATTTGTTCTTTCGTATTGTGCCCTGCAATCATCTCTATGAAGTCTCAAATTGCCAAAGATAGCATTTGATTTTATTTTCCTTTCCTTTTGATACAGGGAAACCAATGAAGGGTTGTCATGGAAGTTGACCCTAGATGGAGTCTCCAAAATTTCATCCCAATTATTCTCTGTGACTTCCATCCCTGTCATTCATGCACTATCTTGTTATATGACCACTGCCAAAAGTGACTTTTGAAAAAGAATTCACCACCAACTCATCTTTAAGAAGATGGAGGAAAATGAAGGCAGATCAAGAGAACTACATCATTATTTTGGAGAACAGGGATGGAGAAAAATGACTGCATGCTACTGTAGGTTGGAAGAGTGAATGTGTCTTCCTTCCAAAACTGTATTCATGGTGTTATTGCCCGTGTTGTGTTGTAGTTACAGCATGGTTTAAACAACTGGGTGGACTGGCTGGAAAATAACCTAGTGTGTATACTAGGTTACATCCACGATGCATCTATAATGCCAAGGTCATTGCAGGCACCTACTGAATGTTTGTGGACTTGAATACTATAGAAGTTACCAGAAAACATGTGTTCTTTATAACTTGCCAAACAACATTGGTGTGGAGCTGTCTAATTTTGAATGTGGGGTGCAAATCCTAGAATGAAGATCTGTGTTATGTGACTACCATAAATTCAGATGCACCCAGGATGCTTTTAGAGGGCTGATAAAACTTACTTGAAACTACTTAGTAGTTTGAGGAATCTTTTTGATGGAAGAGAGGGTTGAGCTGTAAAATTTGGTGAAGGAACAAGAATTGGTTGCGAAAAGGAAGAGTTTATTTTGAAGACACTCTTTGGATAGGTTTCTTGCTCAACCTTTGTAACTTGTGCTTTAGTCTTAAGGTAGAAGGACTCTAAGAAAAACTGTCAAAGAACAAAGAGCCAGAGCACAGAATTCAGCAATGATTTGTTATATCAATTGTTGTACTCAAACATGATTTTTAACATAATGTATTCTACAAGTTAGAAATTACTGTTTTAATGCATACTTGTATAATAAAAATCAGTGTATGTATTTTCGGTAAATAGAAGAATCATTTTATTGTATAATTTTCCCAAAGCGTTAATATTGTGTGTCACTAAATACTGCTTCTGAAAGCAAAGTATATTACATGGCTTAATGCAGCAAGTTGTGGAACAATAGAATATAGTACACCATGCTCACTCATCCCCTGTTTTTTTCTTTTGGCACAGATTGGCCACATACTCTGAATTGGTCATTCTTATGAAGATTTCTGAAATTCTGGATGTTTATTCTTTGATTCCACAGTTTAGAGGTCTAAGTCCTTCCTTAGAATTCTTTCATATCAAGCTATGTACATCCTTACCTTGCTTTTTAGAAAAAAGTATTTTTTATACATTGTAATTTAGGTTTACTAGGAAGTTTGCATGCGTTTTAAAGTATGGTACTATTTTTGCTAGAATTGTTATTAGTTTTGTTAATACTGTAGTAATAAAGTTGCATGGGTTATGAACACTCTATTCTCAATCATATTTTTCCAAAAAAATCTTTTTATTTGAACATTTTTTTCAAAGCACAAAGTTTTTCTGGAATTTCTGCTTTGTGTTATTGCACAAATAAATATATTTGTGGGAGGGGTGCCTGGGTGGCTCAGTTGGTTAAGCATTCGACTTTGGCTCAGGTCATGATCTCATGGTCTGTGGGTTCAAGCTCTGCATCGGGCTTTGTGCTGACAGCTCATGCCTGAGCCTGCTTCAGATTCTGTGCCTCCCTCTTTCTCTGCCCCTTCCCCACTCATGCTCTGTCTCTCTCTCAAAAGTAAATAATAAACATTTTTTAAAACTTAAATATATATATATGTGTGTGTATATATATATATGTATATATGTATATATATATATATATATATATATATATTTGTGGAAGCATTAAAAAAAGTAGGAACAATCTGAAATATATCAACAGAGCACACTAGTCTTACAAAGACCATGTTCAGAAATAGTAAAGGAATCTAGCAAGAGGCTGTGAACTCACATAGCTCAGAACAGAAAAGACATCAAGGCAGCAACTGAGTAGTCATTTCTGAGTAAGGGTAGTGTGTGTTAACCAATCTCCAGTACTGTATTTAGGGTCTCATTTGATACATATGCTGAAGATTTTCCGAGGCAGAACTGATTTAAAGGATACTAGGGTTCCTGAGATTCTATAGGTGAAATCTGTCAAAGGCAATATGACCGATTACCTTTGTTAGGACACTATTATACTATTGCCATATTCTTTAGCTAGTCTCTTAATGAACATTATATATATATATATATATATATATATACATATATATACATATATATATATATATATACATATATATACATATATATATATATATACCTATACACACACACACACGTATGTATACATAGTACCATTAAAATTTTTGTGAGGAGAAATGTGGGATCAAAGGAAAACTAATCTTTTTCTTTCTTTTTTAAATCTCTAGTAAAACTAGCAGTTAACAACATGAAAATCTGATGTGGGTATGGATAATGATACAGATATAAATATGTATGTTGTTACAGAAATAGATGTTAGCATGCAAGTTCTTTAAATGTAAAATACCATGACCAAAAACAATAAAAATGCACAAATGATGTCACTATAATAGTAAATTGGTAAGTTATGCTATTACTTTTGTACCTATAAAACAGAATTTGTGAACACACTATAAAATGAATTTTTAAATTTAGTGTTTTAGCACAATACAGAAGTCATATTTTCCTTTAGCCTTTGGTATGCATTCAAAAATAGGGTCCATATATCAATCTAACAATTCAAGAATTAAACTGGGAAGCAAAAGGCAAGTGTATATTATAGTATTCTAAAAGCTGGGAAAAATTGAATGCAATTTCCTGACCTCTTTTTAGTGAGATGTGTTATTAACATATTTTTCCTGTTACAATTTGCCTAGTATTTGATGTCTTCTAATATCTTCATAATGATTCTTAAATTTTTGTACCTTACAATCTTTCTTTCATTTTCAGGGGTTGATAATTGACAAATTTGATTCCTTAAATAATGCAGCTTTATATAGCTTAACTCTCCTCATCACCTCAAACTTTAGAATCAATTTATCACCAACTTTTATAGACCGTTGAGCTCTTTGTTATAATAATAAACCAAGAATTAATTCTTATTTGTCTGCTTTTCTCATTTTATATCTTACATGTCATTTAGCTTTTATGAGCAATGCCAATATTCTTTTTTTTAATAATTTTTTTCATATTTCTTTATTTTTGAGAGAGAGACAGGGTGTGATTAGGGGAGGGGAAGACAGAGAGGGAGACACAGAATCCGAAGCAGGCTCCAGGCTCTGAGCTGTCAGTACAGAGCCTGACGCGGGGCTCAAACTCACAAACTGTGAGATCATGACCTGAACTGTAGTCGGATTCTTAACTGACTGAGCCACCCAAGCACCCCAACACCAGATTCCTTTTTAAACGATGTGCAGGAAAGAACAAGACAGTCTGTGCTTTAGGAGAACCTGCTGATAGAGATGGGTGTGGGCTGGCATCTGGGAACTTGACCTTTAAACTGGTCTTTCTGTCTGTAACTGATAAAGTTGTTTTACCATATTAGCCTCATTAGACTATACAAACAATGTGGTTGATGGCGAACAACTGGTTTCTTTCTGGGAGTCTAGAATTTTGATAGCTGTGAGTAGGCAGACTGCCTATATAATCATGGTTTCCAACAAAATTCTTTAAACTCTAAGTCTCTGATGGACTTGTTTGGGAGGAAACACTATAAGTGTGTCTCCACATTTAGTGGAGAGCATACTTGGTGTGATACCTTTAAGAAGATTCTAGGAAGAGTGCACGTGGGTCTCTCCAGAAGCAAGCTGATACATCTTGCTCCCTCACTCATCCAGCTCTGTATCCTTAATATGTTGCTTCAATAATTATCAGTCTTGAATTCAACTATACGCTGAGTCCTGTGAATCTGAGACTCAGGTGTAGTGGAGCAGCTGACAGAAGTGGGGTCACACAGGACATCTGTCTTGAACACAGTTCTCATGCCTGTAATGCCCCCCAAGGCATTTTTTCTTAGTGCTTTTACCATTATCTCAAATTAAGGTGGTAAAAGAGAATTTACTTTTTCTTTAAACACAAACATGCCACAATTCTGCAAATGGTTTTGAAAATCTCTTTAGTCACCTACATTCAAAATATTAGTGTGATCTTTGAGAGAAAGTAAGATCTGTAATAAAGAAAAGAGGTTTTGAAGTCAAGATTCCCATACCAGCTTTATTTTCAAATCCCAGTGTATTAGCTTAATGAACTTGAACAAGTAGGACACAGCTTGACATGGAGTGGAAATTAATATATTGTAATCATTTATTAATTAAAAATATTAATCATCTTATTCTTATTCCTTCTTATAGCCACCGTCACATTATTATTCGAACTTGTACAAACTGTACCACTTGCATTAGTAGAGTCATTAACTTTCCTTTCCTCATTGGCACCACCTAAGTGGCCTCATTTTTTCATTTCTGCAGCAGTGCAGTAATCTATTTAGGTCTCCTTTTCCGCTGTGTCTAACTTGTTTTTTCTAGATTAATCCCCTGAAGCGGAAGTTTTAAAATTCTGCTCCAGGGAGCCTTAAAATTTCCCATAACTGTCACAGAGATGAGGGGGGACAAGATTGTGGAGAGCCATAGATCTCACATCAGACTACAACCAGAGAGGCTTCGCTTTTTACCCAGTTTATATACTGTGCTTCTTTTTGACACTGTGTTTGGAGAAAGGCCTTGGGGGCTACAATAATTTTGGAAAATCAGTAGTGTTAGCTGTCTTCAGGATAAAGTCTGATCATTTAAATTTCTAGATTCTCCCTTTTCTGGCCCCAGATTTCCCTCTGACACCAGGTCTCCTCTGCATGAGCCCTTAGCCTTGGTCAAAATGATTTGTTCATTGAGTTCTGTTATAAGTTGAATTGAGTCCCCTCAAAATTCATATGTTGAATTCCTAATCCCAATACATCAGAAAGTTCCCTTATTTGGAAATAGGGTGTTTGCAGATGTAGCCAGTTGGTATTAGGTCGTACTGGAGTGGGGGGGAGGGGAGGCTGTAATCCAGGAAGGTTGGTATCCGTATTAAAAGGAGAAATTTGGACACAGACATGCACACACAGGGAAAACAGCATGTGAACATAAAGGCAGAAATCAGAATGACACAGCAGAAGCCAAGGAATGCCAAAAATTCCAGCAAACCACCAGAAACCGGGAGAAGTAGGAGCCAAATTGCTTCCCTGAAGCCCTTAGAAGGAACCCATTTTGCCAACACCTTGATCTCAGACTTCTAAACACCTGAACCTGAAACAATAAATTTCTGTCATTTAAGCTACCTGATCTGTGGTACTTTGATATGGCAGTCTTAGAAAATTAATACAGTCTCTGAACACCTTAAGCACATTTTCCTCTCTGTGCCTTGGTTCTATCTGCAATGCCTTCATTACATTGCTTCCTCCTTTAAGAACGACCCCAAGTCTTACAGCCTTGTCAAACTGTTTTTCAGCTGCCTTAGCCCTTGGCAAACTTCAGTTTTTTGAAACAGTTAATAGTACTTAATTCACTTGGAAAATATCATATGCTACCATATTGATTACTTGAAAATAAAAGCCAGACTCCTTTTAATTTTCATATATAAACATAAAGTAAATTGGAGTGTCCTTGTGGCCACTCTCATTGACATAGGACATCTATAGTAGTTTAAACTGTATAAATTGGCTCTGGAGACACACAAGGATAAGCAGTACATGAAGATAAAATAATAGCTAGTATCAAGAATAGGAGCAAAACATTTTCTAATATAGTAAGCTATTTCAATTCTCTTGATATGACTTCAGATAAGGAGTGATTGAACCTTTCTGTTTCTTGTTTGTGCATGAATTTGAAGGCATACTACACTTTTTTGATATTCATCTGGATATTGATCATGGGTTATATTTGTTGCACTATCACCTAATTATGATTGACGGACTCACAAAGTCCATGCATACTAATGGAATGTACAGATTATTCTGTACACTTCAAGAATCCTTTCTTTAATCCTTAAAATGTGTTCAGTGCCCTTCTTAAGGTCTCCAATAACCTCTTATTTTCCAAAACTGATTCTACTTTCACTGTTCTTTTTACTGATGTCTATAAAACAATTATCATAGTTGACTACTCTCTGCACTTCAAATTATTGTCTGTTTGACTTTTGTTCTCTCTTTTCTTTCTTTGTTTTCTTCCTAGTCCTAATCCTTTTGCCTGTCTTTTGTGGGTTTCTCCTCTATTGTCTATTCTCTTCCCCGTTCTCAAGGATTCAATTATGAAAAGAATACAAATGATGCCCACATTTTCTAAAGTGGCCCCAGAAACATATTTCCAATAATTTCCTGGGCTATGCAGAAGTTCATACCTCATATTAGTCTTAACAATAGTCTTTTAAGCAGCAAACTTTCTTATTGTGCATGTGTGACATCACTTAAGCACAACCACTCCAACTCATTATCCTGTTTTGAATCATCTAAATTGACTGGGTTGTTGGTACTATTCATACTAATTATCAATATTTCTTTTTTCACCAAAGCCATCATCATAGGAAAAACATAACTGAATTGAAACATTATTTGATAATAAAAATCATGATTGTGACCAAGTTTAGTGAAATAGACCACAAAGTTTTAGAAGAATACCTACCTTTCCAGGATGACTTTTCTGGTGTATTCACTTACAAATAATATTGCTGAAAATGAATTTAAATTGGCACATTTAAGTGTATTTTGATTTGGTCTTGGACTTTGATAAGGACATATGTAGACTTCTAACATTTTCAGTGGTTCTCTACTCCTCTTGTCTTCTTAGACTAGCACTTATAACCTTACACGAACTGACCCAAATCTACTTTTTTGGCTCTTTCTATTCTACTGCCCCATACAATTTACATTCTAATTGAGTCAGCTATTCAAAAACCATTCAAATATTTGAGATTCCTACCTAAGTATTAGAAATATTATCAAAGACATTTCTTCCACATAAAATAGCATCAATCCTTTCTGTTTGTACCCTCAATAATCATGCTCATCCTATTACAAAGCCCACCTCTTCATTGTCCTTTCTCTGTAGCATAGGTCAGATTTACTTTCTCTTTACAGCAATGATAACAGCATATTATGTCTGTAGTTCATTTGAAATATATGTTTCCTATTTAACTGTGGGCTTCTTAAGGTCAGTTATCAATGTCTACCTGGCATTTCTAAACATGATGCACAACACATAAGCATCACTCACATGTTATAGAACTGCACTGCTTTGACTGAAAATATCCATCTTCTGTGTGGACACAGGTGCAAAATGCAAAATAGGAGGAAATCGGAAGTGATTATAAGTAAAAACCCATCCAGTAAATCTGTTTTGAATTGACAGAAATAGTACAAGTAACCATATATCTAAACAATAAAAGGTGTTATACTGAAGACATAACTGTAAGAAAAAATAAAAATAAGTTAGAACTATAGAGAGAAGATATATTATCTCTTTGGAGCCAAATCAGACTTTAAGGTAGGCAGAGGAGCTGGAAATGGAAATTGAAGCAGTCTGGGAAACAAGACTCCCAGACCTTTCTTTATAAAGAATTGTACAAAGTAGGTCAGCACTTCTTAGAAAAGTGGAGACTGAGAGCAGAGAACATTCAGAAAAGAAAAGAAAGAATAGATCCCTTAAAGCTCTATAAGTTAGCATCAGATTCAAGAAAAAGGAAGTAAGAGTGATAGTAATGTCCAGCAGCACAAAAGAAGAAGAAGAATTGTATTTGGTGGAGGCTGGGCTGCAGAGCAGGTTGTGGAAGACTTGCTTTAGTGTTTGAGAGGGAAAGAGGAAGGGGAAATTAGGCAAAACTCAAGAAAAACAATCACTGTGTTTTTGTTTTGGTCATCTGGTCTTAGTATCTAACAGTATTTAAAACGTCAAAGCTCTGAGGTAAAAGATGACTGGCTAGCCTCTGAGTTCTATCAGTTAGGAGCCTAATGGCCTAACCTGACTTGATTATGCATCAGATTCCTTTTTTTGGGGAAGAGGAACAATAGTAGTAATTCAAAGCACTTGTGAAGGAGAAAATAAGAATGTTTAAACATTTAGGATAAAGCCTATACTGGTAAATGCTCAATAAATATTAACTATATTTTCAATCTTTAATACACTCTATATTTTAGAGATATCTAGAAGGCTTTCCTGCTCCCAAATTCAGGACTGACTCCCAAATACTCAGGCACCATTATATATTAAACACTCCCATTCTTGTATAACTATAGAGAGAAGGGTGTGATTTATTATTTTCTTCTGTTGGCACCTAAATATCTTTCATAACGATATCATACATACATATGCATATATACACATAAATATGAATATTAAGATGTTTATATAGGGGGTACGTCAGGAGGGGAATGTTCAAGAAGAGCATAAAAAAGGGTGGGAAGGTGTGGAAGATCAACTACTTCACAATTTTGCTAAAGCTGGCTTAAGTATACAGCACGGTATATCTGATCATCAACGTGCTCATTCACAGCCCATGGAGGATAGTTGCATAGTTCATGTAATGCGGAAAAACAGGTAATTATAAATCTGAAAATCAAAAATACACTGGAACAATAAAGACCATATTTAATGATTTTAATTTTTATTTTTGAGAGAGAGAGAGAGAGAGAGAGCTCAAGTGGGGACAGAGCAGAGGGAGAGGGAGACACAGAATTCGAAGCAGGCTCTAGGCTCTGAGCTGTCAGCACAGAGCCCAATGCGGGGCTCGAACCCATGAGCCATGAGATCATGACCTGAGTCGAAGTCAGATGCTTAATCGACTGAGCCACCCAGGAGACCATATTTAAAAGTTAAGAGATAGATAGGATTCTGCTATATGTTGGCCTGACATCTCATCCAGTATATACTATCGTGTTATCTATTTAAAATAACTACAATGATAAAAGACTGTACAAAATAGAGTAAAAAAGTAGAGGCACCATTCATCACTGAAAATGTTTACATTAGTGGTCATCAGTTAAAACTGGGGATGCTTATTCTTAACACATTTAGTGATTTAGTGCTTTTTAAATATATGATTGAAAGTATTATTTATTTATAAAGTATGGAAAATAAAAGGAAAAAATTCTGTATATGGAAGGGTGGACATTCCATGAGATTTTTCAGAAATTAAAGGGTTCCTGCTTTGAAATGTTTAGAGCCACTCCATTCTAATATATCATTAACCATTATTACAGTTAAGAGTATTTCTAGCTTCTCATCATTTTTTATGCTGACTCAGTTTATTTGATTGTTGACCAGGAATTAATAAAAATTTTTACAAAGTACACATACTTAAGTATATATTATTCTCTTTGAAATAATCATTTATTTTAATTTAGCAAGCCCATATGCAAACACTATGTTAAATATGGGAATGAAAAGAGTCAAATACAGAGGACAACAAACTCCTTATAGCTTGATGCAGAATATCTCTTGAGAAGATAAACTGGAGTAGAAATGAAGACCTTAGTGGATCCATAGCACAGATAGCACTGTTATGCTCACAATAAGTCGAGCAATTGGCTGGTTGATCTTGAGAGAAAGTGTGTGTATGTCAGGAAGTGGTGGGAAGGGGTATCGAAATAAATAAGAAAGATGGTAAGTAGAAGCCCACACCATGACAGGAGATTTCTGGAAGGTCATGCTTCTGTCTGTTGTAGCTTTGAGAGCCAGTGAGCATACTGAGCACATTCTGCACATGTGAGCTACATCGCTGGGGCCAGAAGCCAGACTGTGGTAGGCAACCTCCAAGATGGCCCCCAATTATGCTTTCCTCCTGGTGTTCATGCTCTTGTGAAAGTCCTTCCCACATTGATCTATGTGACCAATAGAATACAGCAGAAGTGATACTATGTCACTTACACGATTAGGTAATAAAAGCCTATGACTTCTCTCTTTGACATTCTGCCTCTGTGTGTGTGTGTGTGTGTGTGTGTGTGTGTGTGTGTGCGCGCGCACGCGCTCTTGCACTCACGTGTGTGTCTTTCTCTCTCTGCCTTTTTGTCTTCTCATTAATCACTCTAGAGGCAGCCAGCTGTCATGGTCGAGGGACACTCAGACAGCCCAGGGAGGAGTCTAGGGGCAAAGAATCCGAATTCTCTTGCACAAGACCAGTGCTGGTAAAGTTGATAAACTAGAACATGCATGGTACACAAGAAGACGTGGGTAGAAGGATGGACCACCAAAAGGGTGAAGGTATGTATATAGCCAGATGACACAGGGGAACTGAAACAGCACTCACAGGTGTAAGGGAATCTAAAGAAATGTGGAAAAACTCATTGGGCAAATACAGAAAGTGCAGTGAACATGGAATCTCTAGACTCCTATAGCTAAAAAACTGTATTTGTGTCCAATGTTTACTGAGGATCAGAATACCCCTAACTCACATCTCAGACACATAATGACTACAGGCTTGCCTGGGTGGCTCTGTCAGTTAAGAATCTGACTCTTGATAATGATTGGCTCAGGTCATGACCTTATGAATTTGTGAGATGCACTGCACTGACAGCTTAGAGCCTGCTTTGGATTCTTTCTCTCCCTTTCTCTCTGCCCCTCTCTTGATCATACTCTCTCTTTCAAAATAAATAAACAAAAAAAATTATTTAAAAAAGACACATCACTACCACATAGGAATGAAATACAAAAGTATATATATGTGCACTTAATATAAGTAATTGATATATAAGTGCATAACTAACATAGATCACTTAAAAGTAACATGAAGTAACATAAAAAGTACATTACAGAATAACTAATATGAACATATTGTGGGGAAAATAACTGCCATAAACTTAGCCTAATAAAAATTATATGTGAAGTAGAAAAACCATATTAGATGGTAACAAATAAACTACTTAACTAATTACTAATTAACTAATACACACCAACTTCTAAGTTTGTATACAGGGAATGTATAAATTTCAGCAATGATTCTGATACATGCTAAACTAATTTTCGGTTGAAAAATAGGTTCTATATTAAGATTAGCATTTGCATTATCACTGTACTCGGTTCTTATAATTATTTTTCTTTGTAAATTATGTCAAATTTTATTACATTTTCCTATATATTCCAGAAAAGTATAAAAGTATAAAAGAGAAATGTTGAGATATATATATATACACACACATACACACATATATATTTTTAAGGTAATGTTTTATCAAAACTTATAGAGTGTGGCAATACCTAAAAGTGTTACATTGTTGAATTCTAAGACTGTTTACGACATTAAGGTAGTATTTATTCTATGTCATCCCTGTGTAGCTAAGTACATTCTTTACCAAGTTTCCAGTATTTTCATATATTCTCTTTTTAACAAAACTTTTTAAAGAATTTCTTTGCAATATTTAACCCAATTAGATCAGTGTGGTCATTTTAAATTATGTCCACAATTTCTTTAATACTTTTCCCATCAAAAGGTGAAGATCAATTTATTGTTCCTGAAATGTAGGCTGGATTTATATTCATTCTAATGAATATAATGTGGCAGGAGTGTTACTATATGACTGGATCACACACACACACGCACAGCCACACAACATGAACACAAGATCTCTTTGGACCACTTACTCTGAGGGAAGCCAACAGTCATGTCATAAGCCAAAAAAAAAAAAAAAAAAAAGTGGAGATGTGAGGAGGAACTGAAGCCTCCCCTCAACAACTGCTATCAACATCCCAGCCTTGTAAACAGGACTCCTTGGAATTGAACCTTACAACTTCTGAAAAGCCTACAGATGACATCTGACTTCATACTCATAAGAAACTCTAAGACATAAGCCCCTACGTAAACCATGCCTGAATCTTGGCCCACAGAAACTGTGAGGATACTGTTTATTGTTGTTTTAAGCTACTACATTTTGAGACTTTTTAATACAGCAATTCATATCTAATACAATCACCTCATTATTTTATATTCCATCTTCAGTAAAGAAGCAGTGGAGAAGACAGATCACCTTTTATGTAGGACAAAAACTACAATTTAAAATGCCTACAATCATGGGGCGCCTGGGTGGCGCAGTGGGTTAAGCATCCGACTTCAGCCAGGTCACGATCTCACGGTCCGTGAGTTCGAGCCCCGCGTAGGGCTCTAGGCTGATGGCTCAGAGCCTGGAGCCTGTTTCCGATTCTGTGTCTCCCTCTCTCTCTGCCCCTCCCCCGTTCATGCTCTGTCTCTCTCTGTCCCAAAAATAAATAAACGTTGAAAAAAAATAAAAAAAAATAAAATGCCTGCAATCAATTGCTACTTTAGTCTTGTTTTTAATGATGTGTATGTTAATTTTTGAACTTCTGTATAGATATGACATTTTTATAAGTATTTTTTACTGATCATTATATGTATGTGTTAAAACTTAATTTCAGATTAAGAAAGCATATTGGAAATCTAGTTCTCTCTTGAAATCTCACAATAGAATATGCGTACCTGGAATGTAACATTTGATTCTTGCTCAAAATATTTATTTATATATTTGGAATAAAATCATTATGATAATAAAATTATGTCTTTTTTGTGGTATATTCTTCAGTTTATCTTAGTAATAAAAACAGTGAACTACTGCTAGCTTATTGGAAATAGGAAACTAAATTTACATGATAATTGCTTTATTAAATTCATAATGCAAATTAATTAATTTATATACTTAGTGGTGCAATAAAATTCATTTTTGAGCTAATAAGTTAGCATTTGTTGTTTATGATGAGGCAAGCACCGTTTTAAGCATCATCTCATAAATCTTTCACTAATATATTATTGCTGCCATTTTACCAATTAAGAAAACAAGGCGGAAGGGTGAAATTACTTGCAAAAGATCACACATATAGTAAGTGGTAAACTGGTTTTTTGTAAGCATCCTGATGTTCTAATCTAGAATCCAGTTTTCCCACTTACATATAATGAAGCATCTGCAATGAAAGCTCATAAAAATGACACAAATATCCACAGACTCAAAAATTAACATATGCTCCATTAGAGGCAAGACTATCAGTACTGATTGTGCACACTAAATTGTTCACACCTTTAAACAATTAGTACATGAGCAAGTTGCAGTATATTTTTTTATAATTCAATGTCTTCTCAAGACAACCTACCCAATTCTATCAGAATAGATATATCAAAAATGTCAAACCAACAGCATTCCCTACAAGCTACTTGGAACTCTAGGAAATAAAACAGCCAAGTAACAAAATACATCATTTTAATGGGGTACAACTCTGGGGTTGCTGTTACATTAAACAAAGGGTAAAGGCAGTCTCTAAACTGTAAAGTAGAAAAGAAAGAAAGAATGAAAGAAAAAAAGAAATGTCTAAGCGAAGGCGAAGAATTGGTGACACTGAGGTGGACTTAAGAGCTGATCAAGATTGAGCTGCTTTCATCCCTGCTTTTTCTATTTCAGCATTCAGGAACTTATTGCATTCCCCCTGCTATTAAGGTGGGATGAATATAAAAGGCAACACACATTGTCTAAAAATAGACTTCAGTCGGCTTTGACAAAGCACTCCATCCAGTGGCCCTCTGCTGCCACACTCTCATTAAACTAGTGGAGATGTCAGCATCATCTATTTTGTTTCTACTTGGAGAGCACAGAGCTTCTTCAATATTTTGACCTGTCTTCACTGGAAAGGAAGAATTCAGTCTGAAAAAGATAAGGGCCTGGCTTCATTAGGTATTAATGAATCAGCTAAGGCAGCATCTATATGGCATAGGAGCAGTTTAGTATATAATACTATATAATAGTATTCCTATTATCAATCTATTTCTCTAATAAATTATGCTCCTAAAAAAATCACTTCAGGATGAAATTTGGCACGTGGTTTATTCATTTCTGGGATAATCATGATTTTTTTTTCTCTTTCATTAGCAAAATAAATATATAAATAAATAAATAATCAGTGTCTTAATCTATAGCACTATGCTAAACTTACTAACAAGAAAAAAAACATAAGACTAGCTAGTCCTCTTGGAAAGTAGAAAAATAGAAATATCATCTTTTATGAAAGGAAAATATAAAAATAAACACACCCATTTTAACAATATTTACTTTTGTTTCCTGTATAGCTCCCATCTGTCTACAGAGTTTACACTATGACAAAAAATGCTTTCTGAATACTATTATGTTAGGAGATTGTCAGTGATTAACATTTTGTCTCCCAGAGGAATTCACTAAGGATCACTTCAATTTCTTCGGGCACCCTCATAGAATTTCAGATAAATTATTGCTTTTTTCTGCTATACACAAAATAAAATACAATTGTGGTAGAATAGTCTCTGAAATAGATATAATGACAAAATAAAAATTAGTCAAAATCCCATCCATATATAATTATTATATTTTGATTATAATCCCCATCGACATAATTATATAAGCATGTGTTTATAAATGTAAGTATAAATCCAACTGATATCCCAAACTTTAAATATCAAATCTATTGCTTTTATTTTAATATATCAGCAAAAACGTCTGCAGAGATGGTATTTTAGTTATATAAAATGTATGCCATTTCACTTTCTCCTTATGTTTTCTTACTTTCTTCTCAGTCGAAAGCTGAAATGTTAATTAATGAATTCATCCATATATCCACCTATTCAGCCATTTATGCACACATACAGATATGCAGTCATATACCCATCTATCCATCCACATATACCTGCAATAAGTGAATAGTTTAATGATCCTATCTCCTGAAAAAAAGAAAAAAAAAACACTGTCCTATGTGGTGGGGATACAATGGTTGATAAGACTAATAAAATGAATGTCCTCATTTTAACTAACAGTTTGTGGAGACGACAACTAATAACTAAATGAAGAAATATCTAAAATAATTTGAAGGTGGCTCTTTCTGGGCAAGGTTGACATTGTAACCTCAGAGAAATCAAGTCTTTCCCAGAAGTTAACTGTCACAGATAAATTTTGTGCTCCCAGAAAATAGTCTTGAAAGCTAGGTTTTTCAGGCGTGAAAGGGATAGGTTTTTCTAAAGCTTTTTAGCCTAGAATATCTAGAGCTCAACCTATTTGGGCCTGATCAACAGAGTAAAGAAAAGTCAGGATAAGACGTCAAGCATCAAAAACGCTTCCTCAACTAGCTTTGTTGCATTGTGAACAGAGGAGAGTCTTAGGAGGGGTGAAGATCTGAAACAAAGTCCTCGTTAACTCCCCATTCCCATCTTGGAGCAATACCTTGAGAATGCAGGAAGTCTTTGCAAGTAAAAAGTACATTTAGGAAAGTCTTAGAGTATCAGGGGCATGAAGGTGCTGCGGCTGGCAGAGCCAGATGATGAACAGAGACCTGGGGTCCAAAGATACAGGTGGTGACTTTGAGTCTGAAAACAAATTAATGCAACCAAAGCCAAGTGAATATTACACCCACTGTCAAAATGGGACTGCAAACATCATCACAGTAACAAATACAGGTGCAAACTAGACCTACTTCCAGCAGACACTGGGAAGGAACCCAAGGATTCCAGGTGGAGGTGAACTCTTTTCTGACCCTCTGCCATGTTGTCCAAGCAGTGGAAAGCACACTGCCTATGTACTCAGAAGCCACTTCAAAGAGAAGATGGGAGGAAATCTAATAAAATAAACATTTAATTCTAAGAGACTGAGCTACATAATGAAATTATTTCAGTTTATAGAATAAGAAAATTTTATTCCACTAGGCTAACTTTAATTTTTCTCAGCCATAAGAAAGGTTTAGGAAGAAGATGAGTTATAGAGATTTAAAGCCTACATTTACTTTGCATATTTGAGTATAGTAAGTCCTGAGCCCATTATAAATATAAAAGTAGTATGGTCAAGGGTTTTGACCCAAATTTTGTTTTTCAGAGATACCTGAAATCAAGAGGCAGACAGTAGTTTCTGGAACTTGTTATTCTGCCTCACCCTCTTCACTCTGTCTGCATTTTCAACAGTGAAATGAAAGGAATGTGCCTGAATATGAGACACATATACAATGTGGGAAACAATTCAAAGACACCGATGTTGTTGCTTGTATTCCTCCTGTTCTCCTGGTTCCCAGTCACTTGCAGGGAAAGAATATTCATGGATTGTTTCTGTCTGTTCTCAATCTAATTTACCTTTCTCACTTATGAGAAATGAATGGGTCTACTCATTTGTTCATAATGAGTTTTTAAAGCACATAATAGGTGTCTGGTGTGATGCTAAGTATTGGGGACACTGAGGCACAGTTCCTGACTTCAAGAATATTACAGTCTAGAAAATTAGTGAGATGATGGAAACAAAAAGAACCTCACCTCTTCCGTTTGGTCAGAAAGCTCTCTGAATTTATAAAGCATGGCATCACAGTATGCTATGTACTACTTCTTGAGAAGGTTGAAGGAAAAAGAATAACTCATGGTATTGATTTTAAATGGAGAGATGAAAATGCTGTTGGTAATAATAATTAAAAATTATTTATTTATTGAGCTGCTATTATTGATCAAAAACTGTGTTGTGAAACATACATTAGGTAAGTGATCTCACCCATGGCTAAACACCAGAATCGCCTGGAAAGTTTTTAACAACTCTGATGTGCAGGGCCACCCAAGTCAATTCAATCACAACCTCTGGGGTAGAAACCACCCTCAGTATAGTTTAAGTTCTCCCAGGAACTTCCAACATGCAGCCAAGTTTGAGCACTAATACATCAGAGACATGTTGAAACATGTATTCTTTATTAAATATAGGCTTGTGAAGATCAGGACGATGTTTATCTCTTCTATATATCATTAAAGCTGAATAGTAACAGAAATTGGGGTATGTGAGGACAGAAATGTGGTTTCACAATAAATTAATGGGATTTTAGTGTGCTTCCTGCAGCTGGCTCAGAAAAGCCTTTCATTCACCGTAGAAGGGAATGAGAATATGTGATTCACATTCAAATGAATCATTAATGTCCCTATATCATGGCCACACAGCAAGTACAAGTACAGAGCAATATTCATATTATCATTTAGAAACACTGAAATGAAATTAGATATTAATACATCACTAGGAAGCTATAGATTCTAGGACAGTCACCCTGCAACACAGGTGTCACTTGTCACATTTTCTTCAAATATTTTGTATTAAAATATAACAACAACAATTCAAGATGGCAAACTTTGCCAATGAGGGCATAAATTGCCACCTGGAAACTGGAGCAGTTTCACCCAACAAAAGTACCTAAATACAGATATTTATTGTTTGGTTTTAAAAGGTTGTAAAGAGTTATCAACCTTTCAAATAATAGCAAACTCTAGTTCCCAGCTTTTTCTAGACTGGTCTGTGTTCTCACATGACAATAATTGGCTGTAGATGAATAACAAACAGCATGTTGAGGCAAGGCATTTTCCTCCAGCTCACTTGACCTTTACCTGGTGTGCACCACCTACTCATATGACCTTCCTGATATCGATGGTTATTTGAATTCAAGGCTTTTGATATATTGATATAGACTCAGGGCCTGGGACTAAAATGAATGGATTATAATTCCAGCTCACTATTTACTGTCTGCATAATTGTGGACATTTAAATGAGATCATATGTGTAAATGTTCCGGCACAAGATCTTGTCCATTGTTCCTATAGTTAGAACTTTTTGAAAAAAATCCACCTTATAAACTATGAAACTTCACATTAAATTTTAGAAATATAACATTTATAAATAAAGAAATTCAGAATATTTATGTTCAAAGATATTCTCAAATAATTGCTTATAATACTGAGGAACTAAAAAAATAACATAAATGTTTACCAGTAAGATATGGTTAAATAAACCCTGGTAAATCAACAGAATGGAATACAAGGTATTCATTAGAAAGCATGATTTGAATTTCCTCAGTGGGATAATTTGCTTAAAAGGGAAGGCAGTAAACGCATTAACAAAGTCCAATAAATTCTTTTACAAGTTTTAAATTTGCTTTTGAACACAGGAAATTTCAGTTTAAAAGCTTAATCTAGTCATGATTCATCCATCCATCCTACACTGTCTGTATGGTGGGTTGTGAGTGTAAAATTAATCAATTAATCAAATTTGGCTGAAAAATGTAATTTTTGTGTATATATGTATAATTTCTACTCTTTTTGGTTAACTTTTTAATGATTCTTTTTAAATTAAGGTTTAATTTACATAAATTTCACAAATTTTAGTGTGAAGTTTTATGAGTTCTGAAAATTCACAGAGCCTGTGTAATGACCACCACAATCAAGATATAAACTGTACCAATACCCCCAAATTTACCTCGTAGGCTATTTGGAGTAAACCTCTCAACCTGCCTTTAGGCCCAGGCAACCAGTGATCTGTTACCTACGACTATGGCTTTACCTCTTAGAGAAACTTATAATATATAGCCTACTTTCACTTATCATATTGGACTTGGAATCCATATCTGCTATTGTGTGTATCAGTACTTTGTAGCATTCTATTCAATGGACATACCACAGTTTATTTATCCAGTCACCAGCTGAACAGTGATTGGGTTTTTTCCAATTCAGAGCAATTTTGACTAAAGTTGTTTATCAGCATTTGCATACATGTTTTAGTGAATATGTTTTTATTTCCCTTGGAAAAATACTTAGAACTGAGATTCCTAGATTGCATGGTAAGTTATGTTCAACTTTGCGATAAATTGCCAAACTACTTCCCAAGGTGGTTATAAAATGTTCGCATGTTGCCAGCAAAATATGAGAATCCCTATTAGCAGCATTTAGTGATATCAGTGTTAAAACAAAACAAAACAAAAGTTCAGTCATTCTAGTAAATATGTGTACTTATCTCACTATGGTTTTAATGTTCATTTGCCTATTGCAAATTATTTTGAGTTTTTTATGTTTATATGTTATTTGTATAACTTTTGTATCTGTTCAATTATTTTTCCCATGTTTAATTGAATCATTTGTTTTTATTAATTTTTGAGGTTTTCATATATTTTGGTTATAAACTATTTATCAGATTTCCAAATAGTTTCTCCTGGTTTTATACTACAATTCTCTTAACAATGTCTTTCAAATAGCAAATGTTCTTTATTTTGAGGTCCAATTTTTTTTTCTTCTATGAGTAATGTTTTTGGTGTCATACCTAAAAATATATTAGTTTAATCCAAGGAAACTAAAATTGTCTCATACCTTTTCTCCCAGAAGTTTTATAATTTAAGGCTTTACATTTAAGTCTATGATTCATTTTGGATTGATTTCTCCATGGTGTGAGGTATGAATTCTGTGTGTATGTGTGTGTTGTATATTTTGACATACACATATTCAACTGTTTGGTGCTATTTCTTTGAAAAAAAAAAAACTTTATAGAATTACTTTCTAACTTTTGTCCAAATTAATTGACCATACATCTGGGAGTCTATTGATAGATGGACCATTCTATTCAAATGTTCTCACTCATATCCTTTTGATAATATCACACTGCCTTGATTTATGTTGTTTTATAGTAAGTCTTGGTAACAGGTAGTTTAATTCCTCTAACTTTACTCTTTTCGCTCCCAAATTGTTGAGGCTATTTTAAGATATTTGCATTTCCATATAAATTTCAGAACTCATTTGTTGATTAAAAAACCCAAAAAACAAACAAAAAAACCTGCTAAAATAATCATCGGGATTGTACTGAATTTATAAAACAATTTAGAGAGAATGACATCTCCACTATATTGGTTATTTCAATCCATGAACATAGCATTTTTCTCCATTTATTTAGGTGTATTTTGATTTCAAGGTAAAATTTTAGCATATGTATCTTGGGCATGTTTTATTAGGTTTATACCTAAGGATTTCATGGATTTTTAATGTGTTTCAGTCACTAATGAAAATGGAATTAAGATTTTTAATTACTCCCACTTAATTGCTAGTATATGGAAATAAGATTAATTTTAGTATACTGATTTTGTGTCTTTTTTTTTTTTATTAAATTTTTTTTTTCAACGTTTATTTATTTTTGGGACAGAGAGAGACAGAGCATGAACGGGCGAGGGGCAGAGAGAGAGGGAGACACAGAATCGGAAACAGGCTCCAGGCTCTGAGCCATCAGCCCAGAGCCCGACGCGGGGCTCGAACTCACGGACCGTGAGATCGTGACCTGGTTGAAGTCGGACGCTTAACCGACTACGCCACCCAGGCGCCCCTTGATTTTGTGTCTTGTGACATTCTAAACTCATATATTAGATCTGGTAGCCATTTTTGGTATATTTTTGGCTAATCTTCTAAATAGAATATCATGTCATCTTTTTAAAAAGAAATAATGTTTATTTCTGAGATACAGACAGAGTGTGAGCAAGGGAAGGAGGGAAGAGAGAGGAAGACACAGAATCCAAAGAGGTCTCCAGGCTCTGAGCTGTCAGAACAGAGTCCACATGGGGCTCGAACTCACAATACCACGGGATCATGACCTGAGCTGAAGTTGGACACTTAACCAACTGAGACACCCAGGAGCTGCATATATATTCTTGACACAACACAAAAAAGTCATAATATATGGGCTAGGAGTAGAAAAGTCAAGTGAGGGAAAAAGACAACTGTACATATGAGTTAGTAACAAAGTGTTATCTTTTTTGTCCAACATTCAGTTTAAAAGAGAATTTAGATTCTCCCAGAATGGGAGTTAGATGAGATCCATCATTAAACACCCCAGGAAAAAAGAGAAAAGAGGAAGAAGGCAAGGGTTATCAACATCAATTGCATAGCTTTTCCTAACAAGTTGGGGAATGACACTGAACTCCTGGAATTGCTACTGCCTTAATCGCTATCCACATTTCATTTCCTATTAGAAGCATGGAGTTACTTACTAAAGGCACATATTCAGTAGAGACAATGCTAAATTCATAGGCATTGCCCACAAATAAAATCTGAAATGGTAGTCAATTTTTATATGGTGTATTCCCTTTGTTTTTATGAGATTATTAACTATAATAACAAATAGAAAGTTACATGTCCTAATTCTAAAACTAATTCACTTTTTAAAAATCACAATTCAATATATCATAATTCGAATCCCAAACTTGGACAGTGAAATGATTTTGGTATTACTGAATAACTTTATTAAACAAAACTTTATAGCAATCCAAAATACAACCTGAATACTTAATATAAAATCCATATTTATAAGTAGCTTGATTTTTTTAAAATTTGCATAAATTGTATAATAAGCATTCACTATTACCTATCTACTTATACAAATAAACAAGATTCAAATTGCTAATTTCTCTTGGTTTACCAATCAAGGTGTAACTCATTGGGAAAAAATATTCCATTTCACTGCTTATTAATTTGCTTTCCTGCTGCTCAAAAATTTGTGAATGCTTTGGTAGTTCTTGTGTGAGCTTCATAAATTTTCAATTTTTATGCTGATTGATATGACTGAGGAGACCATTCCACTGCTAAGTTATTAGATCAATTACTGCTTACATTCTAAGAATCAGCATTACCACTTCAAATTCCACTGTTAGCTCTCTTGATCTCATTTTCTCTGTCTGCTGACAACCCTATCTTGAATCTTATTTTGGTCCATATATGTCACTCTTACATGCATTGTCCTTTGAACTTTTCCCCATCCATTTTTAAGAAGATATCATTTTACACACACACCTTTTCACCTCCTATTCAGTCTTGCTCCCTTATTTTCAATTTTCAGAAATAGCTCTTTCCCTACTGAACCACTTTCAGCAATATTCTGTGGGCAGTTTCTATCCTTTATATTTATAAAAATAATGAGAAGAACCAAAACAAAAACTGCTAGTGAAGGAGGAGGAGGAAACAAAAAAGACACATTATTTAAATATACAATGTACATTAGCTAATTAACTATCATTTAAAATTTTTATAATAAGTATTTGTTTCAATGTAAAATAAAGGTATTGAGTTTCAGATGATCAACTTGTTTTCCCAAAATTACCTGATATATATACATGATTTAAAAAGCAGGTCTAACTACTAATAGCTACCATTTATGGAGCACTCCCTGTATATAAGGCCAAATTTATACATCATTTCATTGACTATCACAAAGAACCTCTGAGAAAAGTAATTTAATAATCATATAATTATCTCTCTAGTGAAGCTTCATAGATGGGCAAAATTTGCTCAAAGTTACATATTCAGTGAGTGAGACTACTATTATTCAAACCAAGTAGTTAGCCCCTGAAACAAGTGGTATTAATTTTCCTTCTCTATTACATATTTTTACTCTATTAAGCTATGCCATATCTATAAATATTAAAATTTGGCCGTTTAATTTTATTATTTTTGTATATTTCTTTTATTAATTAGCTGTTATTTTAGAGGAAAAATATAAGCAAGATGTATTACTAAAGGTTTTTGACTAGATTGACACCAAAGTGATTATACAATGCAAATATATATAAATATTTATCAGTCTAGATGGGGGAGATAAAACGAAGGAATAAGGAAATAAAAATTTCATTTTGATTATTTTTATGTTTTAAAAAAATCATGTAGGAGCCCCTGTGTGGCTCAGTCAGTTAAGTGTCCAACTCTGGCTCAGGTCATGATCTAACAGTCTGTGAGTTTGAGCCCCGCGAAGGCTTTGTGCTGACAGCTTAGAGCCTGGAGCCTGCTTAGGATTCTGTATGTCTCTCTCTCTCTGCCCCACCCCTGCCTGCACTCTCTCTCTGTCCCTCAAAAATGAACAAAGGTTAAAAAAAATCATGTATATTATATTGAATGTTAAATTCTGAATTTCCTAATTAAAAATGATTTAAATGTCATTCCTGTCTAACTTACCTACCAATTATGTAAATTTCTCATGCAGGCCAATTTTTACTGTTGCTGTCCTCTCCTTAGACCCTAAATCCACTCTTCATTTAAACTTGATTCTAAATACAATATTCCAACACGTATGACATGTTACTTAGAAAATATTACGCCATTTTATGCAATAAATGTAAACCAGAGACATCCTTTAACTAGGATAGAATTTAAACATATTTGCATTTAAATGTATTCCTATGATAATATATTCACTTTTATAAAGTGAGTTTCTAAGCTGACTAGAATAAATATGTCTCAATCAGCCACAATTCCATTAAAGTTGCTGTTATTTTTATACACTGAAACATATTTTTCATTTCATATTCCATTTCCAAATTCAAGGTATATAGATTATTCTTCATCTGTAGAACTAAAGACAGATTGAAAATCAACTCAATGTATAATGAGCAAGTTAGAACAACAATTTTTACTCGAGCTGACCAAGGTCAACATTTCAAAGCAATATATTTTTGAAGAATATTCTTCAAGATAATCCTTTTCAAAAATACATCTAAAACTACATATGTCTGGAGATCGCTATTTGGATGTGAGCTACACCAAAATATCCAAGTCATCAGTATGCTCAACCATAGGACAGGGAAAAACTACTGACATTTTTCTTTGAAGGGTTATTGAGAGTATTACATGTTCTTGTAACTGGAATAAGCTTTTTAAAATTATTGTCATTATTATTTTATTTGAGAAAGAGAGAGAGAGAGAGAGAGAGAGAGAGAGAGAGAGAGTGCACAAACAGGGGAGAGGGCAGATGGAGACAGAGAGAGAGAGAATATCAAAGCAGGCTGCATGCCCAGTGCAGAGCCTGACTGGTTCTCCATCTTATAATCCCGGGATCACAACCTGAGCTAAAATCCGTCTGAGCCACCCAAGAGCCCCTGGAGTAGGCTTTTTAAATTTCATACTCTTTCGTAGATTATTTAAATAATATTAATCCAAAGTAAATATATATTGAAACCCATATATAACAATGAACTAATTTTAACACACACACACACTGATGTAGAATTCAAAAAGTTGTCTTGTACTAAAGCAGAAGAATGAACAATGTTATAATCCTCCTTTCAGGTGGAAAATACAATTTAAAACAATGATTAACAGATATCTGAATTTCAGAACATAAAAATGACTGGATTAGATAAATGAAACCCAATAACCAATCAAAAAGCTCCCAATAAACAAAAGTCCAGGAACAGATGGCTTCACAGGTGAATAGTACCAAACATTGAAAGAATTAATACTTATCGTCAAAGTATTTCAAAAAATATAAGAGAAAGGAAAGCTTCCAAATTCATTCTTCAAGGCAACATTACCCTAATACCAAAACCTAATACCAAATAAAACTACAGGTCAGTATGTATCTCTGATGAATACAGCAAACTGAATCCAAAAATACATTAAAAAAATCATTCAGCATGATCAAGTGATATTTATTACATACCAGGAAGGGGGGGGTTCAATATTCACAAATCAATGTGATGTATCACATTAATAAGTGTAAGGATAAAAACCATATAATCATCTTAATAGATGCAGAAAAAGCATTTGACAATGTACAGCATCCATTCATGATAAAAACCCTCAACCAAGTAGGTTTAGAGGGAGCATACCTCAACATAACAAAGGCCATATATGAAAAATCCAACATCATTCTCAATAGAGAAAAACTGTGAGCTTTGCCTCTAAGATCAGGAAGAGGACAAGGAGAATGGTCTCACTACTTTTATTCAACATAGTACTAGAAGTTCTAGACACAGCAATCAGACAACATAAATAAATAAAAGGGCATACTATCGAAAAGGAAGAACTAAAACTTTCACTATTTGCAGAGGACATAATACTATATATGAAATTCCTTAAAGCTCCGCCAAAAAAAATCCTAATAAAACTATGAAATGAATAAAGTAAAGATGCATGATACAACATTAATATACAGATATATGTTTCATTTATATACATTAATAACAAAGTAGCAGAAAGAGAAATTAAGAAAACAATCCCATTTGCAATTGCATCTAAAGGAATAAAATTCTTAGGAATAAAGTTGACCCTAGGAGGTGAAAGACTTCTACTCCGAAAGCCATAAAACACCGATAAAAGAAATTGAGGATGACACAAACGAAAAGATATCCCATGCTCATGAACTGGAAGAACCAATGTTGTTAAAAATTACATACTACCAAAAGCAATCTACATGTTCAATGTAATCTCTATCAAAATACCAGGAATCTTTTTTCACAGAACTAGAAAAGATAATCCTGGAAATTGTATGAAACCACAAAAGACCCTGAGTAACCAAAGCAATCTTGAAAAAAGAAAAACAGGAAATATCATAATCCCATATTTCAAGATATGCTACAAAACTACAGTAATCAAAACAGTATGGTGCTGGCATAAAAGCAGACACATAGATCAACAGAACAGAATAGAGAGTCCAGGAATAACCCATATTTATATGGACAATAAATCTATGACAAAGTAGGTAAGAATACACAATGGGGAAAAGAGAGTCTCTTCGATAAGTAGTGTTGGGAACACTGGACTGCCACATGCAAAAAAATGAGATTTTACCACTTTTTTACACCATACACAAAGATAAACCTAAAATGGATTAAAGACCTAAATGTGAGATAAAATTGCTAGAAGGAAACATAGGCAGTGATTTCTCTGACATCAGCCATAGAGACATTTTTCTAGATACGTCTCCTCAGTAAGTAAAATACAAGCAAAATTGAACTACTGGGACTACACCAAATAAAAAACTTTCTCACAGCAAACAAAACCACCATTAAAACTAAAAGGCAACCCACTGAATGGGAGAAAATATTTGCAAATGATAATATAAAGATATCATACAACTCAACACACACATACACCCACAAAATCCAAAAAAATTATTTTTTTTAATTTTTTTAACGTTTATTTATTTTTGAGACAGAGAGAGACAGAGCATGAACAGGGGAGGGGCAGAGAGAGAAGGAGACACAGAATCTGAAACAGGCTCCAGGATCTGAGCGGTCAGCACAGAGCCCGACACGGGGCTCGAACTCATGGGCCGTGAGATCATGACCTGATCCGAAGTCGGACGCTTAACCGACCGAGCCACCCAGGCACCCCAAAACCCAAATAATTTAATTTAAAAATCTGCAGAGGACCTGAATAGTATTTTTTTTCCAAAGAAGACATGCAGATGGCCAATGACTTATGAAAAGATGATCAATATCACTAACCGTCAGGAAAATGCAAATCAAAACCACATTGAGATATCATTTTACACCTGTCAGAATGGCTAAGACAAAAAAATACAAGAAACAGCATGCATTGGCGAGAATGTAGAGAAAAAAAGAATCCTTGTGCACTTTTGGTAGAAATGCAAATTGGTTCAGCCACTCTGGAGAAAACAGTGAAAGTTCCTTAAAAAATTAAATTTTGAATTACCATTTGATCCAGTTCCACTACTGGGAATTTACTTAAAGAAACTGAAAACACAAATTGGAGACGATATATGCATCTCTGTGTTTACTGCAGCATTATTTATAGTAGTCAAGGTACAGAAGAAACCCAGGTGTTTATCCATAGGCTAAAATATAAAAAAGATGTGAGATACACACACACACACACACACACACACACACACACACACACACACACAATGGAATACTATTCAGCCATAAGAAAGTATGAAATCTTGTCATTTGCAACGACAAAGAGGCACCGAGAGGGTATAATGCTGTGTGAAAGAAGTCAGTCAAGTAAAGAGAAACACAATATGATTTCACTCACATGTGGAACTTAAGAAACAAAACAAAGGAACAAAGGAAAAAAAGAAATGACAACAACAAAAAATACAGACTCCAAAAAACAGGTAACAAACTGGTATTTATTTATCAGAAGGCAGGTGGGCATAGGGATGAGTAAAATAGATAAAGGGAATTCAGGGTACACTTAACTTGATGAGCACTGAGAAATATATAGAATTGTTGAATCATTATACTGTATACCAGAAACAAATATAATACTGTATGTTAATCATACTTTGAAAAATTTTAAATTACTGTATTGTTATTTATGAGGCTTGAAGGATTATAGAATATAGATTAGAAAATAGTTATATTCATATCTTTTCATTTGTATTTCTACAAAATCTACAAATCAATGTTAGCACTTAAATAGCTTCAAGAAGCCCATGAGATTGAATAATTTAAAACTAGAGATGACTGCCAATTTCTTGAACCAATTAGCTTAAAACCATATACTATATGGTTCCTCAAACAAACGTAGTTATTGCTTTTATTCATGAGTTTTCCAAGATTGGTTGTCTCCCATTGTACTAAATTTGTCATCAATTAATCATATTCAGTGTGTTTCCACTAAATCCATTAGATTAGGCTGGACAAGAAAGAATACCTACTAACACACATCTGATTTATGAATTTGGACTACTGAATCTATGGTTTAACCTAAACTGGCCCACACTGATTAGGGATCAGAAAATAAGGAACAAAGTACTGCCACCTTTGAAGGTCTGAATTAATACTTGTGCTAGAAGCCATAGCAAAGACCACAGAGCTAAAAGGAATTCTGAGGGTCTGGTATCTGCAGAAATATAAACTGAGTCAGGAATCTCCATAGAAGAGCCCAGAGTCCTAAACTATGGAGCATTTATTTACATTGCTCAAGAGATTATCATCCTGTGACTAGGCTATAATGTCCTGTATTTGTTTGAAAGTAGCATTGAGTTAATCCCTTCACATTTAAAGATTCTATTTTATGCGCCATGAGTGATTTTCAAGACTTTTGAATCAATTACTGTCCTCAGCGAGGGTTTAATGCCATGCATTTTAGTAATCATGAAACCACAACTAAAAATCATTAAAATGTAGTATCTTGTAAGATTTCTATGTTAAAGCAGAATCAAAAACTGGGAAAACAATTAGCAATCTGTCAAATATAGAAAAAATACTGTTCTTTGTGTTGAATGTAAGTGGCTTTGTTTTATACCTACTTCCTATTCTTATATATAAAAGTATGGCTAGTAAAAGGTTTTGCTTATTTACCAATAAGTAAAATATTAATTTTTTAAAGGAGTTAGTGCTTTCAACTTAACAATGTATCATGGTCAAATTTAATGTCACAATGATAAAGGCTTAGAAGAGTTACATGTATTAAACGAATAGAAGATAAATTCAAATGCTTGTTACAGATGGAGATTTTCTGTAAGGTTTTGAAACACTTACAAAAATATTTTATCTAAAATAAGATTAAAACATCCTGAAAAATTGCTTATCTAAATATGATATCATGCTTATAAATTTGTAGAAATCTGAACGTTTTAAAATAATGGGCACTGTAAAATGTACAGGACATTTACACACACACACATATACATATATATGTATATGTGTATGTATATGCATATATATATATATATATATATATATATATATATATATATACAGAGAGAGAGAGACAGAGACAGAGAGAAAATATCTGAGTTTTATCATTTTAATTGTTAAAGATATTTGGAGGTTAAGCTACGTAAAAGTAAAAAGCAAACAAGTAACACAGAAAAAAAAACGTGTTTGTGAAGCTTGCATCTGTCACTAACATCATATCAGTCTGCATATTAACTGAACAAAACACTTGCTCTTTTTTTGATGCCAGTGCTTCTTTTTTGTCTGCTTGTTTACTTAAAACAGTCGTTTTTGTAGAAGTTCTGAAAGGAGCTTTGGTGTCTAGTTCATTAATAGTTTTATTAATTCAGCTAGTCATCAGGTGCAATTCATCAACTGCACAACCCTTTGTGTTCTATTTTTGCTAAATGCTTCTTCTCTGGAATTTAAATTATGAAGAAAAAGTGGCTGACTAATCTGTATTTCTCAATTTATTCATGTTCAATGGAAAGCTATTCATCAGCGTAAACTCTGCTGTGAGTTCAAATCAAATTTAAGCCACCTGGGAGTAAACAAAATTGCTCTTCTTCTCTAGCACTTGGAAAAAGATAAAAATAACACATTTTCAAGAAAGTCAAGATACTAATATGTTTCACGGAAATAAAATGAGAGACTGTAAGACATCAGACATTTCAATTCTATCAGATGCTTTGTCCGTGCACTACCTGTTTCCAAAATATTTTTTTTCTGTAGTTTTCTTTTCATCATATAATGCTGATTTCTTTTACACCTTACAGGTATAAAACAATCAGTTATGCTTAATATCCTCAAAATATGCATAAAATTTACAAGACTATTGCATCCTTTTTGTGTGAAAATATTTGATATATAAATTGAATTAGTGGTCAAAACAAATTACTCACTCTTAGAATTGTATTAAGCATTAAAGTCCATATAAATCTGAAGTACAATATTCACCTGCTTGGATTTTGCAGGTACTTAGTCTCATAAAACCTTTCATATTAAACATATATCTAACGATGGAGTAGGAGGAAGGCTGATGTGAAATTGAAGGAGGCTCTTAAAGACAGTCCTTTAGAGATCACTCCCAATAATATTGGAAATAAACTTCACCTATTTTTGAGTTTCAAGGCAATATAAAGTTACATTTGGAACTGAAGATTTTTGGTCCCTGCATACTTGTGTAAATAAGTTATTAGTTGGTTAAAAAACCAAGAAACATTGCGATGGAAAAGTGCACATTCTCGTTCATTGATTCTTCATGAGGACTCAACAATATTTTGATTTAGCCAAAAAATCCATATATCTATCACTTATCACAGATAATCCTCAATTGTTAAACTGAATCTACATATATTTCCTTTACAGAGGAAGTAACTTATGGATACCTGAGCTATTGCATTACAGGGCTGCCCATAGACAACAGTAAAGCTTTGGCATATTTATCATGTCTGTTTAAAAGGTAGAATCCGAAAATTTGGAATACTTTATGGCAGTTACCCTTTATTTCTTCACATAGTATGTCAAAATATTAATTCAAAATTATTGTTACTAGTTATCAAAAGAAAAGGAAACATAAAAATAAAAGACCTGCAATAAGAATAAAATCTTCTGACATGCTTAAAGCAGCAAATATTTTACCCCAGTGGACACACAGGTTGACTATTCATTTATGAAGGAAAGGAATATTCAAGGATATATAAAAACATATTCAAGGATATATACTAATGATACAAACATATTACTGGAGATTTTGTCTACAAGGTGGGATATACTAAAGATTTTTTGTTATCTGTTTAGCTATTAGGAAATGGAATCTCCTTTGTGAATTGAATTTTTAGAAAAGTACTATGCATACAGTTTGGGATATCCTATAGTTAAAAGTTGATGTACTGACTTTTTAAAAGATTGATTCATTAATGTTCTGTTTAGTCTTATTCCTCAACTTATCTCCAGAAACTCTGAGGCTAGTATTTTTATTTCAGGGAGAGACAGATGAAGTCCAAATTCACTTTCTCCCAATGTAGCTGTAAGAGTTGCCGCTGTGTCAGCGATGGGGAGATGAACATGTGCTGGAGACACAAGCTTGCAGGGAGCCTGCAGAAGCTGCAATGTAACTCAAGCATCAGTGTGAACTTGATGAGCAGATACTTCATGGTGCCTCACTGACCATTATCCCTAGAAGTGATGGTGGGTAGCTAATGGAGAAAATTTAATTTTTTCCTTGAAACTATATTTTAAAAAACTTGTAGAATACCTTGAAGTTTAAGAAATATTTATGTTCATAGGAGATGGTTCTATTATAAAATATTTTGCAAAATATATGAAAATAAGCATTGTGTTTGTTAAAATAAATTTAAAGTGGTACATAATGATGTAATAAAATTGTATTTCACAGTTATATTTTTATTCAATCATTCTATTAACATTGAAGCGTTTACTGAATCATGAAGTCGACTTACTGGATCATGAAAATTAAAAGAGCTTTTATTACTGACTTGTTGTTTTTGAAAATCCAATATTCATTCTAATAGGTAGTACTGTTTAAAAGGTCGGTGTAATGAGCTACACTATGGTCTGCAGCAAAAATGATGTTTTCACAGCTGCTCTATGCCTGGAGTCAGTCATGTCCTTTATGATACCTTGCCTCTGCATGGGCTCTTATCCCTAACATTTGCCTTTTAAAATCTCTATAGAGATCTGACAGAAAAATCACAAGACCAGCATCTTTTGTGTTTCTCTTTCTCTGGAATACCAAAGCAGCAGTGTACCTTCCCATATTTAAAAAAGAAAGAAAGAAAAATGTTTTAATCTTTCATTTTCCAATATAAAGTTTTTAGCCAAAAGGGTATTTATTAAAGGAAAATAGATCTGTCACTCACTAATTCAATGACTAACTACATAAGCTTAAAACTTACTTTTTCTATGAGTATCAGACAAAAGTGAAACAAACTGGAATTTTCAGTCCTCTTTCAGAAAAAAAGAAAAAATATATATATCCTATGAGTCTAGCAATTAAATCTAAAAAAGCTTATCTAGACTGAAGGGAAAGTAGATATGAAAGTAGAGGTGAGTAACTACAGTTTAATTCTTAGCTTATTTCCCTCTAAATTTTGACCAGAAGAAGTCAACTTGTCAGAAGTTTATTACAGAAGAACAATGGTGACTTCTGGGAACTGATTTATCAAAAACAAAACAAAACAAAACAAAACAAAACAAAACAAAAACAAACAAACAAACAAACAAACAAACAAAAAAACAAAAAACATGTGGGGAAGGGGACTGGTTCAAATATACAGATAGCTTCCCAAATGGAGGGGAGATTCTGAAAATACCAGTTGCTACCAGTTGACCCCTATATTCCTACTGCCATCAATGCATTCATGTCTGAGTCCTAATAGAGAAAAACCTATGAATACAAATAAAAGAAGAGGAACATTTATCATAATGGCAGATGAGTGAGATGGTTGTGCCTTCCACACACTACAATTATGAACCGGATAACAAATTTTAAATCAACTCAACTATTTAAATCTACGTTAAAATGTCCTAGGCAGAGACAATTCAGAGGAAATTCTGATCTATAGTGTGGTTCTCTGACCTGGGGCACTGTCCAACCTCCATGGCTATAGCTGCAGGAAATATCAGAAGAAAACTCCATGGCCTTGCCAGGAAAAGGTGCCACAGAGAATTTTTCAGGCTAGAAATCTCCAAAATGTATTATTTGTAATGCCCAGCTTTCAGTCCAAAATTAGGAGACCTGTTACAAAATAGGAAGGTATGACCCATACTGAAGATACACAATAGAAAGTGGTTCCAAGTAGATCCAGAGAGTGAATTTAGCTGACAAAGAATTCAGAGCAGCTGTAATAAATGTATTCAAATAAATATAGAAAAATATGTCCAAAGATTAGAGAAAATGTTATCAATATACTTTTGTATCACAAAATTCAAGGAAGATCTTTTTCAAACCTGGCATTCGAATGTGACATAGAACTTAGAGGAAACTTTGGTGTATTGAGAATTCCAAAGAATGATAGAGAATCCTTGGAGCATCACATGTGCTAGTGCATTTATCATAAGCAGGCAGAAGGGGTCACAATTCCTCTCCACAGTGACAGTGATGGATCCCAGAATCCGATCCCTAGCTGCTATTGCAAGGATCATGGGGAGATGTATAATTAGGTCTTTTCGCACCCACTTCTTTTGTCAAAATGGTCACCGAAAGCAAGTGTGAGATGCCTTTAAGTAGGCATATTTTATTGTGAAACTATTTAGATACTCTGGAAGATTTTCACCTACAACTAAATTATTTTTAAAAGTTAAAATCAGGTTTTGGAAATCATGGAAATCATGTTTTTTTCAATAACATAGCTAGAGTCACACATTTATTATTCCAAATACAAATACTACTTTAAGCACCCCCCCCCTTTTTAAGTTTCCTTTATCAATAGTATATTATCACACTAATAGAAACTGTGGATGTGAAAATATTCATGAGAATAACTTAAAAAATACTAAGTTTGAGGGTGCCTGGGTGGCTCAGTTTGTGGAGCATCCGACTCTTGAGCTCACGTTTGATCTCAGGGTCGGGAGCCCAAAAACAAAAAGAAAACAAAAACAGGAAACCAAGACTGGACTCTAATTTAGGAACATCTCCACATATACAGTGCAGGTACCCTCAAGTTCACTTCCTAGATTTCATTCTAGTACCATTATATCTCAGTGCCTACTACATAGTAGGCACTTCACAAATATTTGTTGAATAAATACAGGGTCAGATGCCACAAAGAGCAGCAACATGTAAAGTCTTTCACTCCAGAAGTGAATAACTCCTTAGGGAGTTTTAACTATACCTGAGAAATGTACTTCCCTGCTTCTTAAACATGCACTTTAACCATCAATATATTTTTCTAACCCAGGAACACCAGACAGTAGAAAGGGCAGGAAGAGCCTTTTACTTAGGTGTGACAAGACACGGTGTTATTATTTTTCTTGGGCAATACATCAAGTGACAAATACTCTAGCCTTATATTACCATGTAGTTCACAGAGATACTTTAAGAATAAGATGGTGTTTCAATCTTTGTAAAGAGTATTAAAATTAACACACCACTGTTATTAATAATATAAATATACAAGTATACAGATAAGCAGTTGAAATCTTACCTATTGGGTTATTTGAAAGTGACCTTGTTATCTGAATGATTTGTTACATCATCCATAATTCTGAGTCAACAAATCATGCCTTTGAGGGATTTGCCTTTCTAGTTCTGTTTACCTTTGATGGGGCTGGTTAGCCTATTCATGGCTGACTCTCCCCTTCAGCCTCATTTAATGCTGATCTGAGCTGGGAGACAGGAAGAAAAAATGGATATGGCAGATGTTGGGGCCTTTTCTAAGAGCAAGTATTCTAGATATGCAACAGCATTCTACTTCCTCATGATTAATTCCAATGACAGGCCTGCTGGTGAAATCTGGGCCAATCAACATCTAAAGTTGAGTGCTAGTGAGTATGTGAAAAGAGGTAAACTGAGATTTATACAGCATCAATGACAAATCTTATCAGCTGGCAAGGACTTTCTGTGTCTTACCAAGAAGATACTGGTGCATACTTATAAACAAAATTGTTAATTTAAATGAGACAAATGAGAGCAGGGTCAAATTACCACTGTCACATAAATATCATTAGAGTCCCCCTTTTCCCTTGTAAATATAAAGCCATTCGTTGAAAAATAATTTTCTGACAAATAATTCACATTACAGAATGTAGTGTGGCCATTTTTCCGTCTATATTTGGAATATAACATCAGAATATGATTCCAGATGGCAGTTTTATATTAACATTTTATTATAATTAGATCTATTTGTGTTGGGGGAATTTAATGTGAAGTGAGGGATCTTACTCTTTAGTATATTCTGGTATTTTTTTTATCTTGTTAGGAATAGCACCTTTGAGATTCTTAGAAAAGAAATTAGAAAAAAAAATTACAAAAATTAAAGTTATAAAACACTATTAAAACAGACATTTTTTTTTTTTAACTAAAGAGCAAGTTACTGCATTAAGGAAAGTGTAAATGACTTGCTTAGTCTAGCCCATAGGTAGTAAGATGTAGGGTCAGACACCCCACACAGGTTATCATATACTTTTATGATCGTATCAAAACCAGTCATTCCTATTCCTAAAGAATAATGCCTCCAACTTTGCACATTCTTACGTTTACAAACATTGTCATTCATGTAGGAATGTTTTCCTTTATCTTAACATTCCCAAATAAAAACTGGCCTTAAGTTTTTTTTCCCCAATGGTATTTTTTCACCATAGAAAACATTTTCGTATTTCAGAGGAGGATATCTGACACGTAAGGATACACAGAAAACAAAAAAGACTCACAGAGATACCTGCACTTGTGTCACGTAGCCTTCTCTCCTCATCCTTTAGGTAAATGCCTCTCACAGATCGCTAGACTGAAAGGTGAGTCAGGATAATTACACATAATAACATGTACTGAGCCTTGCGGTCTCACATGAGCAGTTAAACTGTGACTGTTAAATTTAAGATTGTCAGTATTCAACTCGGTACTTATAATAGTGTTGATAGCACTTACCATACTCAATTTGGGGGAAAATTCTTTCCAAACAGTAACAAAAATAACTGCCAGCCATATGTGTATGCATAGAAAATGAAGTCCTCTATTTAGAACTATATGCCTTAGCAGTAATTTGCTTTTGTTTGGCATTATTTACAAAATAAAGGCAATTTTCCTAATGTGTCAGAGGTGAGGTAAAAAATTTCACTCAGAAAAAGATTTGAACTTTTGGTTATAATAAATACATCAACAAAGGATATATATATATATATATATATATATATATATATATATATATGTATTTTTTCCTTTTAGCTTTCTTTTCGAACAAAAGACTTGGAATTTAAAGAATTAGGTGAATTCTCTGACAGTTTTTAATTCTATTTATGTCCAAAAATAGAAGTGCAAGCAACTAATCATAAGTGCACATATACCCAGATAACACTCATGATTATTTTATTTTATATTATTTTTATGTTGTAAATGTGTTTTGAGAGGGAGAGAAAGAACACACAGGAGCTGGGGAGGGAAGAGAGGAAATCCCAAGCAGATTCTCCACTGAGAGAGCTGATATGGGGGGTGGGGGGTGGGTAGGCTTGGATTCAGGAACGGTGAGATGATGACCTGAGCTGAAATCAAGAGCAGACCTCTCAACCTGCTGAGCCACCCAGGCACCACACCCATGATAATTTTAAATAACATTGACAGGAAGATCACAAATGACACATAAATTATCAAAAGACAGCAATAAAAAAGTAATGCAATACTAGATTTACCTTCTAAACTTTTATATTAAACTTATTTTACTTTCTTTTTTTTTTTATTTAAAAAAAATTTTTTTAACGTTTATTTATTTTTTTGGAACAGAGAGAGACAGAGCATGAACGGGGGAGGGGCAGAGAGAGAGGGAGACACAGAATCGGAAACAGGGTCCAGGCTCTGAGCCATCAGCCCAGAGCCCGACGCGGGGCTCGAACTCACGGACCGCGAGATCGTGACCTGGCTGAAGTCGGAGGCTTAACCGACTGCGCCACCCAGGCGCCCCTTTACTCTTTCTTTTGATTCAGGAATTAAACAGTGCAATAACTTTTCTTAAATACAGGCATGCTTTGTGATCATCAGTAAAATCATTTACGTCAGCAAAAATGAATGTTTGTAATTGTTTAGATCAGCAAAAATGAATGTTTGTAACCAATTACTTGGGAGAGTATCTACTTGGGATTACTTATCTTTAATATTATTGAATATGTTTTTGAAAATAACAGACAGTAGTGAGGATTAGAGCTCTTTAAGTTAGTGAAAGGGTTATATAACTTCTTTTTGACAATAAATACTTGATTTCTGTCTCAGTTTAGGAGAGTTAATGACCACTTGATGGAAGGAGCTGGATCATTACAACAATTATCAAAATGTCCATGCCTCACCACTACTGACATGATCACCTAACTTTACCAAAACTTCAGTCCCTTTCTCTGTAGAACTGTGTGCAACTATTATCAGAAGGAAAATGTAAGATTTACAAATCACGTTGAAAAAAGCACCTGGCCTACCCATCACTCTCAATGAATGGCAGCTTTTATTTTATAGTCCATATCAAATCAGAAAAGAAAGCAACAACTTATCTAAATTTAAAAACCTAAGGAAAAATGACATTGTATAACCTATTGTCAAATACAGTTACCTTAAATAACACAATTTAGAATACCAAATCATTTTCTATAATAGGTATCCAATTGTAGATAGTGATGACCTATCATTTTTTAAACAATTTATCAAGATTGATTTATATACAAAAAGGTGTGCATATTTAATGCATACAATTTGATGAGTTTGGAGATAAATATGCTTTCATGAAACAAATACCACAATGTATGCCATAAACATATCCATCACCTCCCAAAGTTTCTCTCCACCCTTTTTCTTTGTGATGATTATAATGATAATTTGTGATAAGAACACAACATAAGATCTACCATGTCAGGAAATTTTTAAGTAGATGAAACAGTATTACTAATGATAGGCAGTATGTTGTACAGTAGGCTTTTGTAACATTGCTTTCTTTATCTTTGAGTGTAGGGAAACACCTTGTGGTCCCTTACATCCAGGGCATAGGTTCATTATGACAGTAGTGAACCTCCTTAAACATAAAGAGAAGTCATTTAAAAAATTTTTTTAATGTTTATTTATTTTTCAGAGAGAGAGAGAGAGAGACAGAGCATGAGTGGGGGAGGGGTAGAGAGACAGGGAGACACAGACTGAAGCAGACTTCAGGCTCTCAGCTGTCAGCACAGAGCCCAATGCAGGGCTCGAACCCACGGACCATGAGATCCTGACCGAAGCCAAAGTCAGACACTCAACCTACTGAACCAGGCACCCCAGAGATGTTATTTTTAATAGCAAGTTTCAATATCTTTTTTATTCTTTTGGCTGCAAAAGGAGTTACAGTATCTGTTAAACCTACAAACGGCTTGTTACTATTCCAAGTATCCCTTCAAATGCAGTGCTGCAAACAGTATTTGCTAAAGGACATTTTCTTTTCTTTGTTCCTCTGAGGAGCATGAATAGTTGTATTGCTTGAAATACTTCTTACTCAAGATAGCAAAATACTTTGTATTAATCTTTAAATATTACAATGTAAATACAATGTTTTATTTAAACACCACTTATTTATGTAGTTATTTTTATATAAGTTTCTCTCAGTAGAAGGTTAAGAGATGTCAATGAGTTTTTATTTTCCTATTGATAATTTGGTGTAAGTCTAAACCGTAGTTTAAGAAAGTAACAGCCTAGGTGTTTAAAACACTGAAAAGCCTAGGCAGTTAAACCTTAAAAACCCAAATCACTCAGATTGTCCATAAAATTGTTCAGAACCAAGTGAAGAAAAAGGCAGCACTTTGACCTATATATGAAAAATAAAATCAATTTTCAGACCTGTAAATAAACGAAAGAAGGATCCATGAAGGCAGAGAAAGATCCCAAATCTCAAGATACTGTGACAGTTACATAATAAAAGTAATTGGAAAAGGTTATCTTGAGCAAAGGTTCTTTGCAGGCACATAAATCATACAAATAATTATCTCTGTGTGGTGACAGGGGCTTAGGAAGCCAGCTACTTTAGGAGTAGCCTCCAGAGATCCTCAACCATTTATGAGCCACACCATCATCTCTACAAAAGACAAACTCTACTTGAGAAAACCATGTAAGTGCTGTATTCAAAAAAAGAAATAAGCTGTGAATAGAAAAGCTAATATAATACACTCTTGATATGAAATAAATATTTAATGTCTAGTTGTTACCAAAAATTGCTTGGGATCGCTTTTTTCTTATTTATTCACTGAAGCACATTCTTATAAAGACAAATAGGTGAGCCCAGCATGTTTATTGGGTGGGAGCCTTTTATACACAGTTTGCCTGTCTGCTTCTTTTTTCTGCTCATTCATATAACTTACCCACATTGTGGCTACTGTGCTAGGTGTTTAGAATATAATAAGATTGAGTCCTTACCTTCACAAATCTTATACTCTAAAAAGGGACAGAGAAAAATCAATGGAAATAGAAAGCTGTTTCACACTGTGATGGATAATATAAAGGGAGCAACATACTTGGTCTCATCATGGAGTGCTTTTTGCATTCAAACTAGGATTTGAACGATGAGCAAGAAATCACTAGGGGAGGTAAGTGAGGAGTGAAGTGTTCAAGGAAGAGGATATAAATATGAAAGTCTAGGGAAGAAAGAGAGAATGATAAATTAAGGAAGCCTAGTAACTCTGGACTGGCAAAGGTGAAGAGGGCAAAGAGAGGAAGGAAAGGCAGAAAACCAAGGGGCTATATAACAAGTGACATTGTATGCTGGGATAATAAGCTTTGTGTTTCAGTACAAAGAAAGGCTGTTAAATGGTTTTACAAATGAAAGCGTTATGATGAAACTTGCAAATTAGAAAACTCTCACTGGTGGCTGTGTGGAAACAAATGGAAAAGTGGACAGGATAGCAAGATCAAAGGGAAAAAAATGAGTTAAGAGGCTATCCCACATCTCATGTAAAAAATGACAGTGGCCTAAATTAGGCTAACGTCAATGGGAATGGAAATGTGTAAGTGACTGGAAATATACTTTAAAGGTGATTTAACAGGGCTTAACCACTAACTTTTTAAAAATTATGGCGTGCGCTTGCTGAGCATGTTTTGTTCTATTTCGTTTCGTTTCGTTTCGTTTTGTTTTGTTTTTCCCCTTCCATGAGCTCTGCCTATTATACTGAGGGTTAAGTTTGAATGCTGTCTCAATTATAAATTTCAAGCCAGGAGATCCCTTTGTTGAACATTTTGAAAGGAGTTGTCATCTACTATCCGGTTCCTTTCACGCTTAAGAATATTCTTCTCTCTCTTATATCTAAGGTACCAGATATGGCAAAGTACAAATCAAAATGGGAAACGGCTAGTGCCAGGTGGAGACTATGACCTGAACCAGAGGAGAGATTTCTCATTTCTGGTTTCTAGTGACATTTTTCTTCCCTCTCCTAATGGATCATTTCTCATCCTGTGGCCATGATGGGGCTATCCAGTCCCTAATGTTCCCTCCTTGTATTTTCCCCATTTCTTCCCTTGACTCTATTAGTGAGAAGTTATAGCAAAGACTGTCTGGATACCAGATGAATTTCTAGATGGAGAGATTATGTGTCTAAAGAATACAAAACACTTCTCTTGGAGTAGGTGTGGGTCATGAGGCAGGATTATATGCACAAAGGAAGACTAGAGTAACCCCAAGTCCCTACACTCACTTGGAAGAATGAAAACTAGGGGTCTAGAATTTTGTCCCTCTCCACCCTTCTCCACCCATAATCAAGTGGTCCAGGAATCTTATCATCTTCAGGGAATAAAGGACAGAAACACAAGAAAGAAATATGAAGTATCTGAGGGGTATGAGCACTTTGGTCAAATAAAAAAAATAAAAACACAGAAAAATAGACACTAGAAGAGCCTAAATCAGTAAGACAAAATGAAAAAATATTAAAGGCACACTGAATGCCTTCAGGGAGACAAAAGAGAAAACTAGATATGAAAAATGCTAGTGATAAAATACAGATTTCATAGATGGGCAGGATAGTAGAATGTATTTAGTATAAAAAGAAACTATTACATTGGAAGATGAAATTGTGGACTTCAGAGTGAGATCAAAAGATAGGAATATTAAATGAAGAGGTAAGATATACTAGGATTTCTCAATGTCAATGCTATACATGGAATAGATAACTGTTGTGGTGGTGAGGGGTTTCTTTTGCATTACAGGACACCCAACAACATCTCTGATATCTACCCACTAAGACATCAGCTGTACTCAATTTGCAACAACCAAAAATCTTCAGATGTTTCCAAATATCTGCTGGAGGGCAAAATGGCCCAGTACAGTACCACTAAGATATATGGATAAGAGAAGTACAGATGTAAATAACTGTATCTTATGAGTACCAAAAAGAGAAAGAAATAAAAATGAGAAAATACAGAATTAAGGAATAAGAATTTTCTAGAATTAAAAAAAATGTATACACATGATGGAAACCATTCATGGACTATCAAATAATAAAAGAGATTTTTAAAAAATCCATACTTGGTCAATTGTGGTTAAATTTTGAAATATCTAACCAAATGTTAAATTATAAATGCTATCAACAAGTAAAAGATCATTTTTAAAAATGGCAACAATTAGGCATCATCTATATCAACAACAGCAATGGATGCAAGAAGACAGTAAAGTATTTTCAGCATTGATGGAAAAGACCTTCGAGTTAGAAATGTTATTTTTAGCCAAAAACAAAATTAAATTTGAGGCCAAAACATAGATGTGCTGTGTTATAAAATTCTTACAAGAAGTACACAAAAGAGATCTTTTGACATAACTCTTACCTTACAGGATATTACCAGTATCAAGAGCAATAAATCCAAGACATAGCAATGAGATATGGGAAATAGGGGAGTAAAAGTGTTATTAAGTTTGCTCTTGTCTAAATGAGCAAGACTAACAATAAAGTATATCCCTAAATACAGAATGAAGATCTCAAATTATACCAACATGGTGCATGTATATGGCATAAGAAAAGGAGAATTTTGAGGAAAAGGGTTTGCACAGAGAGGTAAGAGCATATGAAGATTTTTTGTCTGGGATATAATAATAACATATTTATTGTGAGTTTACTGCATGTGAGACACTTTTCAACATGCTTTACGTGTATTTATTTAATCCTCACTAAATTACAATAAAATAGTTTCTCTTACTATTGTACATGTAAAAATGAGAATCCTGAAGACGCCAAGAGAGGTTGATTAACATGGCCAGAGTCACAGGGCTAGGGTTCAACACAGGCAGTCTGAGGAGCCTACACTCCTCTGCAGTGAACAGAGAGACGACTAGAAGATATTACTGCTAATCAGATTGAGACAGTGATTGGAAAAATAAGCACGCATTTTAGCTCAAGCTGGCAAAATCAAATTTTAAAAATAAGAGTGGTAAAAAGAAAAGAAAAAGCATGGTAAATATAGAAAATAAGGAGCATCAAAAATAACATATGATAGTAATTCAAATAAATATTAATAGACTAAATTCACTAATTAGAAGATAAAGACTTTACAATTAGCTTTAAAAACCAAATCTTGATTTACCAATACATTGTTTATACCGTATGCATTTAGGTTAAATAAAGGCTATAGAATATTTGAAAATAATATATATATAATATAAAACATAATAAATTATATGTATAATTGATAATTTATATATAAATTTATTTTATACATTTATATATTATATATATACACACCAAATGGAATCTATTTTATTTCAGGTAAACAGAAAATTACATTTTATTTCAGGTAAACAGAAAATTAAGGCAAAAGGCAGACTTAAGACACAAGGATGGATGTACATACTGGTAAAAAAAAAATAAGTCAGGAAGAAAAAAGTATATACTTTAAGCTAAAAAGTAATTATCATTTTTAAAAAGTCAACATTATCTGCAATATTATCTCTCTTTCCTCTCTGACTTCTTTTCTTACCACTCTTTCCCCTTGGCCAGTCTGCTTGAGCCACACTAGCTCAAATAAATATGAATTTCTAGATAAAATGGATACATTTCTGGCTGGGTGCTTTTACTGGTAAATATGAACAAACTCTTTAAAGTAATACTTTAAACTGTTCCAGAAGTTTAGAAGAGAGAGAAAAAAAAAAACACTTATTCTTTAAATGATGGCATTATAAAATTGACACCAAAATTAGAAAAAGACAGAAATAAATCATCAACCAATTTTATTTATGAACTGAGATATTTAAAATCTAAATGAAAGAATGACTCACTTGACTACAATGTATTTTAAGAATTATGTTATAGTGATGTCTGTTTTATCCCAGAAATGCAAGCATAACCCAAACTTAGGTTACCTATGCATGTAAATATTTGCATTCCAGAGTCAAAGGATACAAATTACACCATCATTTCATTTGTGCAGAAAAGAAAGGATTCTATTAAATTGAAGTATATTCAGGATTAAAAAGAAAATTAAAAATCTAGGTCAGCATTAAACTTCTTTAACTTGATAAAGTTATTGCTAAAAAGCTAAGTAGATACCATATTCAATGAATACGTTTTAGAAATAGTCTTTCTAAGATCAATAACAACCAAAGGATTGTCCTCTATCATCACTTTTGTTTAGCACAGAATTCGAGGTCCTAGATAATGCAGTGTAAGTCAAGGGGGAAAAATATCAAATAATTTGGGAACTAAGAGACAAAATGGTAACATTTATTAACTTATATGATTATTTATATAGGCAATTCAAGATGTCCACCTTATTGTTATAGGAGGTATTATAGAAGGACATCCGACTAAAGAAGGTTGTTTAATGTACTATCATTCTTTACATGAGCAATTAACAACCAGAAAATACAAAGCACCATTTATAATACCAAGTGAAACAATGGGAAATCTTTTTTAGGGAATTAGCCTACTAGAGAATATGAACTGCATACATGGAAGTTTAAAACTCCATTAAATAACATAAAAATAACTCACCACATATAGAGAAATTGTATATTCATATATGAAAAGATTTAACATTGTAAAGACCTCAGTTCTCCTTAAATCTATTTATAAATTTAATACACTCTAATCTAAAACTTTAGGAAGATTCATAAACATTATTCAATTAAAATTAAAAGAAGATCTTGTATAAAAGTTATGAAATAAAAAGCATAAGCAGGGAAAACTAATCTTTCCAGATACTAAAGCATATTTACAGCCATAGTAATTAATATAGAATTATACTCTTGTAGTTACTGTCAAATAGAATAACATAATTGTTGCCCTATAAACATACAATGCATATATGCAAAAGATGAGCTGTTTAATAAATAGTTCCATTACATAGTAAAAAAAAAAAATTCAGGCTATATTCTAATTTAACTTCGAAAGGATAAAATATCAAAATGTGAAAGGGAAACTTACAATGATAACAGAAAATAAGACAATATATTGAAACCCTGAGGTAGGAAAACTTTCTTAAATACTACAAAAGAAAAAATGTATTTACTGAGTCAAAATTATAGATTTCTTAATCAAAAGTATCCTAGAAAATTTTAAAAGAAGAGGCGCTTGGGTGGATCAGTCAGTTAAGCATCCAACTCTTGATTTCAGCGAGTTCAAGCCCCATATCAGGCCCTGCACTAATAGCATAGAGCCTGCTTGAGATTCTCTTTCTCTCCCTCTCTCTCTGCCCCCCACCCCACTTGTGTTCTCTCTCTCTCTTTCTCTCTCTCTCTCCCTCTCTCTCTTCCTCTCTCTCTCTGAAAGTAATACATAAAACAATTTAAAAAATAAAAAAAAACTTTCAATAAAAGAAAAATATAAATGGATAAGTTAAAGATATGGGAGAATATATCTGGAATGTCTACATTTTAAGTGGATTGGTGACTCTTTCAAATCCTCTGGAAAATCTAGGAAATGAAATAGAAGCTATGTTAATTAGCAATGACAATACAACAACAGATGCCAAGACCTTACTATTTATCAGAAATGCCTCTAAGTGTTTTATATCTATTTATATACTTAATAATATTAATGGAAAATTCACAGAAGGGGAAAACAAAGTGACAAATACATATTTTGAAGAGATATTCAAACACACCAGAAAGTAGACAAATGCAAATTTAAACTACCAGTTTCTACTTTATACACATAAACCTGGCTAAAAAATGCAAAGTAGAAAAATATTAAATTCTGGGTATGGTATAGATGTTGTGGGGACTCATGCAGTGCAAACAGGACTGTAAATTGGTACAGCCATCCTAGAAACAATTTGGCAATACTTCAGGAAAGTCCATTCCCAGGCCTATTATACTGTGAAGTATGAAGACAGCAGCTAGATAGTACAATATAATTGGTTAAAAACACAGGTTCTCAACCAAACTCCTTGCATTCATATACTATATTTTTCATAGATTGGCTTTTGAGGTTGGGCAAGCTTCTTAATATATTGGTGTCTTAATCTCTTTGTGTCCATTCTAAATGGAAAACGGAAATAATAATGGTGATAATAATAATAATAATAATTGACTGTTGGTATTGTTATAGGTTTTAACTATGACAACTTCTCAGGTCAGATCCTAGCACACAGTAAATTCTCAGTTTGTGACCATCACTTTATACATTAGCGTGAGTACCTATAAGGATTGGGGTTGAGGATAGGGGAAGAATAAGGGAATGAGGAAAGGGGGTGAAAAACAAACCACAAGAATAACAAGAATTATCTTCCATGGGAAGAATGATGATAACAGTTCATGAACTGGAACTATGATTAATTCATATTTATGATCTTTTGTGCACCTGAAATATTTGAGTGAAAAATAAAAAGGAAAAGAGAATTGCACACCTCTGAAGGTTCAAACTGGTGAGTGACTGAGGAAACTCTTAATGTTTTAAAAATATATCCTTCTATGAAGTGCTTATGATAAAATTACTAAACCTGCATTAGGAATTATTTGAAATAGAGAGCTAATATGGGTGAAAAAAAAGTGCTGTTGCAGCTTTTTAGTTTATTCATTTGTTTCTATGCCTTTCCTCAAGGACTCAGAGTCAGCCGTATCTAGGGCCAGTATGAAAAGACAAAAGGAAAACGGGAGAGATGAAAACTGAAAGAGTAAGCAGACAAAGAGAGGACACACAAAACCTTTGTGAGGTTATTTATTTATTTATTTATTTATTTATTTTTAGGGAAAAAAATGTCAGAGAAAAAAATTAAGATCTCATTTGACTATAAATAAACTAGTAAGCCAACAATGCATGATCATATTAACAGATTGATAAATTGTAAACAACAAAGGGGAGATAACTATTATAATTGTGCTCCCACTGAGGGTTTCATAAAGAAATATAATTATTTTTCACTCACATGAAATAACTCTGAGTATCTTCAAATACTTTTCATTCACACTTTAATGTGTGACGTTCATGTGTACGTTACTTTGGAATCTCCCTTAGAACTAAAGATATTATTCTACTATTTAAGGAATGACTCATAAAGTAGGATAAGAATGATTCCAAAACCTTTTAATAAGGAGAGGATTTGCTGCTTTCAATGAAAAAGAAACCTTAGAATGCACTCACCTAGACACTAGAACTTCAAGATGAGAATTAGGATGCATCTAGTGTGAATTCCTAGCCCCTCATCAGCTCATGGAGCACAGTGTATGTTCTGGGAAATGTTTGCTAAACATTGATAGTAACTCTGTATGCAAATAAAAAGCACTGGGTTATATGGTAGAATTATGCCCATCCTTTCCCCCAGTTTCTTTCCCATTCTCCTTGCTGTTTTCACTTTTCTTACCCTGGCTTTTAAAAGGACTAATGTATAGGGGCAAGGCCAGGAATTTCTCTTCAGTCAGTCAAAGTGACAAATGGGAGGTTTTCTGAGGATCACATAAAAGAATGCACAGGAGACTCGTAGCATCCTACCTGACATAGAGCAGATGCTTTGCAATTTGATATAGCTCTTTTCATTCCTCTTTATGTATCACCCTGAAAGACAGGAAAACTTAAAGTGCATATAATAAACATCTATAACCACAGCTCCACTGTGAAATTGGTGGACTCATTCAAGAGAGTATATTAAAGGGGTGCCTGGGTGGCTCAGTTGGTTGTGCCCGACTTGGGCTCAGGTCATGATCTCATGGTTCATGAGTTCAAGCCCTGCATCTGGCTCTGTGCTGACAGTTCCGAGCTTGAAGCCTGCTTAGATTTTGTGTCTTTCTCTTTCTTTCTCTCCCCTGCTCATGCTCTGTCACTCTCAAAAATAAACATTAAAACAAAATTAAAATTAAAAGATTGTATATAAAAGCAGAGAGCATGTTTCCTGAGATAAGGAGACATATTTTTAGAAATAGATTGAAAGTGGTAAAAACATATATTTTTTTAAAAAAAATTTCTACTAGCTTTTATTGTAACACCATTACCAGAACAGCATTGAAGATGTTTTTATTGTTAATCTTTACATAATTAAAAAAATGTTTTCTGGGGTGCCTGGGTGGCTCAGTCAGTTGGGTGCCCAACTTCAGCTTGGGTCATGATCTCGGGGTTGGTCGGTTTGAGTCCTGCGTCGGGTTCTGTGTTGACAGCTCAGAACCTGGAGCCTGCTTTGAATTCTGTGTCTCCCCCTTTCTCTGTCCCCCATCCTGCGTGCACTCTGTCTCTCTCTGTCTCTCAAAAATGAATAAACATTAATTTTTTTTAATAAATAAATAAAAATGTTTTCTATATGAGATCCTACTACTTGTTTCTGAACTCCGATTTACTACAATTTACTGTGTTTAATAAAAGAACACAGAGAATGGTTTTCCAACTGTCAGCAAATAATTCAAACTAAAATTAAAAAGAAAAGCCAATGAATGTGTGAAGCAATAATTTTGACGATATTTTCCAGTTTGGAATAATGCATAATCTTCCCTTACAATAGGAAATTTACTTTATGTTTTAAGGAGTCTTGTGACTTCTTCTCAAGGAAAAGAGACAGAGAAAGAGAACTGGCATTTCACAAATTCCCTCCTTTGTGGTAAGCCATATGCAAGGCATTTCATATATATTTATTAATTATCTCAGTTAATTCTCATAGAAACTTTATGGAATGGTTCTATTTGAGTTTTACAAACACCTCAGGGCAATCTGATAACCTGCCTAAGGTTAGATAGCTAATATGTTCAAGACAACAGTTAGAACACAATCGAATTTGACTAAAACTCATGCTTTAAAAATACCAGTTGTCATCTTTTCATATCTGCATTGCAGATTCTAATTAATGTTTTCACAGGAATTCACTGTATACCTGGGAGCTTCCTTTCCTTGTTTTCCTCGTGGAATCTACATATGTGGGTTATGACCTAACTCACTTCCTGTGAAGCATCATGACATTTTATCAGAATAGATGCAAGAGTAGGTAATAAATCCTGCTATGTCTGTTCACTGTGTGTGTGTGCGTGGGGGGCAAGTGTTTATTAAAATGGTGTCTGTAGGGGCGCCTGGGTGGTGCAGTCGGTTAAGCGTCCGACTTCAGCCAGGTCATGATCTCGCGGTCCGGGAGTTCGAGCCCCGCGTCAGGCTCTGGGCTGATGGCTCAGAGCCTGGAGCCTGTTTCCGATTCTGTGTCTCCCTCTCTCTCTGCCCCTCCCCCGTTCATGCTCTGTCTCTCTCTGTCCCAAAAATAAATAAACGTTGAAAAAAAAATAAAATAAAAATAAAAAATGGTGTCTGTATAAAAGGGTGAGAATTTCCATCGGAATTACTACCAGATCCTTTTATTTGTCAACTTTTGAACACTATGTCTGTAAACTAATGACTCAGGATTTTAAGGTAGTGATAACCATTTCATTTGTATATGAGAACACGCACAATGGTAGGAGACAGTTATGTTCAAGTAAAGAATAGCCCTTGTTAGTGACAGGGATATGGGAGCGAGGCATCCAAACTTAAACCAGCTTTTCAATACAATCCAGATAATCAGAAAAGTTAAGCATAACTAAATTCAGCCCAAAAGTCAATTATTTTTCTGCAATTGACCTACATGCAAGGTAGCCTTAGGATTCTCTGCATAATTTGAGACCTCAAAGATATATGATCAATCTTTTTGCTTTTAATTTATTGGTCTATAGATTAAACATTTTGCAATCTTGTTTACTCAGGTCCAATTTTCTCATTGGATTTCAGTTCTTAAATGACTAAAAGAAAAAGTAAGCAGAAACCATTTTATCACATTAATGCAACACTTGCAATTTGATTTAACAATATGATAGATGAAAGGATGAGGTTATTATATTACGTTGCATTTATCATCTTTTACAAATCCTCGCCTAAACAAAATTTGCACTGAGCCATTTCCAGTGAGGTTTCTAAAATGACTAGCCTTGCCAAGATAGGTTTTTGGTTCATAAATAACATTGGTAGAAAAAATAAAATCACTAAATGCTATAAAAACGCAGTATTGGGAATCACTAAGTGTGGAACATTAAATACACTACTCAAAATGGTATCTTCAAGTGTGCAAATCATTTGTGTGTATGACAATACCCAGCCTGCCTATTGTCGTAGGATACAGACAATTGACTTTTCAGATTATTTTAATATCTAAGGAAGACCATTACTCAAGAAAATTCTCAGCTACTGGCATCCATGTTAAATAACTCCATAATTAGAAAACCCCACTGACTTCTTTTTGTATTCAAGAATCTCCATTATTAATGTTCCTAACAGCAATGATAGCCCTCATCCCATACAGGAAATAAAACATATTCTGCTTTTCTAGTGACCAATGCAAGTAACATACTAATATGTTTGATTCAATTTATATAACTTTCTACCTGTTAGTGATTCATAAATGTTCATTTTAAAATTGTTCTTAATTTGATTGTCATATTTGTAAATCTCTCTTTCATGGCAGAAAATGGTGTGTTTTTCTACATCTTGGTCTCTCCCATAGTATGCAGCACAGTACCCTGGGTGAAATACATATATGCATTCCATTATTGAATGGATGAGTCCGTTCTTTCAATCCAGCAGTATCACACAGCTTTTGGGTTTTATACCATTTATCAAGGGTTTATATTTCACCCATATCACTTACTTAATTCTCTAATCACTGCTTAGACATCTTTAGGATCTTGATTTTGTATTCTAATGGGAGCTTCTAATATACTATAAAGTAGATATTTGCACAGAGACTTCCCACAAAAAGTAAATTAAGGGCCTAGGGCTTGATTCCTCAAATCCCCTCCAGTTTTAACCTGTAGTGAGCACCAAATTCTTCACAGTCACTAAAATTATTTTTCCAAAAGACCCAGCAAAGGAAGCTGTTACACTTCTCTCCAATACTGAAGCTCCTCTCCATCCTGTGCTTTGTGTGTAATGGGATAGGACGAGGGAGAGAAGAAGTCCTCTGCTTTAGAAAGATATTCCTCCATTTTCATGGACCATTCTTCTGCATCTCCATGAACTGGTATTGTAGGTGACCCTGGGATTTCATCTCTCACTTGTATTATGGCATAAGTCTTCCAACTGATCTTTCCTGGCTCTCCTATGTATGATTTACAATATGGCAAAAATTATCTTCCTAAAATGTGGTTGCATAATTCTCGTCTTAAAAACAAAAAAGAAAAAACAAAAAAATCCTAAGCAAAGGCTTTCTTTTTTAGTGAATCAATATTAAACTCCTTAGTCTGACTTTGAGAGATGTCTATAATAGAGCTCCAATATATCTCCAAATATCTTCACTACTCTGTTTCTTCTCATCTCATATATCCACATTTTCTGGTATTATTTACCATTATTTGGGAATCCTATGGAACTTTCAACTAAAATTCATTTATGTAGTTTGTCCCAACAAGAAAGCTACTAAACTTCTCTTCTTGATTCTGCTTATATCCATTAACTCTATGAATATGTACTAAGTCAAATATCTTAGCTGACATGATTGAGATTGTATTCAGTTGGTTAATTGGAAATGTTTATTAAAATAAAACTCATAAAATCATGATACAAGAACATCTTAAACATTCCATTTAATTTCAGAGTCTATATGTCTACATTCACTTCAGAATCTTTTGATGTACAGCCAAAACTTATTTTTGAATGAGGTTTTTGAGTTGTCTCTGCATAAACACCACCCATAATATATCTTTGTAAGAGTTCCAGTTTAATTTTTTTTAATGTTAATTATTTTTGAAAGAGAGAGACAGAGTGTGAGCAAAGGAGGGACAGAGAGAGAGGGAGACAGAATCTGAAGCAGGCTCCAGGCTCTGAGCTGTCAGACAAAGCCCTATGTGGGGCTCAAACTCACGAACTGTGAGATCATGACCTGAGCTGAAGTCAGATGCCCAAACAACTGAGCCATCCAGGCGCTTCAAAGAGTTCCAGTTTAATGAGGAGTGCTAAATTACTTGTAATGTAATCTGAATGTAGAATCCTTCAAATTTTTGGTGATCTTCTCCCAATCCTTTATAGTTGTCATGCCTACACCTAACTTAGAGCATCCTTAAAATATTAACTTTTTTTTTTTTTTACTTTCCAAGTCATTCATTAGTTTTCTTATAAAGAATTAGTTCTTGCACACATTTTTTTAAAAATTTTATATAGTATTTAGAAAAAGTCATATATTCTCGCAAGCAAAACTGTCATTTAGAATTTTGAGAATAATACAGCTGATTTTGGGAAGCATATATCTCTATAGGTACAAGCCTCTTTGTATTGGAGGGTATGCTTATTCAAAGAATGAAGACAGAAAGTTCATCATAAGTAAATAGCAGGTGGATTAAATTTTATACTACTATATGTGAGGAAATTGTGACAGGCACTGTAAATATAACAACTCTGTTGGTCATCTATTGCTGCCAAATATACAACCTAACAACTTAGACTCTTCTAACAGACTAACTGTATTTATTCACTTTGTTGTTCACAATTTAAAATGGTCTTGCCTGAGGTCGTTCAGGCTGCTGCAATGACCTGCTGGTAGAAGACAGGTGGATGGTCTTACCAGATCTCATTCAAACGTGTGGAGTTTGTACTGATGTGTTCTCTCTTCATGAGTATTTAGCTCTCAAGGAAGCTAACCCTGTTTTTTTCACATGGGGGTCTCAGTGTAAAAAGAGTCAAGAGTGGATGTTGTAATACCTTTAAAGGCTTATGACTATAATCTCTGTAGAATTTTATAAGTTAAACCAAGTCATAAATCCAACCCAGATTCATTGGGTTAGATAAATAGAAGTATTATTATATCATATATTATACTATATACAATATTAATTATATTATATATGATTATATATTTTATACAGAAGTATATATAAAATATATAAAAGAGGTAATTGTTATTAATATATAATATATAATATATTATCATATATAATTATATATTTTATTTATAATTGAGATATGTATAAAATATATAAAAGAGACAGCTGCTATTTTATATATATATATATATATATGTATATATATATATATATATAATTTCTTTTTTTAAGAATAGGTGGAATTTAGGGCACTATAAGAATAAATAGCAGGAGTATCTCTTTAGACCAGTGGGGAATCAGAAAATTTTCTTATTGAAAAGGAAAATATACTGAGACTTCAGGAATGAGTAAATAAAGAAATGTAAGGGGGGGGTCTTCTGAGTTCAAGGAACAACAGGGCATGAACAAAAGTCTGGAAGCAAAAGAGAGCATGGAAGAGAGAGGAAGAAAATGTTTACTTTGAAAAACAGATATTTCTGATAGAAATAAATATCAAAATGCCATTCAACCAAGATGCACTAAACTGAGTGTCCACAGTGCTTATAGTGGTGGTTAGCTAACCAGTTATTGTTATTATGAATCATTTAGTGGGTAACAAAATACTAGGTTAAGATTCACAAAACAACTTAAACCATTATCTATCCTAGGTGAGGTCTGTAATACATATTTCATTATAACTGAAGCAATTTTTGTGAATTTGAGAAGAAAGGTAATTTCTTATTAAAGACAGGCTTTATAAAAATATCAAGTAATGATCACCCTTAGGTTGTTAAGTCAGCTTTTGTTTTTATTTTTGAATAGGCAGATATGTACTCGAAAAAGAATTGGATATTTCTAGAATGTCTCATTGGGAAAATACAGCTCATGTAATTGCCTGTGAGGTTACTGTGTAAACAAACACCCTGTATTAGTTTCTTATGGCTGCTGTAACAAATTACCACAACCTGGCAACTTAATGCAACAGAAATTTATTCTTTATTCTGTATAGTATCAAATTACCGAGATAAAACCAAGCTGTTGGAAGGGTCACAATTTAGAAAAAAATTAAAATTAAAAAAGTTTGTCATATAAACAATACTCCCCATAATATGATATAAAGCCTTATAGGCACAGACCAACAACTTAATGGTTTCAATAGGAAGAAAGTAATACTGCTTAGGGCAAAATGTTTTCTGTACTATTCAAATGGTATGTGCTCTCAAACTGGGTAAGAGTTACATACGACAACCTGAAATATTGAGCCTGATGTTCTTTATTCATCACCAACTTCCAAATCCTAACCTTCCTGTCAGATCAGGACAACACATGTTTGAGAAAGAATAGCTCACTTACAGGGAGCTATCCCTTTCTAGGAATCCCAGCAGACAAATAAGCTTAGCCTGAAAGCAATGTTAATGAGGATTTCAGAATTACAAGAGCAAAATGGTACACTAGGGATCTGTAAGTCTACACTTACGAGTTCAGGAAGGATAAGAGCCTAAACCTTCTTAAGCAGCGAGACATCTAGCTTATTTCTCAAGAGGTTCACGGAACTGGACCCCCAAAGCATCATAAAAACCCTTTTCTAGAATTCAAGTATTTCCCATTTTCCTGATATAAACTCCAAAACCATCTTATTACAGTATAGGTCAGTTTTTGTTTCTTCAACAGAAGGTATGTTTAACCAAAAATAGCTTTGACTATTTTCAGAGGTACTTTCAATTCCCTACTCTCTCTTCTGTGGACTGCCACTGTTAAATGATCTCCATTCTTCAAAGACTCTAGTTTTTGTTTTCTTGCTTTTCTCCTTTTTTAAAATTTGAATTACTTTACATGGTGCTTTGTTTTGAAATTTTTACTTCAGTTTATGACTTTGAAAGTTTGATCTGGGGGAAAAGTCTGCTTAGATATGTCACCCACCTTATATTTAAAATAAGGGTTTGGGGCACCTGGGTGGCTCAGTCAGTTAAGTGTCCAACTTAGGTCAGGTCATGATCTCACAGTTGGTGGGTTTGAACCCTGTGTTGGGCTCTGTGCTGACAGCTCAGAGCCTGGAGCCTGCTTCAGATTCTGTGTCTCCCTGGCTCTCTACCCCTCCCTCATTCATACTCTCTCTCTCTCTCAAAAATAAATAAATATTAATTTTATTTTTATTATTATTATTCTTTTTAGGGCGTCTGGGTGGCTCAGTTGGTTAAGTGTCTGACTTCGGTTCAGGTCATGATCTAACAGTTCATGGGTTCAAGCCCTGCGTCGGGCCCTGTGCTGACAGCTCAGAGCCTGAAGCCTGCTTGGGATTCTGTGTCTCCCTCTCTCTCTGCCCCTCCCCCACTCACACTCTGTCTCTGTCTCTCAAAAATGAATAAACGTTAAAAATTTTTTTAAATAAAAAAATATATATTTTTAATCTAAGGGTTTATGTGTGTATTAGGTTGGGAAGAGGAATATTAGCATTTAAATACTTGGAGATTAGCTGGAAGAGTCAGAAAATGAAAGTACTACCACGTGAACATATTATCATAAGGCAAACAAATGTAAAGCCAGGAAAAAGTACTGACACATTGCACCATTAGTAGTATTTTGTGAAAGTATATAGGAATGGGGCTTATTATCAGCTTTAAATGTCAAGAAAGTGTGTTTATGAATACATTTGAAAAGAGTCCTTTCAGGATGCCAATAATCTCACACAGAATTTCATTTGATTTGATTTTGTTTTATTTTATTTTATTTTTCATAATTTCTTTTTTTTTTTTATTTTTTTTTCAACGTTTATTTATTTTTGGGACAGAGAGAGACAGATCATGAACGGGGGAGGGGCAGAGAGAGAGGGAGACACAGAATCGGAAACAGGCTCCAGGCTCTGAGCCATCAGCCCAGAGCCCGACGCGGGGCTCGAACTCACGGACCGCGAGATCGTGACCTGGCTGAAGTCGGACGCTTAACCGACTACGCCACCCAGGCGCCCCATTTCATAATTTCTTTTTAAAATTGTTTTTGTATGTCTTCGTGTACTAGTCTTATTTTGTAAAACATGCAGGGTATATGTAGGAAATTGTAGGAAAATAGGTTATGTAATTATTTTTTAAATAAAAAAAACACACGTCTATTACCTTAAATGCGTATTTATTTTTTGAGAGAGAGAGAAGAGAGAGAGAACCAGTGGGGGAGGGGCAGTGAGGGGAGGGGGGTACCAAGGATCCTAAGTGGGCTCTGTGCTGACAGCTTGAACTCACAAACCGTGAGTTTCTGACCTAAACTGAAGCCAGACTCTCAACCAACTGAGCCACCCTGGCACTCCTCTTTCTAGTACTTTAAATTAATCAATGTGGTATATGGGTGGCTTAGTCAAGGGTTGGACTCTTGATTTCAGCTTAGGTCATGATCTCCCCATCATGAGATTGAGCCCCTCCATCTGGCTCCACACTCAGTGTGAAGATTCTCTTTCTCTCTTCTTTTGCTCCTCTTCCCCGCACATGCTCTCTCTCTCTTTGAAAATAAATAAACATTGAAAAAAAAAATGAGTCGAAAGTTTAGCACTGTTATGGGCACTAAACAAGAAAAGAAAGCTAAATTAAGAGAAAAATCAAGAAGTCATAATATTACATGCTTAATCAGTTCCAGAACACGTTCCATTTTAATTCTTAAAATAATTATTGCTATGCTCAAATTTAGAACAAAGGCCAATAGCTGAAAATTCTCCAATTTACCTATTGTTATTTTGCTTCTTTCTCCAAAATATTTCTAAAACAAAAGGACCACATACAATCAGTATTCAAAGTCAGGGTTTTGCCAAAATACAATTTTGAAAGGATAAAAGCTGTCCCCAATATAATATCTTTAGACTTTATTGTCATTTTTGCTTCTTCCCCCAGTGCCTCTCCTAGTAGCCTCTTTATTCTGGGCTATCTGTTCTGGATTATCTGTTTTCAAAACTTCTCCTAGTTAACTAACTATTTCAAATATACACTAAAATTCATCTCAGAAACAAAATGGGACAAACTACATATGCATGCAATAACACGGATGAATCTCAAAAGCGCCATCTTAAATGAAAGTAGCCAGACATAAAAGGCTACCTGTTGTATGATTCCATTTTTATGACATCATTGAAAAGCAAACCAATGATAGAAATCAAATCAGTGATTGCCAGTGATTGCTGGGAGTAGAGCAGGGGGATTAACTACAGAAAAGCAAGAAGAACTCTATGGGAAGATAAAAATACTTAGCATTTTGACTGTAGTGGTTTTTCCACAACTTTATACAGTCATCAAAATAACTGAAATATATAGCTAAAACGGGTGGATTTTATTGCATGTAAATAATACTTCAAAAATATTCATGACTTATACAAACATTATATAGCCTTAGTTAGCTGAGGATCACAATTTGCCTCTGAGTTTTTTGTAAACCCAATGTAGGGATTAAATATTACCAGTTAAAAGGTCTTCAATGTCTTTGAAAATACTATGAAGAGAAATAATCAGAGCAAGGGCAAAATAAGGTGGGGGTAAAGCACTATCATTTTTTGTTTGTTTTGTTTTGTTTTGTTTTGTTTTTTAGCACTGTCTTGTAGTTTTTAAAATATTTTTGGGGGGTGAGGGGCAGAGAAGGAGGGAAAGAGAGAGAATCCCAAGCAGGCTTTGCACTATCAGCGCAGAGCCTGATGTGGGGCTCCATCCCACGAATTGTGAGATCATGACCTGACCCGAAATCAAGAGGCAGGGACTTAACTGACTGAGCCACCTAGAACTATCTTTTAAATACAGTTTATATTCGTCATAGTTTTGTGATTCCACAATTAGATAAATATTTGACAATACCAGTTATGTGAGTTACAAGCTCAAGGTACAACACTTAAACGGGAGTAACTAGTGCCTGGGTAGTCTGCTGATTGATACTGAAAGTCTGAAATTATATACTTCGATGTGCTCAGAACTCTAGAGAGCTATATGTACCCTTTGTTTGAGTGCACAAGAAAATATGTGTAAAATAAGTTATTCAAGGGTCATTTAGAATTCTTATTTCCAACATGGTCTTGTCAATGTGAATTTTGTCAGGTAACCACTTTGTAAGTTCATTCTAGTTTCTATAGACCTTCCTTTGTCAAATTGTTTTCACACAAGATCACCCCTTATTTAGTTCCTCTGTAGAGTATTTTAGTACATTTAATAAAAAAGAAATGAAGAATCCACATTTTAGTATCACACAATTTTGTTCAAGATCCTAGGAAACTATCATTTGTAGAAATATTCTTTCACCCTGGCTCCCTCATTTCCTACTTGGAACCTTGGAAAATGCACTTAAACTCCTTTGTGTCTTAATTTCATCACATAAAAATGGAGTTCATAAGAGTATTTCTTTCACAAAGTTCTATTTTGAGGGTTAAATTAGTTAGTATATGTAAAGTGTTTAGAGGATGCTGGCAGAAAGTAAGCACTGTATTAGTTGCTGCTATTATTGCTTATAAATCCATTCTTAGATGACCTGAACATTCCTCAAAAGACAAAATTTCTAGTTCCTCTCTATGTACCCTTTTTTTAAAATTAAAAAAAAAAGTAATGTTTATTTTGAGGGAGAGAGAGAGACAGAGTGTGAATGGGGGAGGGGCAGAGAGAGAAAGAGAAACAGAATCCAAAGCAGGCTCCAGGCTTCGAGCTGTCAGCACAGAACCTGATGTGGGGCTCGAGCTCACGGACCTCGAGACCATGACCTGAGCTAAAGTTGGATGCCTAAGCGACTGAGCCACCCAGGCACCCCCAGGTACCCCTTTTTTAAAGTAATTTTTCCTAATAATTTTCTTTGTTTTTAGGTTTATTTATTTATTTTGAGAGAGAGGGAGAGAGAGAGAGAGAGAGAGAGAGAACATGGGGGGAGGGGCAGAGAGAGAGAGGGAGAGAGAAAGAATCTCAAGAAGGTTCCATGCAAATTCTGTGAGTGCAAGCCTGATGCAGGGCTTGAACTCATGAGCCCTTGACCTGAGCTGAAATCAAGAGTCAGATGCTTTACCAACTGAGTCACTCAGATGTCCCTCCAGGTACCCTTTTAATGTCTTATCACCTCCTTTTAAAAAAGATATAAATATTAATCCATGGCAATAAATGGTATTAAATCTGCACTGCATTCAAAGCAAATGCCTTAAAGGAAACATTTATATGAAAAGAAAAAGAAAAAACTCAATCCATCAACCAATCTGAATACAGTACCTTATAGTAGGGAAGTTTATGTTATTATCAAAGTGCAAGAAAAAACACACACATACAGAAATAGAAATAAAACTTGTGGTGTGTTGCCAAAGAACCAAAAGTCTGAAGTTGGATGGTTGCCAGTCCCCCCCTACCCTACTACTGCCACTACACTCAAGCCTGATTTTTTTTTTCTTTCAATGCATTCCATCTAGGATGACTTATTTTTACTTTTGATAAAACACAGGACCTAATTACAAATCTAGTCGTTAAGAAAACTGTGTGGGAATTATACCCGTTTGAGATATGACGGCAGCCACGTACATTGAAGATAGGAGCGGCTTCTCACAGGACATACTGTGACAGAACTGCATCCCTTTTAACAGGACATTAAAATTGCTTGAGCAATGCCATAGGGGCATTATACTCTCCATAATTTCATCATAGTTTTATTTTAGACAAATTCATGCTCCACTTCTCATTGGGAAATTCATATTTGTAAGAAATAAGGGATATACTATGGCTTTGTTGTTACCCTGAAGAAATCAGCCCATTGAAAGTGTTGATGATGGTCTTCCTGAACGACACAATTAGACACGGAGATATGCAGGGATATAAGAATGCATTTCACCAGTAAATAGTCTTTATTTTGGGAGAAGCTTCAGGAAAAGTAGATGCATGAATGCTTACAGGGGAGACTGACTGGTAAACTGAAACCCATAGCTTATGGTGAAGAACTTTTCATTAGAAGCCTAGTGGACCATGGTAGGAATGGGTCCAAGAAGGGAAAAAGTAGTCAGGGAAGCAATAACTGGAGAGAAGACCAAGAAAAGCAGACACCAAAAAATAACATTCAAAGAAGCTTGAGACAACTCAGAATGTCACATATCACTTAAAATTGCTGTAAAATATAAGCCCTGTTCCTAACCTCAGAAATTGGAATTATGTATTCCTCACTTACAGATAATTCACCCTTTTAAAATTCACTCAGGGTGCCTGGGTGGCTCAGTTGTTTGTGCGGCCAACTTCAGCTCAGGTCATGATCTCACAGTTCACGAGTTCCAGCCTGCATCAGGCTCGATACTATAAGCACAGAGCCTGCTTTGGATCTTCAGTCTCCCTCATCTCTGCCTGTCTGTGTGTGTGTCTCTCTCTCTTTCTCGAAAATATAAAAAATAATAATTAAATTGTGTCTTCAATCTATACTTTTTAAAATTACTTACTTGAAAAGAAGAAACTATCTTGCTTTTTAAAATTTTTTTTTTACTTATTATTTAAAAATTTTTTAAGTTTATTTATTTTGAGAGAGATAGAGGCAGTGTGAGCAGGGGAGTGGCAGAGATAGAAGGAGAGAGAGAGAATCCCAAGCAGGCTCTGTGCTGTCAGCACAGAGCCCAATGTGGGGCTCCAACTCACGAAGCTGTGAGATCATGATCTGAGCCTAAATTGAGAGTCAGAACACTTAACCGACTGAACAACTCGGGCGCCCCTATCTTGCTTTTAATGAATACTTTATATCAAAATTATCACTTAATATTTTATTGATACATGTCATTTTTCTTAAAAATACTTGGAAGAATTTACTTCACATAGATAAAATCAATTAAAATAACTGATGATGATAGCAGAGACAATCCCAGGAATACATTACTGTAGAGTTGAGAGAAAGAATAGGTACAGTATCATGATCTCAGGCACTGTAATGCTGATTGATCAGATTATATGCTGTGCACAAAAGGAACAGTGGTCAGGCATGAATGCTAGTGCCTGAAAGGCAGATAGAATCAGGTGATACCTTACAGCTGATGGCCAAGTATGATCAGCTCTAACAAATGGAGTACAGTAATAGAAGCTGAAAGTTGTAATGATTGCCCGAAGAGGTGGGTCAGAAAAGATTCACAGGATATTTGATGCTTAAAGGCATTAGCATTATGGACATAATTGAAAAAAACGAGAGGTGGGACCCATTACAGGACTGTTAGAGGCAAGGGCAAAGGAAACATTGAAAGGATAAAATGAAATTTCATTTTCACTGATGGCCCTTAATCAAAACTTTGAAAGCAGATAAACAACTGGAAAGGTTTACTTAACAATACATCAATTCTCCAGTAGATTAATATGCCTCTTTTGTTCTCAAAGGTAGAAAAATGAATGTTGAAATGGAAAAAGTAAATTATGTGAATTCATTATGTCTAATGACAATTTCTTTTATCATATGACAACATGTCTCTTTCCCAAATCAATTTGGATGTTATAATTTCAAATGTAATACACAATGTGGCATATACATTCAATTGATAATTGTTTCTAAGTTTGCAATAAAAGGATGCATGTTAAAGAAGCATAAGGGTCACTATACACAACTGCCTTTTTACTTATTTTACTTTTAAAATATTTATTTGTTTGTGAGTGAGAGAGAGCATGACCAGGGTAGGGGCAGAGAGAAGGAGACAGACAATCCCAAGCAGGCTCCGAGCTGTCAGTGCAGAGCCCAATGTGGGCTCAAACTCAACAAACCATGAGATCATGACCTGAACCAAAATCAAGAGTCAGGCACTCAACCAACTGAGCTACCAAGGCAACCCCACAATTGTCTTTTTAAAAATGGATTGGCTCAAATTTAGCTAAATAAAGTTCACAGAGAAGATAATCCATTATGTTGAAATTCGTACACAGACCTTTCCTTTTCCTCTTTCCCATCCCCACCTCCCTTTTCCTCTTTTTTCAGCCTTTCAAATCCTCTTCCATTTTAAGGCAGAGTTCAGGTTCTGGAACTTCTTAAGATCAGTGCATGATCACAATGTACTCTATTTGAACTGGTTCTTCTTTTTTTTTTTTTTTTATTACATAGTTGCTTGTGCATTTGTTAAAACCAATATATGGCCTCAGGCACTCTATTTCTTACCATAAATTACTTAGTGTATAATTAGTTGTTTCTAACATATGCTATTTGTCACCTGTAAATCAAAATTTTCCTATTCCTACCCTCAAAACCAATCAACAAAAAATGATAGCAGAACCTTATAAACAATCAATATTGATACATGGATGCTTATGGAAGGTCTGACATTACTGACATGATACTGCCCACCTCTGTTCTCTATTCTATTGGGAAAGTTGTTGGCATCAGCCACTATTATTTTATTTCTTATCAAGGACAGGATGCAGGGAATGGAAACAGTGAGAGTCCATTAAGTATGAGGCAATAGGTAGGGGCTTTTCAACAACCAATCACGGGAATTCTCACAACCACTTCAGAAGTTAAATGTGGTATTTTCCTCATTTTTCAGATGTGGATAAAATATACTATTTAATACTTATATATGGAGATTAAATAGTTTTCCTTTAGTCTTGAAGCCTGTAAGGAGCAATACTGAAATTCAATTTCTGGGCAGTATGTTTCTTGACAGATGTTTTTTAGCTCATTTATTTATTTTGAGAGAGAAACAGCGCAAGTGGGTTGTGGGTAGAGAGAGAGGCAGACAGAAAATCCCAAGCAGGCTCCTCCCTGTCAGCCCCGATGCGGGGCTTGAGCTCACAAAACCATGAGCTCATGACCTGAGACCAACCAAGAGTCAGACGCTTAACAGACTGAGCAACTCAGGTGACCCTCCTGACAAATTTTTACCAAAGGATAAACACCCTGATGAGAGAAACCAAGACAGTGAGAAAAGTAGATGTGTTTTCAAATAAGGAAAGGACTTTTAGATTGGGAAAGAGAAGACACATGAGGAAAATGACAACTTTTCTCAAATCTTTTCTGCTATTATATGCAAATGAATTTAGTGATTCTATATGATCTATCTGATATATATGATTCTTCTGAGGATGAGACCAGTCTTCACAGGTAAAATTTATAAAAAGAATGTTGGCTCATTATAAAAAGAATGTTATCATAACTGAGTCACAGCATCCTCAACTTCCTTAGAAAGTAGAAACTTCCATACCACTAGAAGTTTCAAATAGAGGCTTCTGACCTTATTCCAGTCATGTTATTGAACAGATTCTAGGTTTTGTTAGGAGTTGAATCTGGGTAAGCTCTAAGGTCTCCTTTCACCTCCAGGTGCTACAATTTAAATACAGGGCTGGCTTTAGAAATGATGTTAAATAAAATGAAGAGAAAATTTAGCCTCTTGAAAATTTAGCTTCCATGATGACTTATATTTCTTTTTACAACATGTACACTTCTTCAAATTATCCTTTGATTGCCTGATTGAGATTGTCATTCTGAGAGTTAAGTGGGCTACACTGAGGGGTGTTTCAAATTCTGTACCACCTGGCTGCCTATTTAGAATTCATGATATGTGTACATACCAGTGAAGAGTTAATATGTGTTAATTCCATGTTAATATATGTCACATCTTATATCTTTTATAGGCAACCCAACCTAAAAGAGAAATTGTTTTCAACCTTTATGAAATCTATCCATTTATCTGTGTGTGTGTGTGTGTGTGTGTATATATATATAAAATAATGTATATATATTATATATGAAATATATCTATCTATATCTATGTCATCTATCTATATCTATCTATATCTATATCATCTATATCTATATCTATGTCTGTATCTATATATCTTTGTGTAATATATATATATATATATATATCTGTATGTATTATATATATATAATTTAATGATATTTTGGATGATGACATTTTTAAACATTTATTAATTTATTTTTGAGAGAGAGAGTACGCAGGGAAAGAGAAGAAAGAAAGGGGGACAGAGAATCCCAAGCAGGCTCTGTGCTATCAATATAGAACTCAATGCAGGGCTTGAACTTATGAATTGTGAGATCATGACCTGAGCCAACATCAGGAGTCACACACTTAACTGACTGAGCCACCCAGATGTCCCGATGATGACTTTTAATTTGCTTAATACACCAAAGTGGAGGGATGCTGTTGATTCAAATCCAAATGAGTTCCTGAGAAATGTAGTTCCTATTTGCTATCTTCCATTTTCTATATGTGGATTCTGAGATTTTGGAGGGAAGAGTCTATGTGCTGTTAGATTCTGTCTTACAGCTTGGTGGCCGTCACATAAGAAGTGCTCAAAATCAATGATGAATAAATTGAAAGTTGCATACTATTAACTAGCTTTCCTGGAGTCCACAGGGAAATAAACCCATTATCAGCTAATGCCAGCTTTATAGGTATTATACACTATGGTTGCCAGCTCTGGGTTTACAGCAGGACATTTGGTGGAGGTTTTGGTAAATCATCAATGGTGTAAAGACCATACCCATATTCTGAAACAGAGGGTTTATTGTTTTCAACCAATATAGAGATTGAGGAAGCTATCTATCTATCTATCTATCTATCTATCATCTATCTAACATCTATCATCTATCTAACTATTTTAATGCTTATTTATTTATCTTGAGAGACAGCGAGTGTGAGTCGGGGAAGGGCAGAAAGAGAGGGAGAAAGAGAATCCCAAGCAGGCTCCATGCTGTCAGCAGAGCCTACATGGGGCTCAATCTCATGAACCACTAGATCATGACCTGAGCTGAAATTAAGAGTCTGACGCTTAACCAACTGAGCCACTCAGGTGCCCCAAGCAATATATATTTTTTAACCGCGTTATCAGTTATTCTTACAATCTAGAAATTTGAGAGCCATTTTCTTTTGGTGTTTTTAATTAAGTTTTTGTTTGTTTGTTTGTTTGTTTTTAATTCCAGCATAGGTAACATACATTGCTATATTAGTTTCAGGTGTACAGTACAGTGATTCAACAATTCTATACATTACACAGTGCTCATCATGGTAAGTGTGCTCTTTAATCCCCATCACCTATTTCAGACTTGAGAATCACTTTTATTGACCTCCATTTATTCACAGACAAGGAGGTGGACATGCTTTATGGATACAGGACTTTGTCACTTATTTAGTATGCTAAGAACTACATATCCCTAATTGAGAACAGATTCTGCCTCTCACTATCAACCATGATCTTTGGTGTATGCACATAACTAAAATGGGAAAAAAATCACTTCTATGTATGTCTGTGACAGTACAGAACCATTCCATATTATAAATGTCTCAGTCTAATCTGGTAATAACATATAATTAAAATAGAGGAGTTCAGCTTAAGTTATTAGGTCACCCTGCTATTTTTCTAACTCATAAAATTATAAAGAATGTAGAAACAAATTTCCAGGGGCTAAATTGAAGATAATCCTATAATTTCTATCCTTTCCTCAGTTGTATGTAAAATGTGATGGCAAACTCAAACGCATGTTCTTCCTCCCCCAAACTCCAAAAAAAATAGTGGAAAAAATAGTTTCTGGATTATGGTGAGTGTATTTCCAATTTGTGAGCTTGTGCTATTGCTGTTGAATCTCTGGCTTTCTGGGTCTTTTTCTTGTAACTCTCTCATGCTTTGGTTTTAAAGGACTTGACCTCTATAAGATTTGAACGTTCCTCCTGCTTTTCTGAATGTCCTCTTTCTTTCCAGTATGTACAGAAGCTACATAGAGATTTCTACCTCAATGTAAACAATTTTTTTTTTGTTTTTGTTGCTTGTCCCATTGCATATGTTCTATTAAACCAATCCAGTCTTGGTCAACTTAATTTCAGAGTATTCCTATCATACCACTCCACTTTAAAATACTAGCAAAAAGTCAGATACCTTCTAACTAAGGTATATTACTCCTATCCAAGAAAAGACCTCACTCCTTGTGTTTTCAGTGCCTCAACTGGTTTGCATCGGTTGGCTAGCATTAAATATTTGTTGCATAAGCAGATAAATTGAGATGATAGTTTTGGCATAACCAATATGGAGAAGATAGCACTTGTTCTGATTCATAAGTTTAGACTCAATTTTTTTCTAGCCAAGCAATGCTGTGCATGACTATGACAAAGGTAAGATTGATGATAACCTAAAAAAGATATCTGCTGAAGACTATCTTACTGCCGCAAGAATTGGTTGCAAAAATTTTCTGCAACATAAGAAGAACAAAGTGTATATGCAGCAAAATTAACATTGAATACATTTAATTTTATCAGAAAATCTATGGTTGAATTTTAAGTAAGTCTATAAATGTCAAATAAATTACTTTCTCTCCTCCAAGTAGAGAATACATACGGTTATGTGACAAGATCAAGACTTGTCTCCAGAATTATGCTACTAAAGCTGAAACCTGTGAACAGCCATCTCTAATATAGTTCTTTTACTGAATGATGTTTTTAATAATGCACATTTAGGTACAAATTATTACTTCGAATGCCACAATTATAGTTTTCTTTCAACAATTCTGCTAAGCTTTGCATTATTTTCAAGTCCATTACCCATGTGCTGTATTTATTTATTTGTTTTAATTTGTTTTATCTATACTTTCTCTGTACCCATAACTGCAAACTTTATCAAGTTAGTAACATTTTTAATATTAAATTTTGCTTGTCTGTGACCTAGGGATTATCTTTAACATTTTCTTTTTTTTCTTTCAAAAAAGTTTCTTTCTAACACTGCAAAATATATAATAAGAACTAAGTTTTTTTTCCTTTCAATATATGAAGTTTATTGTGAAATTGGTTTCCATGCAACACCCAGTGCTCATCCCAAAATGTGCCCTCCTCAATACCCATCACCCACCTTCCCCTCCCTCCCACCCCCCATCAACCTTCAGTTTGTTCTCAGTTTTTAAGAGTCTCTTATGCTTTGGCTCAATAAGAACTAAGTTTAAGTAGTGTAATGAACACTGAGAATTTATAGAGGTCAGATATTTTAAAATAACAGAGTTGTTATTACATTACACTTTGTGCTCACATTTTTGCTTTATTTTAAAAACTTCAACAAAACCCATGCTTCAGTACAAATTATGATTAAATAGTCATCAGTATTTAATTTGAGACAGTGCATAGAGTTTTCAAACAATTTTATAATTATGTGAAGTGACATGTAATTCTATAATTTATAAAATAAGCTTAATTGTATTATTCATGTTCGTTCCATCTTTCATTTACTCAATGGATGCCCGTTGAATTACATGTGACTTTCCTGTCCTAAGCCCTGACTGGGAAAACAAAGCTAGATCAGATACTGGCATGCTCACAATGAACTTCTAATCTAGTAGAGAGTAGGGAAATCATGTGTCTATAAATCAATGCTTCCATTAATAGCTTTATTAAAAAAAAAGTGTTGGTGACTCAGAGACACCAGGGTATCACGGAACTTAAGGAGCTTTAATTGTGTCTTAAAGAGAAAGTAGGAGTTTGCAAGCATACAGGTGAGCAGTACTCCTGGGAGAAGAAACAGCATATGTGAAATCAGAAAGAAATGGAATATCACAGCATATTCAGGAGACTAGAAGGAGGTTAGTTTTCTGAGGTTCAATTTTCAAGGTAATCTATTAAGAAAAGAACAGGCACAGGAAGTGTTAGTAAATGTCAGAATATAAGGACTTTGTCTCCCTTCCCATGCTAAGGAATATGTGCCTTTTTTCTGAAGGCACTGGGTGATCACCTGGAATTCTCAAGCAAAGTCACCTCAGAGTGGACTTAACTTTTAGAAAACCACACTATCGGTAATACATACAGCAGATTAGAGGGAAGTCAGACCAGAGCTAGGTTTGAGGCTATCGAAATAGTCTTCATTAGCGTGAACAAAATATGAAGAAAATAATGAAGATGATATTTTTTTGAAGTTAAAATTAATAGAACTTGGAACATCATTGGATCTATCAAGTATAGGAACAGTTGTGAATTTTCTTGTTCCAGTCCATGGAGAATTACAAATCAATTAACTGAGCAGAAAGAGGGAGCAAATTTTTTAAGAAAAAGATAATCTGGGTTTTAAGCACATAGGTTGAAGTATAAGTGTAATGTCCAGATAGTATATCTATTAGGTAGATGGGTACGTTTAGGTCCTGATCGCAGCAGAGAGTTCTAGTTGGATACAAAGACTTAGAAGTCTGTGTATACAGATTATGAACAAGGTAACAGAGATAGAAAAAGTAGGTGAGATTGATGGTAATAAAGACTAGAAACTCAGGAAGCACCCACAAGTATAGACTGGGACATGCCATTCCATTTTAAGAACATAAAACATGATCAGATTTCCATATTCTTCAGTTTTAAACAATATCATAAGAGTTTATTTGTAATTAAACAGTGATGGTGTTCTAATGAAAATATTAGCTCAATTTAAAGCACTATTTGACACAGAATGTATGTTCAGAGTAGTTTTAAAATACCATTTTACAAATTTAGTTCTTAATGGAGATCAACCAATTTTGTTCTCTTTTGCTCTGAAATAACAATGATCTATACTTAAGCCTGACATCACTTGAATCCACTGTAGAAGAGTGGGTACAAATTTAAAAAAAAAATCATTCCAAGAAAAGGAAACAATAACAAAAAGGACCTTGCAACTTCTTGTATGGAGGCAAAAAACAAAACTAAAAAAACTTGTTTAAAAAAAAGAAGAAAAAAATAATTTACCTATGTTGCTACAATCAACAGTATATCAATCTCCACACATTTGGAATTGTTTCCTTGGCAAAGATTTGTATTATTAACGTATTCCCCACTGATCCTGCATTTACACAACATTAATAAGAATCAGAAGTTGTCAATCATTACCTTAAATATAGCTCTAGGCTGTAAAGTCCTTGGCTCCCAGGAGCAACAACCACAAAAACCTATTTAATGGGGGATTTTGTTGTTAACATCTTCTCTGGGAAATAATTGTGTTATCTTGTAATTTATCACAAGCTATTTTTTGATATACTGCATCTGGTAGTGTAATAAAAAACTAAAACCACTTGAACAGCAAGAGAAATTGTGAAGAGCTAAAATACAATCCAATTCACGCTGTTTAATCCACAAGTTATTTCATCTTTTAATTTCTAGAACTAAAATCTCTTCGGCATTGTCTGTTTCCCCATATTAGTTTAACAAACATGCCCTGAATTTTTGTCAACATAAGCTGTTTGGGAAGGAATAAAAAAGAGAAAATGTTCCTTTATTACCAGAAATAAGTAGAGAATCAAGAATGCAAAATCAAGCCAGTATCTTAAGTAAGTGTAAAAATGAAACACATGTTTATTAATTAAATGTGGACAGGTGATGACAAGGCACCATGTCACGCTGCACCAGCTGCAAAGAATGCAGACAGCTTTTATCCTACCAGACCATTTATTTATTATGCAACAGACACCCGTGCACTAGAAAAGGTGTCAAAACGAAATGATATGAAGAGCTAAGATTTCAGTTTTTCAAATGTTGAATACTACTTGGTTTTATCTGCTTTTCTAAGGCACAATCTGAGTTTCATGTTCAGAAGTTTTATGGATGCTGTAGGTCATGATATTTTTTTCTTCTGCTAGACACTGTATGACTAAAATACTGTTTATAAAGTTCTATGGCATGCAATACACCAAGAAGATACACAACACTGCTTTAAGTATGGAATCTGCTTTTACAGAAAGTCCACAATAACAGCAAGTATTCAGAAGAAAGTAAAAGAGATCTAGACTGAAAAACCCATGAAAACACAAATCCACAATCGGTTGTTAATACCCAATTTACACTAACCTCAATTTTTGGAAATGAAAAATAAAATGTACAAGGCTTATTGTGAGACACTGTGATAACCAATCCATTCCAGTCTCAATTTCTAATTCTGCTCAAATTAGTAGCAATCAAATTTTTTTCATTTAGGCAATTTTATAATAGGCCATTAGGGTAGTCAAATCAATTCAAGTTTTTTTTCCCTCCTCATGCCCCTGCACTCTTACATAAAATTGTTTCAATAACATTGATTGACAGTTGACCTTTAGTTTCTTAGTTATTTTTTAAAGTTGTTATAACTTTTTTATCTGACTTTATTTTTTGTACTATGTAATTTTTTTGGACTTAATTTTATGGTAGTATACAGAGCCCTTGATATCATATCTTTCATTATTTTATGTAAAATAAATGAAGAAACAAAATAAAAGTCCTTCAAAGACAATGAACAATAACAGAAAAGTGCAGAAATGCAAGTAGGAACTAAATGAGGAAAATGTTTTCCACATTTCCAAAATATGATCTACAAGTTTATTCATTCCAAATCAGAGAATATTAAAGGTCAGAAATATTGAGATAAATCTGGCTCTTTTGTTGTGGTTAAGACAAATAAGTACAATTTCGTTGGAAAGCAATGTAAAAATCAGTATCAGGAACCAAACTTTCAGTCTTCGCAGATGACATCATACTCTATCAAAAAAGATTCCACCAAAAAAACTGCTAGAACTGATCCATGAACTTAGCAAAATAGCAGGATATAAAATCAATACACAGAAATCAGTTGCATCCCTATACACCAATAATGAAGCAACAGAAAGAGAAATCAAGGAATCAATCCCATTGACAATTGCACCCACAACCTTATTTTTTTTTTAAATTTTTTTTAAAATTTTTTTTTCAACGTTTATTTATTTTTGGGACAGAGAGAGACAGAGCATGAACGGGCGAGGGGCAGAGAGAGAGGGAGACACAGAATCGGAAACAGGCTCCAGGCTCTGAGCCATCAGCCCAGAGCCCGACGCGGGGCTCGAACTCACGGACCGTGAGATCGTGACCTGGTTGAAGTCGGATGCTTAACCGACTGCGCCACCCAGGCGCCCCTGCACCCACAACCTTAAAATACACAGGAATAAATCTAACCAAATAGGTGAAAAATCTATAAACTTAAAACTATAGAAAGCTTATGAAAGAAATTGAAGAAGACACACACAAAAAAGGAAAAATATTCCATTCTCCTAGGTAGGAAGAACAAATATTGGTAAAGTGTCAATACTACCCAAAGCAATATACACATTCACTGCAATACTTATCAAAATAATACCAGCATTCTCCACAGAGCTAGAACAAACAATCCTAAAATTTGTATGCAACCAGAAAAGACCCCAAATAGCCAAAGCAATCTTGAAAAAGAAAACCAAAGCAGGAGGCATCACAATCCCAGACTTCAAGCTGTATTACAAAGCTGTAATCATTGAGACAGTATGGTTCTGGCACAAAAACACTCAGATCAATTGAACACAATAGAGAATTCAGAAATGGACCCACAAACGTATGGACAACTAATCTTTGACAAAGCAGGAAAGAATATCCAATGGAATAAAGACAATCTCTTCAACAAGTGGTGCTGGGAAAACTGGACAGCGACATGGGGAAGAATGAACCTGGACCACTTTCTTACACCATAAACAAAAATAAACTCAAAACCCTTGAGGAGAAATCAAGCAACAACCTCGTTGACCTTGGCTGCAGCAACTTCTTACTCAACACGTCTCCAAAGGCAAGGGAAACAGAAGCAAAAATGAACTATTGGGACCTCATCAAAATAAAAATCTTCTGCATAGTGAAGGAAAAAATCAGCAAAACTAAAAGACAACTGATGGAATGCGAGAAGTTATTTGCAAACAACATATCAGATATAGGGCTAATATCCAAACTCTATAAAGAACTTATCAAACTTAACACCAATAAATAAATAATCCAGTGAGAAAATGGGCAAAAGACATGAATAGACAGTTCTCAAAAGACATCCAGAAGGCCAACTGACACACGAAAAAATGCTGAACATCACTCAACTTCCGGGAAATATACATAAAAACCACAATGAAATATCACCTCACAACTGTTAGAATGGCTAACATTAACAACTGAGGCAACAACAGAAGTATGAGGATCTCTTTGCATTGCTGGTAGGAATACAAACTGGTGCAGCCACTCTGGAAAACAGTATGAAGATTCCTCATAATATTAAAAACAGAACTACCCTATGACCCAGCAGTTGCACTACTAGGTATTTATCCAAGGGATACAGGTATGCTGTTTTGAAAGAGCACATGCCCCCCAATGTTTATAGGAGCACTATCAACAATAGCCAAAATATGGAAAGAGCCCAAATGTCCATTGATGGATGAATGGATAAAGAAGATGTGGTATATATACATATATATATATATATATATATATATATATATATATATATATATATTCAGCAATCAAAAAGGATGAAATCTTGCCATTTGCAACTATGTGGATGGAACTGGAGGGTATTATGCTAAGTGAAATTAGTCAGTCAGAGAAAGACAAATATCATATGACTTCACTCATATGAGGACTTTAAGAGAGATGAACATAAGGGAAAGGAAGCAAAAATAATATAAAAATAGGGAGGGGGGCGAAACATAAGAGGCTCTTAAATATGGAGAACAAACAGAGGGTTACTGGAGGGGTTGTGGGAGGGGGGATGGGCTAAATGGGTAAGGAGCATTAAGGAATCTACTCTTGAAATCACTGTTGCACTATATGCTAACTAACTTGGATGTAAATTAAAAAATAGATTAATTAATTAAAAAAAAAGAACCAACCTACCATCCAAATCCTTGATCTAGTAAAGATGTGTTAAAAGAAAGAATTACAAAAAGTGAAAAAGGTTATCTATGCAAAAAATTGTAGTAAAAAATAAGAAACATGTTTAAAAATTCAAATAAATATTAAATGGATTACTAATTCAAATTGTCTTCATGTCGGCCATTAAAATATAACTGTGGAAACTGTGGTATATACTTTGTAACTTGCATTATTGGGCATTTATCAATTGTCATGTAAGAGAGTAATACCCACAGGTGAATCTGTATGGGTTGCCTCCCAAAGCCACAAAGATGAGAAAGAAAAAAAATTGGATAGCTCACATAAAAGTGAGAAGAGACAGAGAGATGATATGAAAATATGGTTGAGGCACCTCATTAGATATCCAAAATGTATGGGAACAAGTTACTGATTATCTATAAATTCATAATTAAGGTAGTATCTTTTAGATGTTATATGAACCAGTTAGTTACAAGAAAATATCAATACCTTCCAGCTCTTGGGGAATGGGAAAAATGCCAAGGACATTTTCATCCATTTCCACTATCTATGAGACATCAATGGGGCTATTCATGTAATGATAAAGTGATAGAGACTCTCAATCTTAACATATTATATGCATTTACATACATCACCCTGAGCTGAATACTTGAACTGTTGTTGTGATATATTTTTTTCAGATTTACAAGTTCAGAGCCAAAGCTAAACAACATAGATGATTCCATAAAACTGACCTATATAGCCATAATAAAACAAGAAAAGTACACATGACAAAATTTAATGGAATAATTTATTTGAAAGACACAGAATACAATTGTGTAATTACTATCTGAATGCAATTACCTCTCTATTTAATATATCTAAGGAAAAGGGGAGTACAGTGAAAATGAAAAATGGAAACAGTTGAATGCCCTGGGGTGAGCGATTTCTTTATTTCCTTTATTTTTATTATAATACCATCTGTGGAAGAAATAGAAGTTCATAATAACAGAAATAACAGCCTTTGATTAAATGCCTGAAGAGTGCTTCAAAGGCAAAAACCTAAAGTTCCTAAACAAAGAAAAATAATGCAGCGTCAAGGGCAAATGTAGTTAAGGACGAATCTATAATGATGAAAAATTTCACGCATGACTTAGACTAAACTTATTTCAAAGATGATTTTCTAAATTCAAAACATGCAGCTTGTCATGTACAGCAAACCTAGGACCTGCAGTTCTTGAACAGAAGATGCTCCTTGAAGCACTGTTGCATCATACAAGCGTCAATCAATAAATAGGCTGAAAGGAAAAACTCCATCAGATCTTCTGTGGCTCCCTCTCTGCCAATAGGGATGACACAGAACACCTGACATCAACTCATTAAATATGCAGCAGGCCACCTCGGCATGTACTATTACACTTCAGGATGAAATTTAAGTAATAGATGCTGCTGAGCAAGACTAAATATGATTTAGAAAACAGTGACCAGTGGAATGAACTTTTCTATTCTATCTAGTAGCCATTATGCAATTTGTACCTGATGGTGTTCTCTCAGTGAAACTTTCAAAGGTTCTGACAGCTCAGATTCTCACTTAATATGGCCATGAGCCATTGATCAAGAAGATTTCAGAGATTATTATTAGAGTAACTTGTTAGGGTAAGCAAAGGCAAAAGCAAGCTGGAGAAAAGAGGCCATGAAAGAATGGAACATATGGGAATTGGTATTGAGGTATCTCAATTTACCAGTTGGTAGTAGCTGAGGATAAATGTATGGGCAAAGATCTTATACGAGAGGTAAAGGATGAAGAAACTAGATTGTTATACCAATAAAGGCAAAATACGTATGTTCCATATAATCAGGTCAGTATGAAGACAATATTAAAGATAAAATTTAAACTGCTTCTGCTATTTATATTTTTAGAGAGTGCTTGATTCCACCAGGAGAATTTTACTACTCATATTAATAAAATAGCTTCCTTCAGTTTAAACCCTTCAAGTATTTAATCAAAAACAATAATTAAATATACTATTATTCACCATTGCATGGAAAGTAAGTACTTGTAATCCCTTAAGGATTCTCTGGATATGTACTGTAATCCTTTCCCTGTAATTCAGGTCACAATTGAGATCTTCTGCTCAAAGCATTTTACAATCTTGTTCTTGTCAAGAGGCAGACAGTGTTTTCACAGCGAACTTGCCAGAGTCCTAGAAGGCTTCACCCACAGGATCAACTAGTCTACTTTTGTAACCTACTCTTCCTTTCCCACATGGCTTGAGTGATTGCACGTCTGCGAATATTAAGGAATGCCAGCAGCTATGTATGACAGAGCTATTTATCTCAGAGAGCTCTCTCAGGAATGCAATGAAATTATTGCTAAAATGTTGCACAAAGTGTAAGTTCACCCACCATTTTATAATAGTTATCCTTTATATTGTTGTCTGGCTTTTAAAAATCTAGTAAGTACATAACAAAGAAAGACACATTAAAACTACACAAGTTTTCCGATGATAATACAACTTTGAACCTTAGAAAGGAAAGAAAAAATTACATCATGACAAATGCTACTTTACATTTTTTTTTAACAAAGCAGAATTATTTTTACTTGGATTTCTGTATTGTATTCACTAGATGGCACTATCAAATTATTTCTAAATCCATAAGCTTCTCAACAAGATGTTCTGGTATTAAAAAAAATAGCATTTAGGTTTCTATGTACTTCAAAAAATACATAACACTAAATTTGTCACTTGAAAGTAGACTTTAAAAATGTCATTGAAGTAACCAAGATGTCCCAAATTAGCTTCTGGGACTGCAAATCCCATGACTGGGCATACTATTTTTTAAAGAGTCACTTTTTCCCCCTTCAGTTTCTATTTATTTTTTTCCCCTTCAGCTTTTAAAGACAACCTTATAAGGCATTTGAGATATACCTCCGTGGGTAAAGTTCTATGGGTTCATCTTCTTGTCTGATTAGCAACGCTACCAGAGAAGGCAGATTCAAGATGCATTGTTGATGCTGGCAGTTCCCTTTTCTAACAGCTTAAGATAGATCTCTGAGAGCTAGGCGGGAATATAGAGACTTAAGAAGTCAGAAATGATGCTTCAGACAACATTTAATACATTCCTGAGGCTTCAGTCAATTATTTTGTGATAAAACAGAGTTTAGTGTCTACCGATTTCAAGTTAGTTTCCACTAGTTACAAAAATTGAGCAGTACTTACAATCTCTGAACTTCATTTTCTCTGTTAAAATGTGAAAATGCATACTTCAGCGGTTGGTATAATGGTCAGATGATATTTTTATATAGAAAAACACACATTATGTAAATGACCCAAATCAATATTATAAAAAGAAACTGAAATTGTATGTACTTGTTCTAAGAGAATTGACTGAAGATGTTTTGATGGGTGTTCAAACTAGAGATGTCAAGATGAGGATCAAGAAGGTAAGTGAATTAAAACAACGTCACAAAATAAATAAAGTTATAAACAAACTACTTTGGGGATCCTGAGAACATAGGGATTTTCATGGCCCAGAAGAATCAAGGAAGGCTTCAGAGGGGAAGTAAGCTTTGGATACAAATAATGTGTGGTCCTTCAGGGCCTAGCTTTTAAGAAGTCTCTGTACCTCCTCCATGTTATGTCTCCTTGTCTGCAGGGTGGATGCAGAGGACCTTGAAGTCCTACAGGATGGCAGACAGACCTAAGAGCAGGGGATCTGGGGTCACATACCTGAGTAAAGCCATCTGCTAAAAAGACTGTGAAGAGAGGAAGGTATGAACTTCCATTATGTTAAGCCACTAAAGCATTGGAATTTATTTGCTAAATAAGTTTGCATCTAGCAAATCTTGCTTAATGCTGACTTTATTTATTTCTTCAGAATACTGTAAGTTTCTTTTCTCCATATTTAAACTTTATATTATTTACCCAAGTTTCGCTCTGAAATCAAGAGTCCTGGAGCACAGCAAATACTGTAACATTGTGTTGTTAGCAAAATACAGATAAATCTCTGATGCCTAAGTGGATAATTTCTCTTTCCAAACACGTTAGGATTCTTTAAATTATCCCTGTTTATTTTAATTTTTATCATACATGGAACACATATTGAAATTATTCAGGCTTCAAAGCATGTTTCACTGCTTGTCTTGGTGTTTTCCTTTGCAACATATTTCTGGGAAAATAATTCTGTCAGCCTGGCTCCCTGTTCTCCTATATCAATCCCACAATTATCCATCGCCAGCTATTAAAGAAGTACATCTTTACCAAATCCATCAATAGGATTTGCATATGCACAAAAGAGTACATTTTACAAGTGTATTCTTACATTTTAATTTCAAGGAGTTTTATTAGTGTACTTTGTTTTGCTATTTTAACATGTAATCTTTATATTTAAGTATGTAAAGTATATTTCTAAGGCTAGAAAATATGGAAAGTCCTGTCTACAAATATCAATGAATCCTACCACCGCCTTCATTTACTATGAATTCTTACTGGAAAATTTGCTTCCATTTAGGGAAATTGGCTGCAGGCATGGCTTTCATATTGATAACCTAACACAAGGCCTGCCTATATAAAAATCCTTCAGTCCTGTTGCAACAAAACAGCTTTCATGAAGAATCACAAATTGGATAGAGCTGCTGAAATGCAACATTTTGAAGACTCTTCTCATTAGTCTCTTTAACAACATATAGCTAAGACATTTAACAGTCCTTTAGTGCTGAGACAAGTCTAGTGTGGACTTTGTTACACTGTACATGCAAAGTTGCTGACCAGATACTTTTCTCTAGGAAGATTTCCATCTAAGGCATTTAACCCCTGGAAAATCTCTAGGAGTTTAATATTTGGGCAACTCCAAAGAAATGGTGAAGAGCTGGATGAGATATTTTAGATAGACAATTGGAATCTTAATACTGCACCATGTGGGTAGAAGTTGATTCCATACTCTAATTTTAAAATATGTCCTACCCTTTCCTAAATGGTTCCTTGCTGCCAAGAACAATTTTTTCTTCCTCAAAATTCCAATGTAGATCTTCACCAAAATTTTAGATATAAACAGTTCATCTATCATCAATTAAAATTATGTTGTAAAACATCCCCCTCATGCTTGAAATGAAATTTTTATACTTTAACTTCACCTTTTCTCTCAGAAACTTTAATTAGATATTTGTCAATGTCATGCAAGTAAATAAAAATGTAACTTGTATTGATTAAAACAGAGAAAAGTCCTATGAAAAAAATGAACAAATGAGATTTCTAGAAATCTGCAATGTCCACATTAAAAACATTTTAAGTCTATATATATATATATATATATATATATATATATATATATATATATACAATTATGCATATATATGCATCAAGAAACATGTAAGAATGTCCAAAGTACCTTTGTTTATAGTAAATACTAGAAACACTCCAAATGTTCATTGATAGTAGAATGTCTTATTAAATTGAGATACATGTGTTTAATACTGCACATGGAAACATGCTTGAATCTTTTTTTAATTTTTTTCAACATGCTTGAACTTGAAAAGCATGATTGGAAGTAATACAAAAATGAAGAAAAACACATGTAGTATGGTCCTATTTATATAAGATTCAAAACTTGATTGAAGTCAGGGTGCTGCTAAACTTCCTACAATGCACTGGGCAGCCCCCACCACGAAGAATTTTCCAACTCAATAGTACCGACAATAGTACGGACAATGAGAAACTTCTCTGAAGAAATGTGAAAACATAATACAAATTCCATTTTTTATTATATTTTTAATAAAAAAGAATCAGAATTACTAATTTTTCCGTTTTAATTTTCCTTTTCACTGATACAGTATTTAAAGATTTAGTATTTCCTTATCATGAATTTTTTCATCAATTTTGATTATTTAAAAATACTGCATTATAATATTACTTATCACAATTATTGACTTTTTAATGCCTCATTAAATTTTGGGCTTGAACAAGGGCCTCACTTACTTCCTGTTGGTCCTAGCCCTGGAGGGGTGCAGATAGAGGGAAAGGCTTATAGAGTTTCAAAACCACTGATATTCTAATTTCTTTAATTTAATATTTTTAAGTTTTTATTTTAATTCCAGTTGGTTAACATATAGTATTATATTAATTTCAGATGTACATGAGGTGATTCAGCAATTCTATACATCATCTTGTGTTTGTTCATCACAAGTGCACTCCTTAAGCAGCACTACCTATTTATCCCATCCCCCCAGCCCCCACATTCTAATTTCTTAAGCAGAGCCATAGTTATGGGGGGAAGGTTGTTTTATTATTTGTCTTCTAACTATACTTACAGTTCATATACAGTCTTTTCTATGCATAACCAAAATGAAAGTAAACTTAAAGAGAAGTAGAAATTATGATTAACTCATATGCTACGAATATACATCTTTATTATTTATTTATAAATCATTAGAAATATGCCATTGATTATGTATATGTTGGTTAGTCTAAACTATTATTTAAATATCAATAATACAGTTTTTTAATTGTTTATTTATTTAGTTTGAGAGACAGAGATAGAGAGCAAGCAGAGGAGGGGCAAAGAGAGAAGAGAGAGAGAAGCCCAAGCAGGCTCCACACTGTCAGCACAGAGTTTGACACAGAGCTCGAACCCACAGACTGTGAGATCATGACCTTACCCAAGACCAAGAGTTGGACACTTAATAGACTGAGCCACCCAGGTGCCCCAATGATACGTTTTTTGGGAGTCAAGATTAAGTAAACACTAACAAAAGGCATAAAATGGTGTTTGTCCTTTAAATCCACAATTCTTACTTATGAAAGCTTCTAAAATGTATTCAAATACTCAACTTCTGCACACAATAGAGCTTCTTTGAATTTTCCTGATGAAGTTACAAATATAAGGGATACATTTACATCACGTGTGGTTTATTAATTCCTGACAATGCTAGAAAGCAGTGACTTGACATGCAAATGTAACATTTTTCTATCTCTTCCTCTATTTCATTATCAAAATTCTCCAACTACCTTATTCACTAGAAAGATGGAAATCTTTCATTTGTTCAATTTCTGACTTTCCTAGGGATGCTCACTCCAGCAACAGCTTTACATTCTTTTCCTACCTAGGTAAAAAATGAAAATCAAGAACTCATCCATTATATGGTTATGTCTTGGTTATTATTAATGGTCATTCAGTTGTAATCTAAATTTAGAAAAATAACTATTACAACATAGTATCTTTTTCCTTTTCATTTACTTGACTGCCTTGTTCCTTATTTTTAATAAGTGCTCAAGTGTCATTGAAAAAGTTTTCATTACTGAAACTTGCTTTCCACCAGATTTTTCTTTGCTTTATCCCTGTCATTACAAATTTATTTGCTTTTGAAAAAACTTAAATGAGCTGGATTTAAGCTATACAGTGTTATTTGCATGCCTATGTTGGCACTGTATTTTACTGTACTCTGTCAAGCCTGCACATAAACATGCCTACACATGTGTGAACACATATGTACACACGAGCACACACACACACACACACACACTCCACAAAGGTAAACTTCTGAAAGCTGGAAGCAAATTAAAAACTCAACCAAATATTACCCTCCAAAATTCAAAGCATGTTAGTGAGTGTTGTGTGAGCTTCCCAAAGCTGAGGACCTGGAACACAGGTGCACATGGAAGGTGAGTATATTTCTGTTAAGCCTTTTTCCAGCACAGTAGATACTGCAAACTGATTACAACACTCTTTTCACTAAGCCATGAAAATGCATTAAAATCCTTCTCAAAAAAAGCACAACAGGAAGCCACACCAATTCATCAGAGTTGGTGCCTAATTGCCTTCTCTGACCAATCAGAAAAATAGCAACTTCATTGAACCAAGTATCCTATGTCGCCCTATCAGGTCAAGTCAAATTTTCATAACAGTTTGAAGGTAAAAAACCAACCGAATGTATATATGAATTTATTATGTGTCCTGGTGAGTGGCACCTGGAAACACAGATTTCCACTTAAGCAAGGGAAATGATGGTAGAAAAATTCTGTGACTAAGACAGTGAAGCAACTTAAAGAGCTTCAAGAATGCTTCCATGGAACTCTTATGTTACTTTATTTATTTATTTATTTATTTATTTATTTATTTATTTACATAGATGGTTCATTAGCATTTATTACAGGACAAAGTCAAGATGTACAAACTCTGAATTTTTTGTTTGTTTATTTGTATTTTTGTTAATGTTAACATAAATTTAGTGACTGTGGTGTTGCAGTTATTAAGGATCTTCTACTGTGGCAAGGAACTTTATTATAAATATAAAAACATATTATTAAACACAACACACAAACACACATAGACGTAACATATTTTTTCCTATTAGATAAGAAGAAAAACACAGAGCGATTGCTTCTCAAAGTAGACTTTGCATACTTCTGGACACACTTCCTACATATAGGGCCTTTGTAAATGTAGACTCTTAAAAATACTAACAATGTAATAGACTTTTATTTAAAAAAATTTTTTTAACCTTTTATTTATTTTTGAGACAGAGAGAGACAGAGCATGAATGGGGAGGGGCAGAGAGAGAGGGAGATACAGAATCGGAAGCAGGCTCCAGGCTCCGAGCCATCAGCCCTGAGCCCAACGCGGGGCTCGAACTCACTGACCACGATATCGTGACCTGAGCTGAAGTCGGACGCTTAACCAACTGAGCCACCCAGGCGCCCCAGTAATAGACTTTTAAAACAAACAAGCAAGCAAACAAAACCCCCAAAATAATCTATGTCTTGCCAGTACCTCTCTATCTTACCTGTATCTACTGTTTTCTCAATTTTCACTCTTCGAGATGTTTGGAAGAAATAGTTTTGTTACCTGTGTTTTAAAAGTTTGTTTGTACAATAAAAGATTTTAAAATTTAGTATGTGTCTTGGGGAAACAGTTTAATTTTTCACTTTTAAGTTTATAGTTTTATTTTTATTAGGCAGTGAATAGCACAAATATTATTCAATATAAGTGACATATTCTAAAGATTTTAGTAAGCAAGGTCAATTATTTACCTTTCATTTTCAGAGACAGAGTGTATACAATCTTGAATTGAAGTGAATCACTAGAAATACATCAGTGTGTTTAGTCTGAATCCATTCACAAAATACTTAGAGAACTTTATCTATCTATCTATCTATCTATCTATCTATCCATCTGCATATAGGAATGTCAGTAATGATGTTTACCAAAAACACTGGTTATTTAACAGGGCTTCTGGATGATTTTCAACATATTTCTTATCTTTTCTGTATTGTTTAAGTTGTTTATAATAGTCATTATGAAAACTCATTATGAAAACAAAGTTATTACTATGAAGCCAAGTAAAATAAAATGTGTTAACCGAAAATTCTTGAAGTTAAACAACACAGTAAGAATGTGACACAGTTAACTATATACAGGAAGAACCTTAAAAATAAAACAAAAAAAATATTTCTGCATTTTATTTTTCCACTAACTTTGTGCTGAATGATAAACTAGGGCACTACATGAAAGATTAAAGCCCAAATTAAAAGTTGTACTAGGAGATGAACTACTTAATCAAACATTTCCAAATAATAATATATTAGAAGTGGTGAATGGAGGCCCAACAGGCATATTCATTTCTCTCTCAGATGAAAAAAAAAAAATACAGCAAACTGTAAGAAAAGTTGATGTGTGCCATACGAGTGAATTCGCATATAAAACTCTCAATATAGTGTGAAGATTTATAGTTAAGGTAATGTAAAAAGAAAAGTTATTTCAAATAGGTCATCTGCAATTTAGAAGCTTAGCTTCTAAGCATTAGTATTATGAATATTATGTGTTTTTCCATGCCTGATTTTGCAGTAAGTTTCTTTACAAAAGAGTCTTGTCTGAAGACTCTCCCAACCTTAGACTTGGGAGCTAACATGCACTTATGCTGAAATCCCTGGCATTAATTGGTTTTACCACCGTCTGATTTCTGTACCAGTGAAGGAATTGAATTCAAATGCTAAGAGGATGCAGAGGTCTATCTGTCTAGAGTTAATGTCTTCAGGGTAAATAGTTGGAAAAGAAGGTGTCCACCTAATTGTATAGCAAGCTTTTGGTAAAGGTTTGCCTAAATTGATTCTGGATTTCTTGTTAATCAGATGAGGTTTTTTTTTTCCATATTTCTAAAATATTAATCTTCTATTTTTTTCATATATAAAATCATAAGTCATTCTAAATCTCTATTTAATAGCAGTTTAATATTCTTATTACCTGGTTTAGAGAACAACTTTTGCTAAATTGAAATTTTAAAAATTACACTTTACTTCCCTTGTTTTAGCCTTTTGTGACTAATGCTTTTAACCACAGAGGAGTGACATAGTGGAGAACAAAAGCAGAATGTTCTTTTTCATTAAAAATAAATTATTTGAATGTAGCAAAAGGGCTGTATCTTTTTTTTCAAGTTTATTTATTCATTTTGAGAGACACAAAGACAGCGTGAGTAGGGGAGGGGCAGAGAGAGAGGGGGAGAGAGAGAGAGAGAGAAAGAGAGAGAGAGAGAGAGAGAGAGAGAGAGAGAGAGAATCCCAAGCAGTCTCCACACCATCAGTACACAGCCCAATGTGGAGCTCGAACTCGCGAAGCCGCGAGATCATGACCTGAGCTGAAAGCGAGAGTCAGATGCTTAACCGACTGAGCCACCCAGGCTCCCCAAAGGGCAATATATTAATATACAATCTGGATAGAGGTATGTCCTAAGAGCTAAGTAGGCACTACCATTTAGTCAGTTACACGGAAAGACCACATTTTTTTTATTTAATAGTTGATTGGATCTGCACAGAGAAGGATTTGAATATACATTACTATAAATGTGACAATGCTGGATAGGATTACTGTATCACTGAAGTTTTGCTTGCTAAATTACTAGTAGCTCTATAAGAGATACAAGCTCCTCCAGAAAACACTATTCTGCTCTCCTCCCTGCCTTTGACTGCTCCACCTGCCCTCAAAACTGAATTTCTCTTTCACTATGACCCATAGTGCCAGGGACAAGGCACTTAATATTCTGTAATTCTTTTCATATATATATATATATATCTATATATATATATATATATATATCTATCTTAGAGCTGATATTAAGCATCTTGAGGGGGAAGCACTGTGGTTATTACTCTGAATCTTGACTTTTCATATAAAGGAGGTCACACGGTAAGCAATGAGTCAATGCTTCTGGTATAAATATATGAATAAATGAATGAATAAACAGAATAGCCATTTAAAAATTCAAGTATATATGGCTTATGTCTAGGAATCAGAAGGCCAGAAATGCCACCAATCGCTTCTTGGTAGCCAGATGCAACTTCATCACTCAAAAGGCATCCTTTGTCAGTAGCAAGGCAACTGGTAATGGCTTAGTGTTTCAGGATAGGATTGGCCGATGGCAGAACATTATGGAATTTAAAGACTGTATTTGCATAGTCTAGAGGTTCATTTTCCCATTCTCAACTATGCCACTATCCCAGATCAGATAAAATGTGTGCTGTTTACAAACCTCAGCATTTAAAATAAAATCTGGGGCATCTGGGTGGCTCAGTGGGTTACGCATCTGACTTTGACTCAGGTCATGATCTCATGGTCCATGAGTTCAAGCCCTGCTCTCAGCACAGAGACAGCTTCGGATCCTCTGTCTCCCTGTCTCTCTGCCCCTCCCCTGCTCTCTCTCTCTCTCTCAAAAATGAATAAACATTTTAAAAATAAATAAATAAAATAAGATTCCAACAGCAAATGCAAACATTGTGGCACTTTTATTACTCTGGAATTTGAAACACAAATCAATCTATGCTCTAAAACCACAATGTTGGGGGGGAAATGTCTTCCAAAAGATATCCAAAAGGATTTTTTAAATTTATTTATTTAAATTCAAGGTAATTAACACACAGTGTAGTATTGGCTTCAGGAGCAGAACCCAGTGATTCATTCATTGCTTACATGTAACATCCAGTACCCATCCCAAAAAGTGCCCTCTTAATGCCCATCATCAATTTAGCCCATCCCCCCACTCACCTCCCCACTAGTAACTCCCAGTTTGTTTTCTGTATTTAAGAGTGTCTTATGGCCAAAAGGATGTCTTAAAAGAATAAAAAAGAAGTCTAAAAAAAGACAAAAATATACAAAAGCAATACTTTTCAATTTCAAAGGAAGAGATAAAAATACACAAAACAAAAATTAATGTCTAAACATTTACTAATGTTAAGTTGGGATTTCATTTTAGAAGGAATTCCAAAATAGTCTCTGAACTATTCATATTCTATTTTTTTTTCCTGAACATACCACTTAACATTACATGTCTTTATTCTAAATAGAATGATTTGATTTAATCCACTCAAGTCTAGAGCATTCATGAACTAATTAATAATGCTTGATTTTCCATGTCTTGAGTTTCTTCTCCTGCTCCATTTAGATACCTGAACTGAGACACGGTAAACTCATTATAATTTCACTCACATTATATTGGCAATAACTAATTTTACAATATTAGATTAGGGCCTTCTTGCAGAATTCTATTTTTCTTAAGCTTTGATGGAACTACACGGTGAAATCATGCACTAAAATGAGAAGACTTTGGATAACTAGAGATTACACTTACTCATGCATTTCCAGTTGCCACTAGAAACTCACAGAAACAAAAATTTGGCTTTTTTCAATAAAATTATTAGATGATCACTGCTGAAAACATACTGAAAATTGAAAACAAGCCAAAACCTTTTAAGAGTATAAACTCAATACACTGGATTTATAGAAAAAAAAAAAAAAACTTTAGGTTATTTATGAAGTATCAAAGATGATCCTTATAGTTGTAGAAAACATATCATAAAGAACAGAAAGTTCTCAGTGGTTTTTAATGAATTATTAGTAAAAAATGTGTGAAGATAAGTTGCAGGGAATTTCACCTTTTTTGATCTACACTTCTTTAATCTCTAGATAGAAAAGCTGTTTTTTATATACTAGAATGCTTACTTTTCATACCATTCTTAACAAAATGTTTTAGTTGAACACAATATAAACAACTAATATTTTGTTGGAGTTTGAACATATATTACTTTCATATACTCTTCATTCTTGGAATTATAAATTCTAGGGGGCCAGTTTCTGGCTTCTAAAACACCACGTGAATGAATGTCCATGTCAATAGATATGACATATACTGTCTACATTCTCTATTGTTTGCCACATCTCTATTTTCTTAATGTCTCTATTCTTTATTTTTCCTCTTACACTCAGAAGACACTTGCATTTGGCAATCTTGCTCTAGATCCTGAAGATTTTATTCTTCCTGTTCTTTGAAAGAAGGCACACAATTCTGAAGCTGAGAGAAACATTACAGATTTTGCAATCTAGGTAATTTAAAGTCACTGGTCAAATGTAATACTATCAACAATGCTTATAAAAACACTTAGAATTATATAATACACTTCTCACCATTTACTGTAAAATCCCATTCTGTTTGTGTTCTGTAATTTTTTTTTTTTAAATGGAGAAAGTAAAAACAAAATGAAAGTTGAAACAAAACGGTTCATACATACTTAACATTTGACTGGAGTGTGATTTTACATAACCTACCTATATCCCTATTGACTTGTACTGATTTAACATTTTTAATGTTTATTTATTTTTGAGAGACAGAGACAGAACATGAGTGGGAGAGGGGCAGAGAGAGAGGTAGACACAGAATCTGAAGCAGGCTCCAGGCTCTGAGCTGTCAGCTCAGAGCCTGACATGGGGCTCGAACTCTCAAGCTGTGAGATCATGACCTGAGCTGAAGTCGGATGCTTAACTAACTGAAACACCCAGGCATCCTGACTTGTATTCATTTTAAATAGTATCTCTACTTAAAGAAAAAAGACTACTTTAGCATTAACAATCATTAATTTATACATCAACGTTAGGATTTCTTCCACTTATAAATGTACTGAATAATAAACTGCAATACGACATTATAGCATACTATCATATTCTAAGTAAAAAAATGATAATAAATCAGTAGCACTTATTGAATGCTCACTACATGCCAAACATGATTATTAACTTTACATATATTAACAACTGAACGCATCACTACAACCCTAGGAACAATTTACTGAAATTATGGCAATTTTATAGATTTTGAAACTGAGAACTAAATACTCATCTAAGTTAACATATGCAGTAACTGATGGAACCACAAAGAGCACTGTGTGACTCTAGAGTTCAGTTCTTACTATGCTACACTGTCAGAGCTTAAACACTGAAGACATTTTGAGTAAATGATTAATACATTCCAAGTTGTCATTACAGAATAGAAATGTTAATGGACAATTGTTTTTCAATAATTATTTTTAAGTGAATATAAAGCAAAAACATTGTGTAACTGCTTAAAAATTATAAACTATTCTAGGACTTACGATAATGGTGCATTGTAAAATTATATATATATACATATATATGTATTATATATATACACCATATGCTATAATTTTATATTGTTATAAAGTATATATTGTACTACACATATAGTTGTTATTTAGCCTACTAAATATATACATATATGAATGTATTTATATATGTGTGTGTTTGTATATGCACATACTAATTTATTTTCTGATACTCTGAGTTTTCATTCCTTTTAAGTTTATGTATTTATATTTGGGGAGAGAGCAAGAGAGACAAGAAGAGAGAGAAAGAGAGAGAGAGAGGAAGGGGGGTGAGGGGAACAGAAGGGGAGAAAGAGAATCCCAAGCAGGCTCCTTCTTGCCAGTACAGAGTACAATGCACAGCTCCATCTCATGAACTGCAAGATCATGACCTGAGCCAAGCTCAACAGTTAGATGCTTAACTGACTGAGCCACCCAGATGCCCCTACCATGAGTTTTCTTTTTGATGAATGTAGATTTTTAAAAATATTTTAATTGTTTTAAATAACCTCTACATCCAAAATGGGGCTCGAACTCACAACCCAGAGATCAGGAGTTGCATGCCATACTGACTGAGACAGCCAGGTGCCCCTGAAGGTTGAAGTTTTAAAAGGGCATTTAAATTTACATAGTTTTGAAGCATGATATCCAGGCATTGGTGAGCACTCAGAAGACATGGTAGAAGGTTTATTTATTTATTTTTTTCATTTTTTTTTTTTATTAAAAAAAATTTTTTTTCAACGTTTTTTATTTATTTTTGGGACAGAGAGAAACAGAGCATGAACGGGGGAGGGGCAGAGAGAGAGGGAGACACAGCATCGGAAACAGGCTCCAGGCTCCGAGCCATCAGCCCAGAGCCTGACGCGGGGCTCGAACTCACGGACCGCGAGATCGTGACCTGGCTGAAGTCGGACGCTTAACCGGCTGCGCCACCCAGGCGCCCCACAATAGAAGGTTTAAAAGCACAAAGAAGCCATGAACAAAATAAATAAATACATACATACGTACGTACATACATACATACATAATTTCTTTCCTGAAACATTAAGCACAAAAAAAAAAAAAAAAACAAACACACAAACACTACACAGAAGGGCAGCTAGCTGCTGCTATGATGCTGTTTTCTTTTCTCCCACATTGATTCAGTAAGATGTGGGAGCCTGTGTGATCATAGAGTTCAAGCTCACTAGGCTTGAAAGAAGTTGGCAAAATACTTCCCTGTCAGTGCCTTCTTGTGTGGAACACAAAAGATTCAAGACTCTGAATATTTTTTTGTTGTTGTTATTTTCTTCCCTCAGTGTTCAGAAATAAATCACACAATTTGGGGCCTGGAAGGGAGGTCAGACACACACACACACACACACACACACACACACACACGCACACACACATTCACACAGCGAAATATATGTATATATATATACACACACACATATAGTGAATCCCTTGAGAAATTTGGAGATTCAGTCTTACATTCTCTTACTATTGGCTCCTAGCAGTTTGATTGTCCTATGTTTATGTTTGATACTGACTAGATCTTATTGAAATCAAATTAATAAATGAGGAAACCACCAAAGATTACCTGACCCAAAAGTTATAATAAACAACTCACCTCACATTCTGCTTGCTTTTCATGTGAACTAATTTTTTTTAAATGTATGATATAATATCATAATGTGTAACATAAGATTTACTGATATCTCATTGAAAGTTCAATATGTTTATTTATTTTTTAAGCTACTGTTTTTTTCAGTGTCAATAAAGGTGGAAACATTGAACACAGAGTTTTTAAGGTTCCCTGTAGTTCTGAAGTAGTAATATAAAATGCACTATTCATTCACTATTCCTTAGACTCCCTGAGACCATATTATATATTTATTTTTATGAATACATTAAGAGTAACACTGCATAAAATCTCTTTATATTTAAGCTAAGGAATTGTTCCCTTCTGGCATGTACAATAGATCTATTTTTAAGAAGCATTAAGTACAACTATAATCCTTTTAAACTGATTTTTTCTAATCTTTATAAAGCAGTATATAGCAACCAAGTTATTAGACTAGTGTTCGTGGCTACCATACAGTTATTTTTCTCTATCTTATTTCCGACCTGGTCTATTAGTACAATACAAGTAAATCTGAAAGCAAATATTGAGCCATAAGACCATTAATTCTCTGTATTATCTTGATCTATAAATATTTTTCTCACAATTATTAAACTTGGAGAATCTTATAATAAACACAGAGAGGCTAACAATGTTCTCCAACAGACCAAACTTACTACTTTATAGAAGAAACACAAACTGTGAGAAGAAGAAGAAAAAAAAAAAACACCTGCTAAACCTCCACGTTACAGACATATAAATTACCCACTATCACAGTGCATAAAACAGCAGCCTGTAAAACTGTCAGCTTTCCACTTATTACTACATTCGAATGTTTTCAGAGTTAAATAGATGAGAAAATATTTGTATGATGCTATTTCTAACGTGGACCTTTCCCTCTCATCTGTGACAACTTTGCTGCTATGAAAAGTTCATATATCACACATGGATACTCTTAGAGAAAGGTATTTGTTACACTTGTTTGGTTGTACCCTTTATTATGAAAATATAGTAATCCTAAACGTGTGCAAAATAAAAAAAAAAAAAACAGAAATTTCACATTGTAAAACAAAAGAAAGCAAAAAATATTTTTGGTCAACTTTACGTAAGTTTCCAAGTTTTCTTAGCATCATTCTATTGTTTTGTTACATTCTTTATTTCCACCTTCAATAAAGCTGTATAAAACATTTTATTGTAGTCAAATGATAGCCGTGGACACTGGGAAACATCCTACAGTTTAGAATATATTTTTCCAATTCATTATCACAGGTCATCCTTACCAAGACTGTATGAACATCCTTAATTTACTTTGCAATAAATAACCCAAAGCTCAGAAATCATAAGTGATTTGCCTAAAGGGCTCATCCAGGCAAAGGGAGATTATGTTTAAAGAAAAAAAAAGTGAAACGCCTTTTCTAGTTATTAATAGGTGTACTTCTACGATATTCAAAATAGTTGATAATTTGGTGCTCTGAAATTAAAATAAAGTAGTTTAGAAAACAAAACCAAACCAAAAAAAAGGACACTAGGGGTGGCTGGGTGGCTCAGTCAATTAAGCTCTGACTTTGGCTCATGATCTTATGGCTTGCGGGTTCAAGCCCCGCTTCAGGGTCTGTGCTGACAATTCAGAGCCTGGAGCCTGCTTCTGGTTTTGTGTCTCCCTCTCACTCTGTCCCTTCCCCATTTGGACTCTGTGTCTCCTTCTCTCAAAAATAAATAAACATTATTATTTTTTTTTAGAAATGACACTTAGTTCCATTAGTTTTCTATTCACCAAAGCTTTGGAAAATCTCAAGGAAAGGTGAAAATCTGTTTGTACATGTTTGTGTTTGGTGCAGTGCCAGGGGTAGTAGGGTCGAAGATGTGGAACAGAAGTTGTGTTCAGGGTTGTATGTCAGGCCAGAGAGAAAGAAAGAAAATCTGGGAATGGGCAGCTGAAAACAAAACAAAACAAAACAAAACAAAACAAAACAAAACAAAACAAAACAAAACAAAACAAAATAACAGGGAAAAAGCTCATTTTCTTTCAGCTTTTAATTCCTTTTTTCTTCATTTTCCCTGCTCTAGTCAACCATTTTTTTGTTTTTATTTCTTTCTAGTCCTGATGCATTTTTCTAATGTGCATCTCTCTTAGTCTATTTTATCTTCTTTTAAATTTCTTTTTCCTTATTTCTCATTCCCCTTGTTCTTTATAGGTCCATTTCCTGGCACTAAGCTAATACTAGACTGTAAATTATAACCACCTGGTATTCTTAAATTGTAGGTTTTGGTTATTACAGTAGTTTACCCACTTCATTCTATTAAAACAAACAATAAAAAATCTAGGTAATATAAGTAAAAGTGAATTGTAATTTATTTATATTAATTATCAGCTCCTGTATAGAAACATGTTCTTGCAAATCCTGGAAAAAGCTATAAGCAAAAAATAAACAATTTTATCTACACCAGTCACAGTAAATACATACTAATTTAGACTTTCCAATGGCTTTGTGTAGACCAGAAACTTCTTACTGCAGAACCTATTAGCATATGGTTAATATTATTGGGTTGATTTGAACATTATTATAAGGTAAATCATATCTTATGAAGCAGAGAAACAATAAATGGCAAAATCCTCATATAATGGTAAGTCTATAAAGTTGTCTCAGTAGTCTCTTGGGAATAATAACACAAACCAAATTATTAAGAATAATAGCCTCAGAGTTCCTTCCATCTATTCCATTCGTTGAATCCTTATGTTATACCAAGCACTCTTTACATTATTCTGTTCACAAGACTCCTATAAGGTAGATATTATAGGTAAACAGGCTTTTCAAATAAAGTTTTCACAACATGTACAGTTATATGGATTATGAGAGTTAGCAGACTGATGCATACCTATGTCTGATTAATTCCAGAACTTACTATTAGCTATTTGTAAACAGAAGACTGTGAACTATATAGCAGCATTAGTTTAGATTATTATATGGTTTTCTTTATGTAAACACTCATCATAATATCAAAATTTTGCTATGTCCCTCCATTTGTGATAATTTAAAATCTAAAGCCATTTAACCATTTCTTTCACATAATTTTGATGGTTTCTTTTTAGAAGAAATAACATAACTCTATTTTGTAACATGAATCTATGACAGTAGGTAAGAAAAATTTTAGCTTCCAATTTGTATTTTTATTTTCAAAACAGATGAATTGAGTCTCACATAATTGAATTTTAATAGTGTATGTTGAATAGACATTTTAAAAGCTTCCCTTATAAAAAAAAAGAAAGAACAGTATTTCGATTTTATACTTGCCATAATTCTAAAAGTTAAGTATACTGATAAAACAAAATAAGCCATTTTATACAGGTCTCAAGTGCTGACCTCCAAAATTTGTTTCCTAGGTGTTTTGTTTTTAATATTTTTTAAGTTTATTTTTTTATTAAGTTTATTTTGAGAGAGAGACAGAGAGCAGCATAAGTGGGGAAGGGGCAGAGATCAAAGGAGAGAGAGAATCCTAAGGATGCTCTACACCGTTAGCTCAGAGCTTAATGCAGGGCTCAAACCCATGAACCATGAAATCGTGACCTGAGCCGAAATCAAGAGCCACTTACCGACTGAGCCACCCAGGCAATCGAGTTTCCTAGGTTTAATGTCTGTAGCCTTCTTAATCATGATAAAAAAAAGGTGACATTAATTAGGAATATACTTCTATTGGCTATCTTCAGAGATAGTAAACTAATAACTAGTGACCTAGTGTTTCCAGTGTAAGGGTTTGCAGGCGCTACATGGGTCAAGAGTAGGCACTGCATTCGTTGACTAGAGGATGAAGCATGAGAAAACTGGAATTCTCTATGGACAGAGACTACTGTGGTATGCAACCTGTTTTTGTTGGCTGCAGTGGGACCTAATTCAATTACTTGCTTATTTCTTTCAAAAGAGTACTGAATATGGGAATCCAGAAGCAGTGAAAAACATGGTCCAAGAGTAACACCATTGCATCCATTAACTGTCACATTCATATTGAGGATAAAATGCCTCCATGGCAAGAGCATTTCTTAAGTATTAACTAAATCCAATAAATAATTTAATGAAACTTTTAAGAGCTACTATTCGTGGTTTTCAATCTAGATAGCACATGGGAGTGAATTTGAATGATTGGAATAATACATTTATGTCCGTTTAATACAGGTCTGGCTAATGTAGTTAATGGAAGGGAATAAGCAAAGGAATAGGACATTGGAAAGAACAATAACTTTACTGACAGCTTATTCGATGCCAGGCATTATTCTAGATATTATACATAGATCTTATTTAATTCCTACCACAGTTGAAGTTTTGAATCATTTCCATTCAGAGCCTGCTACATAACCTCTGGGCTCCAAGACAAATGAAAATGTATAGCTCCAGATGAGGTGGGGAAATCAAGGCCTTCTTCCCACTGGCTTGCCATCCCAATGCCTGGTAGATTGATGGTTCCAAAGGGATTGATAGATTGCAAACTTCCAACCCAAGTGCACTCAGTACCTGGCTGAAAGTGGGTGAAAAGTCCCTGTTAAATTGCTTACTGAATGTGCAGTGCTGCTGCCAACCTAGTGTAGGATGTCCACAGCCTTGCTCTGCTCTGAAACACCATGCACCACACGCTTAACCCCTCCCTGTCCTGTGCCCATATCTAGACCCCTGGTGAGAAAAGAGAGCAGCAGTGGAACACGGACTTCTTGCAGCTACCACTCCTGGTGGAAGATGGCAGGAGTCATACAGCTGGGGCCACGGAAGTGGAAGTGGAGTACAAGGAGGCAGATAAGAAGATATCCCAGACCCCAGGAAAGCAGAGAGGCTGCAAGAGGTGGAACACTGCATCAGTAGGCTCCAAGCACCTATAGCATGTTTCATTTTCCCCTAAGACTTTACTCACTAAATGCAAATTCTAAGATAAAATTATTATGCATTTCAAGATTACAAGTACGGAGGGGTGCCTGGGTGGCTCAGTCAGTTAAGCATCCGACTCTTGGTTGCAACTCAGGTCATGATCTCACAGTTTTGTAAGTTCGAGCCCCACATCAGGCTCTGCACTGACAGTGTATAGCCTGGGATTCTCTCTATCCTTCTCTCTCTCCCCCACCCCATCTCGCACTGTCTCTCTATTAAAAAAAAAATAAAAACAAAAAGATTACAACCACAGTATATTAAATCCCAAATGGGGCCTGTGTGACTACACCATTCACACGCCCACAGAGTCAGCTCTGTGCTCTGTTCCCATTACACAGATTAAAAAAAAAAGTGTCCAAAGTCACATTCATCAGCATGAGATAAAATGTGTGCATGCGAGAGCAGAGGTGGAATTGGTAGCTAAAACTCTAAACTTTGTTTTTACTGTGTCTAATTGGCCATCTATATTGACCACTTGCCAAATTAATTGAACATGTTTTACAGTGTATTCCTCATAGTTCATATACTTGTAGTAGATGGAAAGGTGTTAGAATAAAAAACAGACATAAGGAATATAGAGTTTTGGACGATTAATAAAATATATATATACACTTGGCCAACCTGCCAAAACTCTGCCTTATCAACAAATAGACAATGATAATTTCTATATATACATATTTTTATGTTATCAAGCTCAATATTGACTACCATGAGAAGTTTATAGGAACATTTATAAAATGGAAGCTAATATCTTAACTTTTCAAAGTAATTTTACATCATACTTGCAGAGTTGTTTTCATGTGGAAATCAGTTATACATATTTAGTTCATTATTATCATAATCTCTGGTCTAGCGTGATTTGAAAAGAATTGAAATTGCATATTTAGAAGCACTGCAGAGAAAAATGGTATGGTAGTAGAGAGTTGTAGCTTCTACTAAGCAATCGAAATAATGAAAGATCAAGAACGATCTTGGATTGAAAACATGTTGTACAGCATTATACAAATACACAAATCAATGGTCAAATATTCCTCAGATGATTATAACGGGAATAATTTAAATCAGCTCTATGATCTGTTTTATATTTATGTAAAAATTATTTTAATTTTATAGTTAAAAGTTATTCTTCTTTCCCCAATAAACTTCTCAATTTCACATACAATTCCACCATGGGAAAGTTATTCAAGACTTGCCTCAAAGATCAGTTTTCTTAATTTACTTTGCTTAACAACCTCTCTCTGCTTTCAGAGTAAGGAGCTCTTCTTTAATTCTGCCTGGGAGACTTGTGCACATCCTTAATCCTGTATTAGCACCCATCATTATGGTTTTTCATTATCATCTCTCTTCCTCCCAGCTCTCAGCAACTTCAGAGAAAAGATGAATCTGTGTTTTTATTTGCTTGCTTTTTTTTTTTAATGTTTACTTATTTTTGAGAGAGAGCAAGCAAGCAGGGCAGGGGCAGAGAAAGATGGGGACAGAGGATCCAAAGCGGTCTCTGTGAGCCCAATGTAGGGCTCAAACTCAAGAACTGTGAGATCATGACCTGAACCGAAGTCAGACACTCAAATGACTGAGCCACCCAGGCACCCAGTTAAGGTTTATTTATTTTCAAAGACAGAGAGAGCACAAGAGGGGAGAAACAGACAGAGAAGAAGAAGCCCAAGCAGGCTTCGCCCAATGTTGGGCTCTGGAATTTAGGAAACTATGAGATTTGGACCTGAGCTGAAATCAAGTGTAGGATGTGTAACCACTAAGCCACCGGGCGCCCCTTTACGTGCTTGTTTCTATAATATCTGTGCTTATAGTATGTCTGGGAGATGGAAAACACTAATTTAAGGAAGGAAGGAAGGAAGGAAGGAAGGAAGGAAGGAAGGAAGGAAGGAA
>NW_024412469.1:4163378-4179555 GCF_014898765.1 Herpailurus yagouaroundi
GAAGGAAGGAAGGAAGGAAGGAAGGAAGGAAGGAAGGAAGGAAGGAACAAAGGAAGGAAGGAACAAAGGAAGGAAGGAACGAAGGAAGGAAGGAAGGGAAGGAGGAAGAAGGAGGGAGGGAGGAAGGGAGCGAAGAAAGAAGGGGAGAGGGAGGGGAGAAGGAATGAAGAGCAAGCAGATTGGCATTCCTTTTCTGCCTAAAATCAGAGTTAATGCTTGCCTTGCCTGGCCCTACATGGGTATAGACTGGCAAGGTATTTCCTTACATATTATCAAATCTTCACAATTCAGGAATAATGTAAACCCTTCTTGGCCACTCAAAAGAATCTAGAAATTGTTCATGTTGCTATAGCTCCTTAAGGCTAAAGGAAAAATTCTGTTTGTAATACAGGGTCATTTACTGTACTTTTAGGCTCACTATGAATAAATGATTCCTCAAAATCTAACTACTAAATCTAAATCTAAAACTTAAGAAAAAACACAATAGAGAAAATATCCCAAATTCTAGGTAACTTGCTTTCAAATGAAATCTTAGATATGACTCATTCTTAAGGAAGAGAAGAGATCTGTACATCTATGGAAATTACTCTTCAAGTAATGGGCTTGCATCCAATATTAAGCCTCAAGGAGGGTTTCCTGTTAATGTTTCAATACTTTGTTTCCACATTTTCTTTCTTAAGTCAATTAGGGAAGGCACATTCAGAATTGAGAAAGTGTGTTGCTTTATCCACAGGGTATTTTTATATATTAAACACTGAGCATTGGCCAGCCTTTAGGTTTAATATAGATTGTCATCTGGATAATAATGAGCATTAGTCTATTCTGTGTCATAGAACTGTATCAGGTGGTGTTACATCCACAGGGTATTTTTATATATTAAACACTGAGAATTAGCCAGCCTTTAGGTTTAATATTGATTGTTATCTGGATAACAATGAGCATTAGTCTATTGCATGTCATAGAATTGTAACAACTATAATTAACTATAACCATGAAGCTAAACATGTTAAATAGAAAGTTATTTTTCAAATATAAGGAAAGCCATTTGAGCTACTCCTAAGGAACAGAAAATATTTGTCATCATCTACCTACTCTTCACAATTTTTATAAAGGTAAAATTCCTCTAAAAAATTCCTCTAAAAAATCAATTCTGCATTTCTTTTTGAAAAAGAAGGGGAAATTTAAAAAAAAAGCTTTAAAAAAAACTAAAGAGAATATATATATATACACACACACACGCATATATTTTCTCTATATAAATGATAGTTTTATATAGAGATAGTATATATTTATATATGTATTTTATATTATATAGAAGTATAAATTGTATATATTGGATATGCTCACATATTATATATATAAATAAATACAATGCATATATTCTCCATGTGTAGCATATACATACACATATATGTATGTTTATATTCATTATAAAACATGTACCTACACACATACATATACATGTATATAGACACACACGTATAGGTGATATACACACACACACACACACACATATATATATATATATATATATATATATGCACATGTCATGTATACAAAACTATTTTCAAATTTATGTTCTAAAATTAAAATGCTAAATTAACATTATATTTATATTAGAATATCTTCAAACTATAATTGCAAAATAGTGAGTACTGTAGCAATGGAAACACACTGACAGAGGCATTGCTTCTTACATAATTCTTCAGTAGCTGACATTTCACAAAGACTAAAAACTAAGTTTGATATTTTCAGATACATGAGATCAGTACCAACTGGTTTTAAGCAATGAATGTGATACCAGAACAAGGCAAAGATAATTTTTAATTGTATTTCACAAGCTTTTATATTCTTTCATTACTTTACTGGTATGTATTTTGGATCCCCATGGCTGGTAACCCATTTTATTCCTGAACAGTGTACTTTCAATTCTCTTGACACCAGTGTCTTTCATTTATAGACTGAGGCATTACTCAAAGACTTGATAGACAGTACTTATGAGGTGAGAATAGTTTAGTGTGTTCAGTTACAGACACAAGCCTTTGTCTGCCTTCACTGTCCCTAAGTGGTAAAGTCTTCACTGTTACCCAAGCTTACCATGCTATCTGTTTTAATGGTTAGTTACATGGGGATCTATGTGTGTTGTGATTTGAATTGTGTCATCTGAAATCCCTATGTTGGAGTCCTAACTCCCAGTATCATAGAATAAAATCATTTTGTAAGTAGAGTTATTGCAGATGTAATTAGTTAAGATGAGATCACTCAAGAATTGATTGAGACCCCAATCCAGTATGAGTGGTGTCTTAAAAGAAGAAATTTGGACACAGGAATGTATATAGAGGAAACTATGTAAAGATAAAGGCAGAGATCAGGGTGAGACATCACCTGTCAAGCAATGTTAAAGCCAAGCAATGTTAAAGATTCCAGCAGACCGCCAGGGCTAGGAAGGCAGAACAGAACAAATTATCTCTCTGGGTCCTCAGAAGGAAGTAATTCTACCAACATCTTGATCTCTTTTTGGACTTCTAGCCTCCAGAATTATGTGACAATCAATCTCTGCTATTTAAGAAACTCAGTGTGTAGCACTTTGTTACAGCAGCCCTAGCAACCTAATATGATCTAAACCTGGAGAACACACTTCTGACAGTAACATGGTTCTACTCATATAAACCCTCACGAAGCATTGGGATCTGAGAGATGTGTTTGTAGTTCTCTGGGCCTTAAAGTTTAATCTCTTTTCTTTTTAAAAAAAATTTAATATTCATTTATTTTTGAGAGACAGAGACAGAGAGACAGAGCGTGAGCGGGGGAGTGGCAGAGAGAGACAGAGACACAGAATCCAAAGCAGACTCCAGCAAAGAGCCTGACGTGGGGCTTGAACTCATTAGCCGTGAGATCATGACCTGAGCTGAAGTTGGATGCTCAATAAACTGAGCCACCCAGGCTCCCCTAAATCTCTTTTCCATCTAACGAATATGACCTAACCACTTAAGTGGTGACCAATTATTTTCAGGTTTGAAATCCAAAATATTTTTTGGTTGTTGTTCTTTAGAGGTTCATCCTAGCATTTTTGTTTTTTTGGTTTTGTTTTAATTTTTTAAAATTTGTTTTTCTTTTAAGGGTAAACAATAGCATATAAAACCATTTTCACTATGTGTATCAAAACGTAACAGAAGCTTGCAGTTTTCTATCCTTACTTATTTGGGTCAGTTGTAGAAATGCACTGTTTAGCCCAGAGTGATTCTAGCACTTAAAGTTTATTTTGCATATTTATGCTAATAATTATAAGTTGTCATACATCTTGATACGTAATCAGAGAAAAATTTGTTTGAGGTTCCCTTAATTTTCTAGGATGGTTACGAGGTGAGGGTTGTTGGTCATTTGCCTTTCCAAGTGTCCATGGAAGGTCGACAACACTACGTGAAATAGAGAAATTTCACAAGCTAACCTGGTAAATCCCAGAGTCCCTGATGATGGTAAATTATAAAACAAAAGTATCAGTTAATCCTAACCTGTATTTTGGATTTCCTAAGACAAGTGTGATTTAGGAATGAATAGTTTCATGCAAGGTGAAAAAGGAAAAAAAAATCAAGCTGAGATAAGAAGGGATAAATAAGAGAAAGAAAGAGAAGAAAGACTGGTAGCAAGCACAATAGAGAGAGCCTGTGAAGGGACAAACACTCAGAAAAGAAAAATTAAAAATGGATGAGTTCATCGGAAGGAATAACCGGAGGTTGAGTAAGGTAGAAAAAGAAATAAAAATTCAATTACCAAAAAAAAAAAAAAAAAAAAAAGAAAACAATCAAAGTATAAAAGGGCAAGCTGTTATCACGATGGTTGTAAATTTCAGGTAATTATTTTACACTCTCTGATTAACTAGGTCATGAGGCCTTGGAAAGCAGAACTGGAGTGTCCAATTGCAGGCGTGCACGTGTGTATGTGTGTGTGAAGGGGTGCACATGCAGGTGTGTGCATTTTTGTATGCATGTGTGTGCCTATGTGTCTCCCTTTTTGTATCCTCAGCATGTAGGCAAATCATCTGACACAATAAGTGTTTAATAAATGCTTGTTTAAGGAATGACCTTTGGTTAGCCATTCATAGTTACTCAATTTGTTCTGATCTGCAAATCATTAGAAGAAATGTTCTTAATGCGATAACTGAAACATCCACTAATCCAGGCATAATTCTCTTCTCTAGAGCATCAGAAGAAAGAGAATATTAACAGTGGGGGCTGGATGAAACCAAATCTCTTCCTAGATGTGTCCCACTTCCCTTTTAGTTCCTTAGAAACAGAGCTCCTGGGACACCAAAGAAAAGTCTGGCACTTGAGTAAAGGAACAGTACAACAAAGCATCACTTTTACTAATAGGTTTTTCTCATATTCAGGCCCTGAAGGTTTGCAAAGTAAGCTTCCAGCAGATGGCAGCGTTTTGCATACATAATAAAGATGTTCACATCTCCAGAGTTTTGTAATTACCTTAAGAATTAGGAGAAGGAAAATAGAAAAAAAAAAAAAAAAAAGGAGTAAATTCCTTCTGCCTCTTCTCCTTTTCAGTTCCATTATCATAATCTGTATCCCATTTCAGTTTTCATGATTCTCGGAAGAGTACAACAGGCCGATAGGCAATGAGTAGTCTGTTATTGGAAAGACAATTTAATTGCTTTGCTAAAAAGAAATTCAGCTCACACAAAACAGGGCCAACCTTTTCCATTTGATCTTACAGCTCAAATGTCAACTATGCCATACATTTTATGTAATTTGAAAGAGCATAAATGGAAACAAAGATTTTAAGCATTCCATTTTGCTTTGCTACCATTTTATCCATTAAAAAAAAAATTCCTCAGTGGCATTTAACAAACCTAAAAGATAACAGTCCTCAGGAATATGTCAAGGTCTCAACAGACTATTCTAGTGTGTGTGAAGCTGTTTGACTGTTTTTAGTTGAATTCATTGAAGGTGTTGTGTATTAAATTGCTGGAAGCCTTTCAGAATTCTGACTTACAGAGCACATGGAAAATAAATAGTGTGGCTACTGTTGGTGCATTCATTTGCATACCAATGCTGAGAATTCTGTCAGTTTCATAGAAATGATAGTGATTGAGGTCTAAGAATGAAAGTGAGTGGTTTGGATGTACACAGGGTCACCAGAATTTTCTCTGCTTCCATGCCAATATTTCAAATGATTTTCCCTGTGGGATAAGCTGGGTCCCTCACTGTTTTGTGTCCTCAGAGGCAGTATTATGGATGTCTAAATAGGGCTAAAGAGGAGGATGTTTTGAATTCTCATCCAACAATTTTTTTTTTCAGAGAAAATAATTATCTGCCAAAATTTCAAAGCCCAACAGCTTGAGATCTCTCTCTTTTTTCCTTTTGGTTTAATTCCTTTCAAAAAATTAAATTAAATAAAATACGAACACTTTTGTTCAGGAAAGCCAAGTTATGAGCAATAGTTTACCAAGAAATGGACAGATTTTTTTCTCATTATATTTTACTTGCCAAAAAGAATTTTGCTTCCCATAAAATCTACAACTAAGTATATAGATATTATTAGTTCTGTCATGAATGTGAAAGAACATTGGGAAACCTTAAGATAGTTTTTCAGATTATGTCATACTCAGTCTAGAGATTAGTATGGTAGAAAATCTAATACATAGACTATATTAAAATACTTGAACATTAAATAAAAGCATAATTTGAATCAATATTTCACACACAAAAAATGGGTGGCTCTAGAAAGATATCTCAGAAAAATCAAATTAATTTACCTTACCTGAAATAATGCATACATGTATTCTTCTAATTTCTCTTTATTCTTTTTTAACTTTTTTTATTTTTATTTTTAACATTTATTTATTTTTGAGACAGAGAGAGACAGAGCATGAACAGGGGAGGGGCAGAGAGAGAGGGAGACACAGAATCTGAAACAGGCTCCAGGCTCTGAGCTGTCAGCACAGAGCCCGACGCGGGGCCCGAACCCATGAACCGTGAGACCATGACCTGAGCTAAAATCGGACATTTAACTGACTGAGCCACCAGGTGCCCCTCCTTATTCTTAATAACCATCTAATGTTTAAGTACAATGAAGGTACTTTCTCCACTGCTGTTATATGCCTGGAATAGTGTCTGGCACATAGTGAAAGTTTAAGAAACAGATGCTGGATAAAGGGAAGGATTAATTACTAAAAACCTACCTGGAAAGAGATTCAGTTTTGTGAACACCTGGTATTAATGGACACCAAAGAGGCAGTTCCTCTCTGCTTTTCTTCAGCTACAACCATTCTTCCTGAGTCCCAGTTCCCCTTTAATAACTGCCCATAGACCTGTTAGTCCCTCTAACAAAGCCCATTGGCATGTCCCCAAATAAACTTATTATTTCTCCTACCAGGAACATTGCCCTTCTATAGTTAATACAAACACACTTTCTTCATTATTTTTCAATACTGTGAATACTCACTTTAACTTCTGGAGGCTACCCAATAATTCTGTTATACTGTCCCCTCTTCTTCCTCCCCTAATCCCCTTCATTCTCTTGCTCAGGGTCTAATTTCTTATTCCTTACAGCAGAATTAAATACAATTTTTAATTATTCAACTTCCCTCAAACTTTTTTCTCTTCTAATCCATTCTACATAAGAAAAAAAGTATGTGTCTATCATTTAATTGTCTCACTTTCCTTCTTAAAATTCTCAGCGGTCTATAAATTTCTACTGGATTCATTATTATGTCCCCAACTATTGTAGGCACATACTTTGAAGTCTAATGAGCCTCATTCTTTGATACTCTATGAACACAGACTGCTAGGCTTTCTTCCCTCCCTTCCTTTGCTTATGTTCTTTACTTTTCCTGAACACTCTTCTCTACTCTGTCATACCTCTTAAGATATGATTCACTTTTTAGGCTTAATGGCCTTAATTCAAATGGCCTCTTAACATAAAGCATCTCAGAAGGTATCAGGGGTTTCTCCTCCGTTTGTTGAAGAGTATATATATAGTTCCCTTATCAAGTTTCTCATGTACTGTCCCACATTACACAGTTATGTGTGTATATTTCATATCTGCTGCTAATTTCTAAGTTCTTAAAGATAGAGATGATATCATACTATTCAACTTTACAGCCTCCTGCATACACGCTTGCTCATAGAGGGGGTTAATTATCAAATTACTAAATCAGTCTAACCATTTATCATACAGAGAATGAAACTCAATGTTTATATCAGGCATTAAAATATTGGATTAAAGTATGAACAATTTGTACATTGTCATCTTGTACCTAGAGGTTAATTATTATAATTTTTTTTAACATTTATTTATTTTTGAGAACAAAGAGAGACAGAGCATGAGCAGGGGAAGGGCAGAGAGGGTGGGAGACACAGAATCTGAAGCAGGCTCCAGGCTCCGAGCTGTCAGCACAGTCTCAAGCCGGGCTAGAACTCACGAAACCGTGAGATCATGACCTAGGTCGAAGTTGGATGCTTAACCAACTGAGCCACCCAGGCACCCCTGAGGTTAATTATTAATACCAAGGAATGCAGAAGGTGTCTTGCTACTTCAAATTTTTATATTATTAGAGATAAACTTGATGGGAGTGAATTTAACACTTTTCCTGTGCCAAAGAATAGATATTGATTAATATCACATGATTTTGTTAATACAATCATTAGTCACATAGCAAAAATAATGAAGATGGAAACATGATTTCTTCATCAGAATGAAAGTGCTGTAGAGCTTCAAAATTTAATTGATTAGGGAATGATGAAATAAGCACTGTAATACTGACATCCACTATAGATTGTAATCAAGATAGCATTAACATTTACTCTAGACCAGTAGTTCTCAAACTTTAGCACACACGAGAATGATTTGTCTTGAAAGACTGTTAACACAGACGTTACTTGGCCTGACCCCCGAGGTGATAAGGGAGGTCTAAAGCGTGGTCCCAAAATTTGTATTTTTAGCAAACCCCTCGATGTTGATGCAGCAGGAATTCCCCTTTGAGAAGCACTGATATAGAGTAAGCAAAAATGATGGTCCACGTGATCACAATTCTGGGTACATACATGTGTATTGAAGTGGATTGGATCTGTGAGTTGAAACCAGCATCTAATGGGCAGATATAATTGCAGTGTTTCATCCAGCACCCCTTTATTGTGAGGTATATTCAAATTCCACCTACACCAAATATTTGAAATCTAGAGACCAGTGTGTAACAAAATAGCAAAACCATTACAGCATAAGGGTCTTTTACATGTTGCTGATCACTGTATCCCAGTGTGGTCTGAGATATAGAAAGTTCTCAATACTTAAAAATACAAGAGTGAATAAAATTTAAAGTGAATATAATGCTGAATTATTTCATAATAATGATAACAGAGAGAAACTGAATAGAGGTATGCATCATTATTTTAAAAGGCCTGAGGAAGAGGAACTGCCTTGAGGAAAAACATCGCATGTGAACTTAAAGTTTTTTTCCATGCCAGGAATCTTCCCTGAATCTCTGCCATGGGATATGTCTTGCTAGTAAAGTACCAAATGCTAACTTCTAAATATGTTGGGTAACATCTGGCTATGCATGTATTTGTTAGAGATGATACATGATTCTACTGAGAAAAACATATTAACTGTAAAACATAAAGATCCCTCTTAATCCTGGAATATCACCTTACACAACCATTTTTAAAATGGACACATGAAGAACACATATAGGGAACACATATTATGGGAATACTGTGATAATTTTTGCCAGTCTCCAAACCAGCCCAAATCTAAGTTTGATTATTTTTTTTCTTGACATATATATTTCTCTCACCTTTCAAATTATATCTAACATACAACTTTAGTTTTACCTCATTGATCCCTAGAGGGCAGTAGGGATTCCCTGGAGGGAAGTGTTTATATTTACACTTATAATTGGTTATGGAGTTATCAAACTAGTTAAATATTTGACAACAGAAAATTAAACAACAAACAATTAACACTTTACACAATAATTCAAGAAATTTAATGAAGGTATGAAAATTGACAGAAACGCACCACTGAATTGCAAACCTGTAATTGTCGTTAAGTAATAGCTCTTCTGAATATTTTGATAAATATTTTTAAATGTCGTTAACTTTGTTTAAATAAATGAATGATCAAAATTGTTTATTTTACTTTTTGGGTCAAGTTGTGGTTCTGTGGAGAATAAATACTAATTGTTTTTTGTTGTTGTTTTGTTTTGTTTTCAATATATGAAATTTATTGTCAAATTGGTTTCCATACAACACCCAGTGCTCATCCCAAAAGGTGCCCTCCTCAATACCCATCACCCACCCTCCCCTCCCTCCCACCCCCCATCCTAGAATTTACCCAAGGGATACTAATTGTTTATCTCAGCAATAATAAGAGTCAAACTGAAATACATTTTAGTTATCACAAGAGATTTCTTTTTTTCTTTTTATCACAACATATTTCTAAATATAGTTTGGAAGATCAAGAAATGCACTATTGAAAGTCTGAAATTTTCATTATATAGGACTTCTGATATGTTTTCCTAATTTATGAAAACATGATTATAATAGTTACAGTTAGGTCATTAAAAATAGCTTAAGGCAATATATGTTGTTATGCATGTGAATATATATATATATATATCCATATATATATATATGGATTATGTCCATATATATATAGATACAAACATTTAGAATTGATCATTATACAATATTTAAAAATAATCTTTTGTTTTGAGACCATCAATGATTATAATTTTCTATCCCTTGCTTTTTCTCTCTTATATTCTCTATAATTATTTTTAAAATGAACATGCATTATTTTAATAGAAAGATGTTTAAATATTGCTAATGTTAATTTATTTAATTGGTGATGATTATCTTAGTGGATTGCATTCTTCTCCTACAAAGCCTCTGAACTTCCATGACCTTAGTTTAATAATGCAACCTAAAAGGCCATGTGACACCCAGTATGAAATAATTTAGGTGAGCCAAAATGTACTAGGACTACCTATAAACAATTGTCATGTGCTCCACTTCCTAACAAAAATCCCTCTGTTGTACACCAGAAAGATTCAGTGCTATAAAGAGTACAGATTGCTGCTCATGTAAAAGTGGGTGGAACCAGGAAGGTTATGGCACTCTGTTTGACCATTAACCAGCACATGAGGAAAAATCTAAAATTAGGAGACACTTGGTGATATCACTTAAGCCTATTTCTGGACTCCTGCAGGAAAACAAATGCAGGCACAAAAAAGAACTGCCAAATGAGTCAAACACCAGCTGGTCTGGTAGTCAACACTCATGAGCTGTTAGAGTTTTATAACATGTCTTACATGTGAGAAAAACCAATTGTCTTTAAAAGCTCTCATCCACAGGTGACTTCACTTTACAGATTACATAAGAGCAAGCATATCCCAACAATATATGCAGGCTTAAGTAATTAATGAGATACATTGTTCATGAAATTGTAATATAAAAATGTCCCATTTTAAGGCTACTTTAAAGATAAGTAGGTTAATCCTTATGGCGGTAGACTGACATATACTTTTGATATTATTCTAGTGCATTCCAGACTCTCAGGATCTGTATTTGTTCTCAACCATAGTGGCTCCAGTAACTAGCCTACCTGAAACTAGAAAATGAGATTTGTGATTTAATATGAGTTTCCACTAAATAATCATGAAATCTTCCCTACCACTAATACTGCCCTGAAAGTCATTTTTTTTAATGTTTATTTATTTTTGAGGAGAGAGAGAGAGAGAGAGAGAGAGAGAGAGAGAGAGAGAATGAATGGGGGAGGGGCAGAGAGAGAAGGGTACAGTGGGTCTGAAGCAGGCTCTGCACTGATAGCAGTGAGCCTGATGTGGGCTCAAACTCACAAACCGTGAGATCATGACCTGACTTGAAGATAGACACTCAATTGACTGAGCCATCCAGGCACCCCCTGAAAGTCATTTTTATAACAGGGTATTTTCAACTTTAAGCTTTCATTCCAAAGACCATTTTGTGCCCTAACCTCTTCCTATGTGAAAGATAGAGATATGTCTGCACTACACAACAAATTCCAGGAAGTGAAGTCGTTGCCAAGGCCATTTGAAAAACTGAACTGGGTCAAGTTTGATGAGGGTTTAATGGCAAAAATGGGCCTGACTTTATTCTAGTTTTTGGTCTACCTTTTGGGCTTGCTAAGTCATTCAGAGTAGAGAAAGATAATGGTGATAAGAATGTTCAAAAGGCGTTCCTATCTTCACAGTTAGCCTTAAAATGTATGACTTTTGGCAGGAATGCTTGGAAAATAATCATTCATTCTTCTCCGCCAATCCATGTTATCCCAAGGGTTTGTTCAACAGATGGGCACAATTTGCATACGTGACTACCACCATTTTCATCATTGCATTTTCCCAGCACACTCTATTTTATTTGCAGTCTATTAAGTTTCCCTTAGAACTTCACTCTGAAAGTATGCTCAACATATATTAGTTACTATATGTCCTATATGGTAGACCTGCATGCAAAATCTAGCACTAGGCAGCTTCCAGCATTAGGATACATTGAAAATCTATTACCACACATTAAGCTCAACTATACCATCTCTCAAGCGTATTTATTGCTTCTATTTTATAAACCTTCACATTTTAGCTAAAAATACTTCATAATAGGTTTTTATTTTACGATATGACATAAATCAGTAAAAGGTGCATAACTCTTAAAAGGTGCATTTCTGAAGAGCTCATGAGAGTGCACTATATTAAAAACATTTTATTTATTTATATATATTTATTTTTTAATTTCTTTATTTAAATTAAAGTTAGTTAATATACAGTGCAGCATTGGTTTCAGGAACAAAAGCCGGTGATTCATCACTTACATTCAATGCCCAGTGCTCATTACAACAAGTGCCCTCCTTAATGTCCATCATCCATTTAGCCCAAACCTCCGCCCACCTCTCCTCTAGCAACCCTCAGTTTGTTTTCTGTATTTAAGAGTTTCTTAGGATTTGCCTATCTCTCTGTTTTTATCTTATTTCCCCTTCCCTTCCCCTATGGTCATCTGTTTTGTTTCTTAAAGTCCACATGTAAGTGAAATCATATGGTATTTGTCTTTCTCTGATTGACTTATTTCACTTAACATGGAACTCTGGTTCCATCAACGTTTTTGATTTTAAAAATATATTTTAAATATATATGTTTACAACATTGTTGTCTATAAGTTATAGGAAAGGAACCAAGTACTTTGAGCTATTTCTAAAATCTGGTGTTTAATTCTCAAATAAAAGTGTCTTTTACTGGGTGTAATGTTGTATTACTTCATATGAGACATAGTTTTTTTAATGTTAAGTATCAAAAGCATGCACTTTTTAAAAAATTTATAAAAATTCATTAGGATCCACAAAGAAGCTCATTCACTTATAATCATGGGACTAATATGTAGATATAAAATAAAACCTTATATAAAAATAGTGAATAGGAATATTCAGCAAAGTATATTATGTCTAGATAAATTCTCTTTTCAAAAACTCAATTTGTTAATTGCCAGATTTGAAGAAATGATCACAATGGGATAAATCAGTAATGTAGGTTCAAACGTCATTTTAAATTAAAATTCATTCCAGTGAATAGTCACAGAAGCAGCGCCTCCTTCTAGAGAGAATTTTGAAAACTTGAATGGTCATGAGTTTTCAGAATGATTTAGGGCAAGTGGGAATTTCAGTAGGGAGAGCCAGGACTGTCCTGCAATATGCAGGACACAACATACAAAGCTACCACATTCTAGATGTTTGCAATGTCTAACATCAAAGGTTACCTGAGCCTAACCTTTAACACTGTTTGGAATTTAAACACATAACACTTTTCCACATTTTAAGTCTACATTGAATTTCTAATAAAGTAATTTCTGCCTAAATTAAGGGAAGATTAAACTTAGAAAAAACTTATTTTTATTCTATTCTATTCTATTCTATTCTATTCTATTCTATTCTATTCTATTCTATTCTACTACTCTGTTCTCTTCTATTTTATAGAAAGAGAATGTGAGTGGGAGAGAAGGGCAGAAGGAGAGCCTAAGACTGGGCTAGATCCCATGACCCTGGGATCATTACCCGAGCTGAAATTGAGACTCAGACACTCAACTGACTGAGCCACCCAGGACCCTCAGAAAAACTTTTTTTTTTTCACCAAAATTTCTTTTCCATTAAGCATAATCATGTCACCTACATGGGAATACTACTCAAGATTTTTGAGTTGCAATGTGATAAATCCAAATTTGTCATTGGCCCTCTAAAGATTTTCTATATACAAATGTAAGCATGTGATTATTTCATTAGATTTTCATAGTAATATATCCACTTGTTAATAAAATAAACACTACTGTTTCATTATCAATTGTTCCCTATTTATGTCTCCTTTACATTACAATTGCACTATTCGATTCATGTACTTTACTTATGTTTCATTTCAAATAGTGAAAGGGAATTACAAAATAAATGTAAAATAAAATTCATCAGGTACACTAGGGTTGAATAAAGCTGTTATAGCAGAATAGTAACAATGGTTTGAATATCTTATTATGTATTAGCATTGCTGAGAATTTAGTGGTGTGAGTCCATTGGAAATAGGATGATTTTTAAGTCCAGAGAATACAGAAGGCAACAGTTAAAGTACAAGCTGGCACTAAAGAGTACATTATAAAATATTACCTATGGTGTTAAACAGGTAAGAAATAAACTTCTTTACAAGACAAGAAAATTAAACTATAGGACTTTATCTTTAATGAACACAGACATAAAATTAGTAAGACAATTTAGGAATTCTACAGCAATCTGTAAAACAAACAAAAAAGATAATATGATATGTCCTGGTGGATTCACATCAAGAACTTAAAGTAGGTTTAGCATGCAAAAATCCACTATTATAATTCACCATAAGAGAAAAAAAGAGAGAAAAATAAAACATTTGATGGTCTCAAAAGAAGCATTAGAAGTATATTTAATAGAAATCCCAAAGACATTCATGGTAAAAACAATCAACAAAATATAACCAGAGAGAAACTTCCTCAACATCATAGAAAAAAACCTATGAAAAACTTTAGTTGACAATATTGTTTAATGAAGAAAGACTAACTGCTTTCACTGTAAAATTAGGAAAGAGGAGAGGATGTCTGCTCTCAATACTTCCATATTGCACTGGAGTTCCCAGCCTAAGTAATAAGGCAGAAGAAAGTAAAAGTTGCACAGTTGTAAAAGGAAGATATAAAACCAGGTTTGTGTGCAGACAATATGATCACTTATCTAAAAAAGCTAAAGAATTTGCAAGAAAGTATGATCTAATAAGCAAGTTTAGAAAGACTTCAGGATTTAAGAATATACAAAAATTAACTTTATTTCTATACATTTGCAATGAAAAATAGGATTGAAATCATAAAAAAATATCATTAAAGAATCAAAAAAATGAAATGCCCAGAGATAACTTTAACAAAAGACATACAAATTGTGGTATATCATAGAATGGACTGTTACTCAATAATAAAAAGTAACAGACTATTTATACACACAACACAGGTAAATCTAAAAATAATAATGATAATTGAAAGAAAATATAAAAAAAATATACTGCATACTCCAGGATCCTATTTATACAAAATTCTAAAAAAATGCAAATACTTTACAGTGACAAAAGACAGATCAATGTTTGCCTTGGGAGTATGGTTTGGGAGGGAGGGAGTTTATAAAGGCAAACAACAAAACTTTGGGGGATGTATATCTTCATTATCTTAATGTGGGTATGGTTCATAGATCAATATGTATGTTTAAAATTATACAACTATATACTTTAAATTAGAGGTATTTTTCCATGTTGTGTACTATAATAATGCTGTGAAATTGATTATTTATCAAGGTAAACTGAAAAGAAGTCAAGTATTTATTATAACTAACGGTGAATGAAACCATGGCTGTACTTCTCATTTGCAAATTGACCCACCTTATTGGAAGTTTATTTAAACAGCAAGGCTGTTTTTTGTCTGCACTGAAGTATAAGGCTAATGAAGCCAATGTAAGGGAATAAGAGGTTTTGGATTTATGACTATGATACTTGAAGGAGAAAACCTGAAAATATAAGACAGAAAAAAAAATATGATCAGTTTAGAATAAATATTGTTCTACCACTAGCTTTATTTATTTATTTATTTACTTACTTATTTATTTAAATTTTAGAGAGACAGAGAGCATGCACTAGCAGGGGGGAGGGGCAAAGTGAGAGAGAGAGAGAGAGAGAGAGAGAGAGAGAGAGAGAGAGAATCTTAAGCCAGGTTCCAGGCTCAGCTCAGAGCCCCATGCAGGGCTTGACCTCCCAACCCTGGGATCATGACCTGAGCTGAAATCAAGAATCAGTCGCTTAACCAACTGAGCCACCCAGGTGTGCCAGAATAGACTCATTTTTAGTCCTCTAACTTCTTTTCAAAAACAGAAGTGCTGTTTTTCACTTGCTTAATTTCTTTAAACTGCCATATGAAATTTCATCTCAGCAAATCATGGTGGGCTGAAATATTGAAGCTATTTGACTATACTATGCCTAACACAGCATGACACCAGAGCAGTACCAAGACTCGTTTTAGATATATTTATGTATTAGTAATCAGTTTTCATAGAAGTTAAGGATACTGTGATTTGGATGGATCAAATCATTAGACCAATATTCATTTATTAAAGCAACAGATATATGAGTCCCTACTATGTGCTAGGCACTCAGCTAGATCCAGGGAGAGTGTAATGAATGTAGCTTTACTTCAATATTAGAGACAAGGATTGAATACAAATTTGTCTTTGCATTGCTGATTATAGCATACTGCCTCTTTAGTATCATGTAAAATCAATCAGCTTGAGGATTTTCCTGATTTACAAGAATATCTAATTTTAGAGCTTAGAGAGGATCAATGGGCATTTTTCTCTCTGCTGGTTGAGGAAACAGTACAATTTACCTCTAATTAAGTGAGCTGATGACTATAAAATTTATAACCTTGCTACTTCTCTCTGGATGTGATCAAGAGACTTGCCATAACATAACATTTGTCTAGTAGAAAATTGGCAGAATATGCAAAATGTCACCACATCTGTGCCGGAGAAAAGAGAGGGGTGAAGGAGGGAGAGAGAGAGAGAGAGAGAGAGAGAGAGAGAGAGAGAGAGAGAGAGA
>NW_024412469.1:4179565-4255843 GCF_014898765.1 Herpailurus yagouaroundi
AGAGAGAGAGAGAGAGAGAGAGAGAGAGAGAGAGAGAGAGAGAGAGATGAGGTGGCGGGGGAGAGAGAAATGGTTATCCTGCAAAAATGGAGTTTAAAAGTTGATACAAATTTCTGCCTTTTAACTAGGGCTTCCATTTTCAGAGCCTGAGGCAATTTAGTCTCCACTGTCCCTTTACACTTTGTAAATGGTTTTGCCTGATACCTTTAAAAAATCCAAGGGTATTCACTCTTGGGGAGGGAGTTATTCAAAGAAAGCCTTCTTAATGTCATGCTTATTTCTTCTTCAGGTCACTGGTTTGAGTATAATAGTTTCCTTTGATTATGAAAACTGAATGGTTTCCACATTTATATTCTGCCTTGTATCAGCATTTGGCCACAGCTGAAAAGGCTAGTGTTTTTAAGACAGGTTTAATTTCATTCTCATATTAAATGTTAATATTTTAATGTTTATCGCTTTGTTTGCTTTGCGTGTTACAACAATTGCTCTTGGCTGTGGAGGTTTGAGCATAAGATATATTTTGTGGTGAGATCTTCTATTCCATATCACAGACTTGTGTTTACTGTTTTAATGAGTTGTCATCAGTACTTTCCCACCAATAAAATTACAACAGCTCCACTTAACTGATTTCAAACTAATACTCTCAGCTTTTTTTTTTTCCTGTAAGATCTACTCTTCACACAGCTACCACAGTTTCATTCAGAAATCCCATAAGATACCCCCCAAAATATATACATCTTTTTATCATCAACGAATATACACACAATAGTAGTAATAACTACAAATGCCTACCACATAAAACTCTTCCCAATCTGGCCCCAATCTCTACCTTCAGCCTCCTATTTTAGCTGTGCTACATATAAGTCATCTAGTCTTTGAATTTATAATCTCAAACCTAAAGACAGCATGCTGTCTGTATGCTGTCCTCATGTCCTCAATTAATTGATTTTTTTGTTCCTATTTGGCATCAGGCCCTTGCACCAAACTGCTAGATTTAAGGTTACAAAATTTCAGATTTGCATCAAGGTTTTATCACTTAATGTGTAACATTGGATATGTTAAGCTTCCTACAGTTGGCTCATCTAAGTTGGAATCATATTGACACTATCTCACAGCTTTGGGAGGAATAAATGAGGTAAATATATGTAAATTGCATGGCATTAGACTGACATAGAGAGCCCTCAATAATTACTATTCTTTCTCACTGTTATAAACTATTGGTATCTCACTCATACTTTAAGCCCCAGATCAGAAGCAACCTCTCTGTGAATCACTATGTGGCCCTTAGAGGGTTAGTCATTCTATTCTTGCATTCTAAAAGTACATCTAACCTACAGCTTTACTCCCTTCAGCGTGCTGTAATATTTGTTTCAAGGCATCCTCATTAAACTGCAATCTCCCTCCAAGCAGAGATATTGATTAATGCAGTTCTGCATCCTTTGCGCCCATCACCATGTCCTGTACATGATAGATGGCTAATAAATGTCTGTTAGATACTGGATTCTGTGTGCAACTTTTCAAATATAGTGAAGTGCATGTCATAAGAGCACAGCTGAGCAAGTTTCCATGGACAGTAAAAAGATACGGGCACAGAGATAGGAGTTTATGGTCAATGTAGATTTCTTTTTCATAACAAAGCTATTTATTTTTTTATTTTTTATTTTTTTTTTAATTTTTTTTTCAACATTTATTTATTTTTGGGACAGAGAGAGACAGAGCATGAACGGGGGAGGGGCAGAGAGAGAGGGAGACACAGAATCGGAAACAGGCTCCAGGCTCCGAGCCATCAGCCCAGAGCCTGACGCGGGGCTCGAACTCATGGACCGTGAGATCGTGACCTGGCTGAAGTCGGACGCTTAACCGACTGCGCCACCCAGGCGCCCCACCAAAGCTACTTATTACATTGAACAGGAATAAAAGTCCCTATTGCATTCTCTATATGAATAGGAAATCATCTCATCAAAAGATAAAATTAAAAATGTGTTTCCAACTAGTTCAACCTGTAGAGCCCTGTTTAAAATGTAATGTTCTATGTGAACAATGTTGTCTGAGGAACTGAAATTCGAACAATGTTTAAAACAGGAGAAAAACTATGATCACTGCTTTTTAATTGGACAATAATTTGAGAATGTCTGCCTCTCTTATCAGAGCTCTACTTATGTAAGCAGTCTTTTCCCGCTGATTCTGTATTGATTTGTCTAAGCTCAAGCATAATCCTTTAGACTCAGACATATGGTTTAAGTCTGTGTGACAGTTCATCACACAATTTGTTTTAATTAGCAGTATATTGGGAAACTCTTCTCATCCTATTGTTTCTTAATAATTAATAATAAAAATAAAGCTATAAATGAAAGTATGTTAGAACATTAACACAATGTATCTGACTGCCCAAACAGGAACATTATTTACAATTATGACCCTATTTAAGGTTTGGCATTTTCCATTTCTTGGCAAAACATATTACCTTAAACACAGTGAAAAATAAAATGCAATTCTACCATACTCCAGCTGAGAAAAACACAGATTTCAGCGTTTTTCTGGGACATTTTTCCTCCTAAGACACATTAGTCATATGTTTTAGAATGTGTGTGCAGTAAATATGTCATTAAAAATAGTGAACATATATTCCTTTAAGTACAGGATGACCAGAGGTTATGATGTAAATCCATATGATACATATTTAATATATAGTAAAAATAATAATTTGAAATATTTAAGCATATCATGTTACCCATGATACCTTAAGTATAACTGTAATAGCATTTTCCATAAAATGATTGTTTACAAAGAGCATAACTGACTATTCAATGAAAACTCTTTGATAGTCTCATATGTAGATGATATGCTAGGTGACCCCACTGACACTACACTATAAACATTGGTGTACTAGTAGCCCTTTTCTCTCATTATAAGGTACAAACTTAGATTGAAAAAGGAGTGGATTGTTTTTTAATGGTATGTAGTTACTATAAGTTTGTTAGATATAGGGATGAATGCATGCATGCATGAATGAATGAAGGAATAATGAAATAAATAAACAAGCTATCAAATAAGAAATAGTCCTTCTGGGGGCAACTGGGTGACTCAGTCAAATATCTGACATTGGCTCAGGTCATGATCTCTCAGTCTGGTCCGTGATGCTCTTCCCCTGCTTGCACTCTGTCTCTCTCTGTCTCTCAAAAATGAATAAATGAATAAATTGTTAAAAAAGAAAGAAATAGTCCTTCTCCTGAAGGCATTAATCTGTCATGTGTGAGGGTTGGGGGTGTGAGATCACGTCGGTGAGGCAGTATATAAGGAGTCCAAAGTTAAGTAAGCTCAAATAAGAAAAAGAAAATATAAAATCACTGAATTAAAAAAAAATCCTTCAAAAATAGGAGATGGCATATGAGATATTTTGAAGAATTAAATGTGTAAAAATATTACAAGCCAATTCAATGATACAACACTTTCTATCAAAAAGCAAGCATTGAACATTGAAAAAATATAAACCATATTGAGAAATGAATATTGCTTATTTTTAACATTTCTACTGGTCTCCTGACTATTTTTTTCTCTCTTCTTCTTGCCTTTCAAACCTTCTAACAATTGTATGGTCATAACAGTGGTTAAGAAAGTAACCTAAGGTTGGGGCACCTGGGTGGCTCAGTGAGTTAAGCATCTGACTTTGGCCCAGGTCATGATCTCATGGCTCGTGGGTTTGAACCCTGCATCAGGCTCTGCACTGACAACGTGGAGCTTGCCTGGGATGGTCTCTCTCTGCTGTTACCCCACTTGCTCTCTCTCTCTCTCTCTCTCTCAAAATAAATAAACTTTTATTTTTTTTAAAAAAAGAATAACTTAAGGTTGAAACAATTATGCAAATTACTAGGTATACATGCTTTAGAAGTTAACTCACTAACTGCAAAGGTAATCTGTAGACACACAAAACTGTTCTAAGAAGAACATCTTTTCTTTGCATTCATAAAATGTAACTTAAACCTTACTAGACAATTAAACATTTTTAATCTTTTTTTAATGTTTGTTTATTTTTGAAGGAGAAAGAGACAGAGCATGAATGGGGGAAGTGTAGAGAGAGAGGGAGACATAAAATCCGAAGGGGCTCCAGGCCCTGAGCTGTCAGCACAGAGTCTGATGTGGGGCTCGAACTCATGAATCGCGAGATCATGACCTGAGTTGAAGCCAGACGCTTAACTGACTGAGCCACCCAGGAGCCCCTAAACATTTTTAATCCTTGATTAAAAGGTGTTATATAAATAAAAAGTAGTTTCATTAGTCATTGTCCTTATTAATGAAAAATCTATATACCTAGAGGGACAATGGCATCTTAAATTTCCAGCCCTAAATGATAATATTCTGAGTTAGACTCCATTAAGTTGCAACTTGAATTTAATCAGAAGTGATTAAGATACATGCTTCAGAACTTTGAAAGGTAAGCTATGCATATTTTCCTCCCAGATAAATTAAAATAATAAGATCCCCATTAAAACACTATCAATTCTCTGAAAAGTTAATCCCAAGACAGTAAGTCAGGCATAAAATCTATTTTTCCTTAGTAACTTATAAACAATGTTTTAGTAGAATTTTTACTTTCATAGCTTACACATACATTACCATATACTCTGAACATTTTATGGATTCAGCATTATTCCCAGTTATAGTTGCTGTCACATTTGCATCATTTCCACAGATAATTTCCCCTAAAAGACCTGACATTATTTGTGCATTTAATGTTGGTTTATGGGGTTATAGAAATTTTTTTAAAAATTCACATATCTCATCGTTTTTCATATTTATTTGCATTCTGTTTTGGTTGCTTCCCTAGAATCCAGAGGGGAGAGAGCAGAGTGCACAAGAGAAGAGGGTTGTGTTCCATATGGTAAAGGAAGGAATATAGCAGAGATATAAAAGGAGTGATGGGAAGTCTTAGTACTGAGTAAAGGTAAGCAGTAAGGGTTAAATGCTGTCAAGAGGAGGCAGACAGGGGACTGAGGCTCTGAGTCAATATTTTTTGGGGTGGTCCTAGGTAATTTGTAAAGTACGATTTCCATATGAAGTACATACATAAATGTATGCCTGGGTGGCTCAGTTGGTTGAATATCTGACTTGACTTTGGCTTTGATTATGGTTCATGGGTTGGAGCCCTGCTTTCGGTGTGGAGTCTGCTTGGGATTGTCTCTCCCTCTCTCTCTCTGCCCCTCTCCTGCTTCATGAAACTAAGGGCATATCCTCTTATGTAGGGAGATGGTTTTAGAGAGTCTGGGTTAGTTCAGATATCTTATGTCACACACTGGGGATAAAAAGTTGACTAACACATGACCTCCATCTATAAGAAGTGTGATCTTCTTTAGGAATACTGACTCTCCATTTCCTCTCAAATGTAGGTGTGTACCTCACTGCAGGGAATTGGAACTCCTAAGGGTGTAATATTGCATGGTAGCCTAGAAACCTGGTCCCTTGAATCATGCTATGCATTCCTACTGCTTTTGTGCTCACTCCTTTTTCAAGTCAAGGTATTACTTCTGCAAATCTTATTACTCTGAAGTCAGTAAATTCAAGCTGCATCTAAAAATCTTCACCATAAGGTGAGTGATTAAAACTATTTCAAGACCTCTCTGCTTTTATCTCCCCTGCTATGCCTGCACTGAGAGTAGCAAGAGGAAACTCTATAGCTGTTAGTCACTGCAGAAAAGGTCAAGTGACCATGCTTCTTGTGAAAAGGAAACTTAATTCTGATCTCCACAACAACAAAGACATTATCATTCTTGAATTTTTCGGAGACTAACAGTTTTGGTAGCTCTCAGTTTCTCTTGTTTCAAGATTTGCAGGAGCTAGGAGTAAGAGTTTAAAATTTGGTAGTAAATTTTGGTAATAGCCAAGAGTAGACCTAAAAATATCCTTTCCATGTGGCAGGTTTGATCCTATTAGTGAGAGCAAGGTATCTAAGTAATCACTCTCTCAAGAGAAAAGAATGGAAATTTGACCAATTTTATAAAGTAGGTAGAGGAACATACCCGAAATCCAATTCATCACCCAGATTTAAAAATCAATATTTTATTTTTAAATGTCATTATATTTTTTCTAACAAATTTTCCCATGTGTTTATGATAAGTTCTAATACTAAGGACTTTACTTTCTGCAATTAGACAACATAGAAATGGTGCTACTATAAACTCAGTTGTCTTACATATTAAGGATTGGTACTTAGCTACCTACAAATTCAAGTCCATTTGCATGTCAGCATTAGTTTAAAGATAACAGTGTCTGCAATAAGCTATGGAAAGTGGCTGCTTTCAAAAAATAAATGCTCAGGGATCCCCAGGTGCCTCAGTCAATTAAGTGTCTGACTCTTGGTTTCCGCTCAGATCATGATCTCCTGTTTGCGGATTTGAGCACCACTTCAGGCTCCATAGCTGGCAGCACAGAGCCTGCTTGAGATTCTCTCTCTCTTGCTCTCTCTCTGCCCCTTTCCCACTCAAACCATCTCTATTTCTCTCAAAATAAATAAATAAACTTAAAAAAATAAATGCTTAAATATTTCCATTTAAACACAATTAGAGACAAAGATGTTTGCCAATAGAAAGAAAATGATGATTTTTAATATTGACACACATTTTCTAAAGAAAAGATGGCCACATCTAAATCCTTCATAGATTTGTCTACAAAGAACACTTGGGGAAAATAACTCAGCTTTCATGCTAGTTGCTGCACTTGTCAAACTTTATTTGAATTAAAGTACTTAGTATATAATTTCAGGGTTATAATAGCTTTAGCACAGCATAAAGAGAACATTCATTGTTTTAAAGCATTTACATCAAGAGAAAAGAAATAAAGACTCTGATAAAAGAGACTATAAAAAGTGAAAAAGTAAATAATTTCCTTCAGCATTCAAGTTTTGGATAATAAAATATATACCATGTATGTTCTATGGCTTCTCATTCATTTATATAACCAAATTTTAAATTAAACTCAATAATTTTATGAGATCTGAACAGGAGCTTCATTTTTGGGTTCTTGCCAAGACAAGATGTACTGGAACCAAATTCGGCAATGTCAAAAAGGCCTGGAAAGTCTTTGTAAGGTTTAGTTTAGCATACGATCAAAATTAGAGTCGTAAATGGGGCTTGATCATTTTCAAGCTTTTCCAAAATGATATTTAGCAAGAGACAATTAAGAGATAATCCTTCTTTAAACTTAATCTCAGACCTAAAATCCTTTGATCAATCAACAAACACTTATTGAACATACAACATTCTAATTACACAGGAAAAAAAAATCTAAGTCAAAGGGGGAAAAAAGGAAAAAATTCATCTTAAATCATTTAGTGTCTGTCAGAGAACTATAAACTATATGCTGGTTTATGTCCCTAATATGCCCCAAGAATAAAAAGAGGGTCCAAGAAGAAACCAGTTATATGTGTGTGTCCATGTATATATGTATGATACATATAATTGCACGAGATTATGTTATATATGTTACATATTAAATATTTAATATATGTACTTAAAGGGACAAAAAATATCTGTACACCTAGTACATAGCCTTCCTGGAAAGCTATCAGATTACACACACACTATAGTTCAGTGTTTAAAAAATAAAAGTATCTCATTTGTTACAAATTTTAATGTTTATATTATCATTTATAATATCTACCAATACCAATGTAGTTCAATTAAGTGGGCTAAATAGGAGACCTGGAATAAGATGGAATTTAGCACTATCCATATATCTATATGTAATGACTTGAAATGAAAGAAAAAACATTGAAAAAAATCCTAAATGTATACAACATAAAATTTATTAAATAACATGTTCAAACATTCCATTTCAGACAACAATTATGTGACCAGCATTGTGCCGGGCACTTTTTTTGTGTGCATTAAAAATTCACCTTGATGATCACCCTAAAGATCTATTATTTTCATTCAAATTTTTAGACATGAATCTCTAAGGGTCACAGATCTAAAGTACGTAAATCAAGCTCATATGTTTTTATTTTTTTACATTTATTTTTTTTTGAGAGAGAGAGAAAGAGAAAGAGAGGCAGGGAGAGGAGAGAGAAAATCCTAAGTAGGCTCCATGCTGTCAGGGCAGAGTCTGAGACAGGGCTCAATCTCAGGAACCATGAGATCATGACCTGAGCCCAAAACCAAGAGTCAGACTTAACCAACTAAGCCACCCAGGCACTCCAGAAATACATGTGGTTGAACAGTAGGTCCTCTAAATTAAGATATTAAACTTTTCCCCAGTCTATTCATTTCAATTGCCTAGTAAGAATCAGAATAGAATTAAGAATAGAGCTTAAGAGCTTGGTATTTGCATGTTCAGTTCAAGCTGTGTGACACTGAATAAATTGTTTAGCTTTGTTTTCTAATCTTTAAAATGGGGGAAACCAATAGTATTCATATTAAATAAATGAATGTGGTGAGATCTGAATAATAATGTTAATCATGTAGAATATCACAGAGCAAATGGTAAGTATATAATAAAAGTTATCTAACATTACTTGCATTACTATGTATTCATTCTGTGATCCTTATGGAGTCATTGTGGCAGATATGCCATAAAAATAGTTCACTTGCTCCTCTCACTACTTGACCTCACTTTTTTCCATCAAGGGGTAGAGTCTATGTCTTCCTCCCTTTGAACTGGGTGCAACTTTGTGACAGACACAACCAACAGAATTTGATGGAAATAAAGTTATAAGATTTCCAAAGTTAGGTCATAAAAGGTAATACAGTGCCGTTCTTTGTGTCTTTGCTGTATCACTCCATCTTTCTCTGTCTCTGTCTCTTTGTCTCTCTATCTTTATCTCTCTATGCTTATTGTTGGAATCCGATCATGATGCTGAGAGTAAGTCCAGCCATATATACAGGTTATATATAGGCATTCCAGGCAAAAACTCCAGCTAAATCCCCAGTCAACAGATATCATTAACTCCCAGAGATGTGAGTGAAAAAGCCTTTGAAATAACACAGGTCTCTGCTATGATCTGACTCAATTTCTATGCGGTAAGAGCAAGAACCACCAAGCTTAGCCCAATCACGTCCATGATGATGAGATACACATACGAGGAATACAAATAAACAGATACCACTGTTTGGTGGGGTGAAATGCTCTATAGCAATAAATAACCAGTCCAGTCACCAAGTTTCCTTTTTAATTTTTTTCTGATAAAAATAGACTGATTAAATAAATATATTCCTGAATTTGATTTCTTAAAAAAATCTAGTTACAGAGCTGAAACATTTTCTTTTTTCTAAACGAATAGATCTTATGGAGATACAGAGATTCACAATTAGACTTAATGAAAATTTTCACTTTTCTGCTACCCAAAAAGAAAAGGATGACCCATCACTACTCCAAGCATGGTTTGGCATAAGAGGATGAATAAAAGAGCACATGTATATCTTAATGGGCTTCTTCCTAAGGTAGAAAAGAAGAACATTTCCATCATCAATCACCATGGTACTACCAGGAATTTGGGATCCTTCCTCTTATGGGGCCACCTGGAGGGAGTTCTGATTCTTCTAGAAGACAAGGCATGCAGCAACCAAATTGCCCAGACACATTGAGGATGACCATGCACTTAGGGTCTTGGCTGCTTGGGTAAATGTAATCAACCAATCTTTTAACACAGAACTAAAAACCAATCCCTCTCGTCTGATTGAAATATAGCACTGGAGGGGCATCTGGGTGGCCCAGTCAGTTAAGCAGCCGACTTCATCTCAGGTCATGATTTCATGATTCACTAGTTTGAACTCTGCATCAGGCTCTGTGCTGACAGCTCACAGCTTGGAGTCTGCTTTGGGTTCTGTGTCTCCCTCTCTCTCTCTCTGCCCCTCCTCTGCTGCCTCTCTCTCTCTCTCTCTCTCTCTCTCTCTCTCTCTCTCTCATCAATAAACATTAAAAAATTAAACATAGCACTGAAGTCTGAATTCAAACTACTACATAATAACTCAGTCGCATTGCCTAGCTTTAAATGTAAAGACTAGAAGCTCTAACCATTTCAAGAACAATGTGTCAGACAAAGAAAAACCTCTCAAAGATTGGCATTTGCTTGGGTAGTATCAGGCTCCCAAAGTGCACTATAGAAAGAGAAAAGCTTACTACATTAAATACACTGAAGAAGGGGAGATAATCCTTTAATATAGGGCTATACAGTATTTCAAAAGGCAAACTATAATTTTTGCAGAGGATTAAATGGGCTAATTTTTCTCTCACTTTGAGAAACTGTTCTTTGAAAAGAAGTCCACAATAACTCTATAAAGTAGAATATCACCCTTGTCAGCAATTTGACTTTTTGAAAAGAAAAATGTCAAAGGAAAGAAAATAAAACTTTAAATAAGATAAATTAACCCTAATTATATAGCTATAGAAATGTAATCATGTTGAAGATAATAAAATGTTTCCATTAGAGCTTAATGTTAAAGAAAGCATCTTGTCTCAGTAAATTAAAAAAAAGGCTCTAACTAATCATCATACTGTCTACTTAGAACAAGTCCAACACAGTCATATACTCCCCACCTTGTTCTAAATTGTTATTTATATTATATAGTTTACAAATGGATATTTGTTGTAAGCTGGTAAATCATTTGCAAGATCATATAAAAGTAAAAGTAAGTAACTGAACAAAAAGTCAGTTATTTAAAATTCAAAAGTAATAACATTAAGGCTTTGATTTACCAAAATGTGCTTAATAGTGTTTTGAATTTTTCCCTTGGTGATAAATAATATGAATTACATAATGAAGTATATTTGTTTAATATTTGGGCCAACTTCTTATTCAGGGACAAATGTTCCGGTTTGTCAAATAGCCAAGACTTTATCTATTTTTTTTACTGTTGCTAGGCTGATGGCCATCTCTGTGTGTACGTGTGTATGTGTGTGCGTTTTCACGTCTTCACTGATGGCAAACGAATAAAGGATAAAAGCAATTTAGGCCCAGCTAACTTTTGTTTCAAGAAAGTTTGTGCTCACTAACCATAAGGATGACTGAAGACTTTCAATTATCTTTGTGGTCCTTGCTATAAAAATAGATCCAAAGTTTTCCAGAAGAATGAGGATTTTTTTTGACTGCCAGATGTAGAAAGGAAAGAATGAGGCTAGATACCCCTCTGAACTAATACCCTGACACTATGTTCCTCCTGCTCTGAGGTAACAAGGACCAATTTGTAGACAGAATTTTTGTAAACTATGGTTCTCATGTGTTTGCTATGGCTGGTACCTGTCTCCTAGAAGACTTTTGGCAAGCATTAACAAATGTAGTCTCTAGTGATAAAAAGGACCAAGTCTTTGACCTCGGATGACTAAAAACATGCATTACAATCTTTTCACTTGCCCCCGTATGCTCTATAAAATCTCTTATTTATTAAAATATCGGTAGCTATTGTACATCTTGAGAAAATATCGGTAGTATCATGCGTACGGCCTTGGAGATATGATGCAAAGAAAAGGAAGGAGAAAATGATAATAACAATTGACAAGAATCTTTTATTTTGCCAGGCACAGTACAAAGTGTTCCATAAGCCCTTCTAACTTCAAATTGTTCCTATTTTAATGAAGTGATGCTTTTTACATTACTCCATCAAGTGTTTCTTATTATCTGGGCTTTGTCTCATACTTTGTGTCAATGGTAAGAGAAATTCAACTCATCAGTTAAGTAACTGACCAAGTCGTCTTCCTACTAAAAGCCTTTAGTGACCACCATTGCTCCTATCATACAGGACAGAACCCTTAACATGTCCTATCTAATTCTACAAGCTCATTATGCATCAGGTCCCTCTTGAAAATGTCAGATTTTTCCCCTGCCACTGAACTTTTACCTGTTAGTTCCTTTTACAGTAATTACCATCCCTAACTCACCTCTTAAGCTGTAAATACTCCACTTCACTTACTCTACCCAAAGTTGATCCTCACATCTCAGTTCAATCACTTCCTCAACCATTCCTTCCTTGTTATGTTCACATAACGATAAATATAGATCACGTACACCATTATACACTCTCACATCAATAATTCCATACATTGGATCATCCATGTTAAAGTGGATTTTGGTTAGTATCTGTCTCTTTAAGACAAAAAGTTCCACAAAGACAGGAAAAAGGCTATTTTTTCTCCAATTAGTAGGGTGGCTCACATAATGCTCAAAAAAGATTATTAAAATTAAGAGAGGGGCGCCTGGGTGGCTCAGTCGGTTGGGCGTCTGACTTCGGCTCAGGTCACGATCTTGCGGTTTGTGAGTTCCAGCCCCGCATCGGGCTCTGGGCTGATGGCTCAGAGCCTGGAGCCTGCTTCCGATTCTGTGTCTCCATCTCTCTGTGCCCTCCCCCGTTCATGCTCTGTCTCTCTCTGTCTCAAAAATAAATAAAATGTTAAAAAAATTTTTTTTTTAAAATTAAGAGATAAATTATGACTGGGGCGCCTGGTGGCTCAGTCAGTTGAGCATCCGACTTGGACTCAGGTCATGATCGCACAGTTCGTGGGTTCAAGCCTCGTGTCAGGCTCTGTACAGACAGCTCAGAGCTTGGAGTCTACTTCGGATTCTGTGTCTCCCTCTTGGTCTTCCCTGCCCATGCTCTGTCTCTCTCTGTCTCTCAAAAGTAAATAAATGTTGTTTAAAAAATTAAAGATAATTTATGACTGAAGGAGTTAACATAAACTGGCTTTAAACATGTTTTTGCTTTTCTATTAACTGTCTGAGATACAAAGAAAAAAAATAGATTGTATCTCACACCCTGTCTATACCTCAAAGGCCCAAGACACAAAGTTTCTTTGCTGGTTATGGCAAAATCTTTATGTAATTAACTGTTAGGCCTGCAACTGGGAAGGAGCTACTGGTGGAAACGGGCTCCCAGGGAGCTACAGAAAACCAGGAGCATCCTTCAGGGCAAAATTGCTAAAGCAAAGAGTCAGGATCACCATCCGAGAAATGAATTCATAGCCAGGAAGAAAAGAATATGAATTACATCCAATTAGTTAGGCAAGCACAGAAGTGTGAGAAAGAGCAAAGACAGCAATATCCCAGACAACTGGAGGGGTACAATTTGGGCAGACTGCCTACTTCAAAAAGATTTCCATGGTGCCATAATATATTTCCTCCTTCCCATGCTTCTCTCTGCTAGAATCATTGAAAGTTCCAAGAGGAGACCTCACCTGGACCAGTCATGGTACTCAAGCTCCTAAACACCTTGAGTGGTCAATAGATAAACACATGACTCAAGCCAGGCCAACCTGAATTCTCTCCTGCCAATTTAAAAACTTAGGATAAGAGTAACTGGCTAGCTGATTAAAGACAAAGTAAAATGTTAGGATGTTAATAGTCATATGCACCCATGGAATTAAAAAAAAATGAAAGAACACTTTCTGTAGTAGGAAATAATGAAAGAGGCATGTGTAGAGAGTGAAAGGTGTGCATGTGCTGAGTTTAGGTGTGTGTGTGTAAGAAAGTGAATGAATAGAGGGAAGGAAAGACGAAGGGAGGGAGGAGGAAAGGGAGATGGAGGAGAGAGAGGTTTTTTTTACAGAGATTGAAAAGGCAAACTTAATATATCTCTCATCTTGCTTAACCTAGTTTCAGTTGGGTTTAGAGCGAACAGAAGGACCAAGTGGGATAAACATATTAATTGAGGGTCATGATCCAGAACTCAGGTTCTGATGAATTTCTGCTTATGTGGCCCTCATTCTTACTTTCCTATGCATGGTCATGGTGGCTGACGGGTCCTGGAGGACAAGAAATGTGGCATTAATGTGGTTTCACCAGGTTGAACCATAAGAAAGTATGAAGGTAAGATACCAAAATATAAAAGAGCAGATGAACATGGTACCTCGCTATAAATACCTCAAACAGCACTGACCACCATTAACATGTTTAGATCATCATGAAATGATGCAATTTATGTAATGAATCTAGGTATTTTTATGCACACATTTTCACTTAGCAATGCTTATAAAATCAGCAATAAAGAAAGCAATAATTTTTATGCATGATATTGGCAAGCCAACAAACAATCATCTGGATACCTACTTCAAAACATTTACCTGCACCTAAATCTTTTTTATACCAAATTTGTATAAAGTATACAAATAGGCAATTGAGTGAGGTTTCAGTTTTGTAAGTTGTTGACTTCTCTCTCTCCAATCTCTCTCTCTCTCTCTCTCTCTCTCTCTCTCTCTCTCTCTCTCTCTCTCACACACACACACACACACACACACACACACACACACTTAGAAATAACAATTTGTGGTTAAAAATTCAAAGACTAGGGAAAACAACTGAATATGCCACAGCTTTCATGTTTTATGTTTAATTTATAATTCATTAAAATCATTTGCTGTATGATGGAGAATGGATTCTTACAACTAGAAAAAAAAAAGGTAAACAACTTTAAAACAGTATTGTTCAGCTAATTCTTTGAGATTGTTGAAAGTATCTGTTTCTTATGGGTAGGAATACACAGTGGAGCTCATATGCTTGGTCCTCCTCACTGATAATCACTCGATTGCTGACTGAAAATACCCTGAAATCCAGGGATGATGCCTTGTTTATACAAAGCCTCAAAGCCATCCATTGCACTCTTGACCCCCTAGACTTAGGAAACCCTCCAAGTAGGAAGTTCTGCTGTTTTCCCTTTTTGGATGTGCCCCATTCAGTTCTTGAGCCAATCTGATTGGAAACTGTGTCAGAAGTTCGCAACACCATCTGGTGATCATTTTTATTTCAATTAATTAATTTACAGCCTTTTTCCTATAACTTGTCTTTAAACTGTCAAACTTTTGGTTGAATTAATAAAAAGTGGGGATCTACCTTAGTTTTCCCCCATCAAACACTCCTGTTCAATTATAAAACCACCCAGAAACTCAGCTTTATGGACTGGGTCCTGATTTTTTTTTTTTTAATGTTTATTTTTGAGAGAGAGGGAGAGCATGAGCAGAGGAGGGGCAAAGAGAGAGACAGGGAGACAGAGGATCTGAAGCAGGCTCCGTGCTTACAGCAGAGTCCGTGGCAGGGCTATATTTCACAAACCATGAAATCATGATCTGAGCTGAAGTCCTAAGTTGGATGCCTAACCAACTGAGCCACTTAGGTGGCCCCTGATCTTCTGCTTGGTTCCTATGAGTAATCTTTACCAGACACTCAAGTCTAATATATCTCAAGGCTAGCTGTTGTAATATGACAATTATGGAAACATATTTTTACTAAAAGATCTGTTCATCTGAAATTAAAATTTAACTAGGTGCCTTACATTTTTATTTGTTAATTCTGGCAGTGGGTAGTTGGGTCCAGACTATGAACCAGTACCAAATAAACAGAATCCCTTGGATTGTTCTGAAACCTTATCTATCCCAAGAAAACATTTTGGTGTAATGTCAGATCTCACATTCCTATTCTAATTGAGTGCCTCTTTTACTAGCAGCTACTTCTGATGTTTTATTGAATTTTCTCTACCTCAAGATACAAGATATAATTTTTCAACAGATATAGAATCTCAACAAGGTAGTTTCAAAGGTGCCTTCCAAGTCTAAATCCTTCTCAAATACTGGCATTCCTAAATACAAACCCAGGTTTTATCATGCAAGCCTAAATCTTTGGATTACTTACTCCTGTGTTATCCGGAGTGAGCTCTTGAATAATGTCTAAGACTGGCATCTTGTATTAGTGTGTTTGCAAATGTCACTATAAGGTGACACTCTTACACTTACCCTGTAGAATACAAGAATATTCTAAACTCCTGATTTTCATAACAGAAGAAAAGCATTTGAGCTTCTATAAAGATAATTAACAAAATGGAGGTTGTACTTGCAGTTGGAAATTTCCTTTAAACACAGCATGTGTTTAGTAATAGTCTATAGTAATAGCTTTGTTTGTCCCTTGCCAGCAGTTTAGAAAAGAAACGAAAATTTTAAGTGTGATTTCCTTCCTGCTCTTTTTAATTCTTACATATTCAAGGGAGTTATTTTACTTAGGGCATACATATAGTTATGTTTCTAAATAAGTCAAAGCCTCTGTTATTAAAGTGAAACTAACTTTAAAGACCAGTTCAAATAGATCAAAACAATTGTAGAGGAAAAAAAAGAAAAAGAAAACAACAAAAAAATCCCTAGAGGACGCTAGAAACAAGAGATATGCTTACAAATTAATCTTCTAGCTCATATGACACATGCTTTTTCAAACAAACAAAAAAAAGCATAATGTCATTTGAAATAATATATGTAAATTATGGCAATGACACATATTGCCAAGTTCACAAACACTTGAAACTGAGTTTTCTCAGTAGAGCATTGAAGTGACAGCAGTGGAATCGGATATACACTCAAAGATGGAGAAAGAACATTACCAAATAATGTTTCAAAAATAAAATAATGTAAATGCTTAATAAAATAATTGGGAACAAATTCAAAATGTTTTTGACAGTTGTCATTTATGTTAATTCAATCTGAGCTATGATAAAGATATAATTATATTTATTTATTATCCAACTGAAATAGTGATTCCTGAGTTTAAAAAATCAAATCAGAGTATCTAAATGATTATGCCAATGATATGGTTTAACATTGTAAGAAAGAAATGAAGTTTACTCCTTGAACTCAAGTATCCTTTATAAAAAGTGATAATGACAATAAAACAATAATAAATGTATAGAAGTAACAAAACAGATCTGTTTCTACACTAGGTATCAAAGTAGATGTGGAGTCTTGAGGTACCCTGGTCTGCTGGGCATAAAGAAATAAGATGTACCTCCTAGAACCTAGTAAACTCAATAGCTGCCTTGGAAGATTCTCATGCAAAATTGTGGCTTTAGTTCAACAAATAATGTCTCCCCAACAGGAAATATGCCTTGATCAAACAGAAGTGTTGAAAGGCCAAAAATGTTACTTCATATGATAAAGCTACCTGTTATCTACATACTAAAGCATTTAATTGACAAACTAGGCTCTAAGGATGAAAACTTAGGTTACTAGAAAATCAGTGTCCAGAAAGGTGAAATGCAAGAGAAACCAATTTGTAGTTTGAAAGAAACAATGATAAACTTTAAAAAGCAAACAAAATATTTGATACAAAAAATGGCACAATGAAATATGAGATGAAATAGTAACACTAAAGAAGCTAGCGTTTTTTGAGCACTTACACTGATTTGGTACTTTGGTAGTACCTTACAGAATTCATCTTTTATGCTTATCAAACATGCTTATAATGTAAGCTCTGCCATCTTTACATGCATAGGAGAAACATATTCATAAGATTTGAGTGACTTGTTCAAAGTCACCTACAGAGCAGTGAAGCCAAGATTAAAACTGAGGTTTAAAATCCAAGATAATGTTGTTAGCTGTTGTACTATACTATATCCCTGTGTGTTACATAAATGTTTACTGACAATGAGCTGAAGGGCATTTTAAAAAGAATGAAAGAGGGGCGCCTGGGTGGCTCAGTCGGTTGAGCTTCTGCCTTCAGCTCAGGTCATGATCTCACACTCCATGAGTTTTAGTTCCACATCGGGCTCTGTGCTGACAGCTCAGAGCCTGGAGCCTGCTTCAGATTCTGTGTCTCCCTCTCTCTCTGCCTCCCCTGCTCATGTTCTGTCTCTCTCTGTCTCAAAAATAAATAAAAACATTAAAAAAAAATTAACAGAATAAAAGAAATGAACACATTGCTTTTGGAAATCAAAAGATTCTGTGTCAACTGCAGACTTAGACACTGACTAGCTATATGAACATGGGGAAAACATTTTAATTCTCTGGGACTCCTTTTCCTCATCTGTAACATTAGGAAATGAACCGTGGTAGATTTTTGCAGTGATAATCCCCAGTTTGTTCATGACTTTCTATATCCACACATTTGTATACATCCTTTGCACCCTGATGCAGGGCCTCCCACTGTGACTTGCTTTGGTAGATGAGAGAATAGAAAATGTGGTAAAACACAGGCTTGAAAATTCCTTGCTCAGTGGGGCTTACCCTCTCTTGCTGCTTCTGGGATCCCTGCAAGAGCAGCAATATGAATCATCTCAGGCTAGGCAAACCTGTGACTCAGTCATCCTTGCCACTGCACACGACAGCCAGCACCAACCATCAGACGTGTAAATGAGGTCAGCAGACTATAGCCACATGAATGAGTCCAGAAAAAGCCATCAAAAGAACTACTCAGCTGAGCTCAGCCCAAACTGCTGACAGATACAACTGCAAGCTAGTGGGTGACTGTTGTTTTCAGCCATGGGTAAGCAAATTTTTTTTTTTTTCAGTATAGGGCCAGATAGTAAATGTTTTAGGCTGTGTGGGCCATACAATCTCTATCACAATTGCTCAATTCTGTTGTAGCACCAAAGCAGTCATAGCTAATAAGCAAATAAATGGGCATGGCTGTGTTCCAATAAAACTTTATTTACAAAAACAGGCATCAAAAACAAAAACAGAAACAAAACACAGGCAGCACTTGGATGTGGTTCAGGCAGTAGTTTGCCAACCCTTTTTTTAAGCCAAAAAACTTTAAGGTGGTTTGTTATACAGCAGAAGCTGATAGCTTGCTCAAGATAGGCTCATTAACATTGAGAAAATCAATTCTGTAATTAGAATTTGAATTACAAGTGAAATCATAATTCCATTATTCCAATTAAAATGTGTTCCCTAAATACCAAGTATTCATCATTGAATAGAATACAAAATATTTTTTTCCTCTAATTCAAATTTATTTTTGGTGGAAGTGATTGCTTTAAATGTGGGATACAATACTAAAATTATATTAACTAGAACAATAAAAATATAACTGAAATTTCACATAATACCTCTTCCATGGCCCTATGAGATCAACATTCTTCTGCATGCATGTACAAACACAGTTAAAGTTTGAAAATAACTAGTTATATGTGCTTTAAAAAGCACAGTTGCTAAGCAAGATGATAAGCCCACTGATCTAAGGAAAGTTAAGGAGAATTAAATAAACCAAAATTTTGCAAATATCTTATTATGCATATTATATGTATTATTTAATGTAAAATGTTTAATGTGATCCTTCATGTGATGTGCCAGTTGTAAAGGCTATCTCTAAAATATGAGAGTGAAGAGAATGGATGATGCTGAGGAATATGGTAGTTTTAAAAGATCTATGTGTCCTTGAATGCTGAATGAGGATAATTTTGACCCAAATATGTCACTGTTAATTTATGCAGAATATATCTCAGAAGAAATTCCATTAATGTTATTAACTGACAGAATTTTAGTGTAAAAGAGAACTGATAACATCAAAAGTGTGTATATATGTGTAGAATGAAGAGCAGGAGCAGAATGTGAAAGTAGACAGTAGAAAGAGAGGAGAGTAGAAAGACAGGAGAGTAGAAAGACAGAAGGAGAGAACACTTAGCAAAGAGTAAAGTTTGAACTGAACTTCAGAGGAAACTTCAGTTTAAAGCGGAGTGAGAACAGTTCTGTGTTGAAGGTTAATTTTAGAAAGAAAAAAAAAGTCTAACCTAGATAAGTTACTTTAACTTATGTGGGTTAAAAATTCAGAGTATTAGGACCATTAAGAACATTCTAGAAGCTGTCAAAATACTATCATAAGAATTCATGATGGAACTAAGGAATAATTTCTGTCTTTATGAGTAGTCAGGGATCCAGCAGATAGACTTAGGCCAACATTCTTAGTAGTAGGTGGAATATATATAAAAATACATGTACAAATGATAGGTCCCTAGCATGTCAAAAACACTGATAATCTTAACACTAAGTGTTAAGATCAATAATTATATAAGAAGCAACTATGACTTAAGCAATGAAGAATTTGTAGATTAATTTCTTATTAGAATTGTGGTTTATGAATAAATGCATTGATTCACAAGTTATTTTTTTTAATGGTTAAAATTTTCAGACACAGATAGCAAATGATTGGAACCTAACCTATTTGCAAAATATAGGAAAAACAAAATTCTTGCCCAAGGCATTCCATAGCGATGAATTATTTTAAATTTGGAGGCACCTGGATGGCTTAGCAGGTTGAGTGTCTGACTCTTGGTTTTAGTTCAGGTCATGATCTCACGGTTTGTCAATCCCCACATTGGGCTCTGGGCTGACGGTGTGGAGCCTGCTTGGGATTGTCTCTCTCCCTCTCTGCCCCTTCCCCACTCTCTCTCAAAATAAATAAACTTTTTTTTAATTGTCTTAAATTTTAAGAATAACTAGGAGTAATTTCTGTAGATTGCTGAAAGTAATATAAATTGGTACAATGTTTCTTTTTTTTTTTAATTTTTTTTTTCAACGTTTATTTTATTTTTGGGACAGAGAGAGACAGAGCATGAACGGGGGAGGGGCAGAGAGAGAGAGGGAGACACAGAATCGGAAACAGGCTCCAGGCTCTGAGCCATCAGCCCAGAGCCCGACGCGGGGCTCGAACTCACGGACCGCGAGATCGTGACCTGGCTGAAGTCGGACACTTAACCGACTGCGCCACCCAGGCGCTCCAGCACAATGTTTCTTAAAACATCAAGATTCTTAATTGTTTATATATTTCATGTAATTCTATTCATAATAATAACATAAAATTTTATGCACAAGTATATTGATTACAGTCATTTTATTTTTCTAAACTGACAACAGGAAGGCCAACAATAAGGAAATGGTTAAATAAAATATGGTAAATAAAAATAACACATTTTATGTGACCGTAAAAAATTTTAAAAAGTGTCATCAATCTGAGAACCTCATTATCCTAGTTGAATAGTACAAAAGTGACATAAAAATCACACATACATAATGCATATGTGTATGAATACTTATTTGTAGAGAAAAATCTGTCAGAAAATATGCTAAAACAATAATAGCAATTATTCCTGAAGTGGTAGCATTTACTCCTTTACACTTTTAAAAGTTTCTAAAATTTGCAAATATGAACCAATATTGCTTTTATAGGGATTAAAAAATGTGGTTTCACTCTTATGTGGATCCTGAGAAACTTAACAGGAACCCATGGGGGAGGGGAAGGAAAAAAAAAAAAGAGGTTAGAGTGGGAGAGAGCCAAAGCATAAGAGACTGTTGAGAACTGAGAACAAACTAAGGGTTGATGGGGGGTGGGAGGGAGGAGAGGGTGGGTGATGGGTATTGAGAAGGGCACCTTTTGGGATGAGCACTGGGTGTTGTATGGAAACCAATTTGACAATAAATTTCATATATAAATAAAAAAAATATGGTGTCAGGAAATACTATTCCTTCTAGCTCAAAAACTCAAATCTTTCTTACTTTGACATGCAAGGCTGATCACAATCTATTACCAAGTATCTTTTTTATCCACATCTACTCTTCCTTTCTACTTATTGCAAATAGATCACACTTTCTTATTTTTATTCTTCAGTCCAGTGCCTTTGTTCTGTTCTGTTTACCTAGAACACTTAACCTGTTTCTCTCCATGTGACTCCTTCCTATTTTGAAATCCTCTTCCTAGTGCAGATCTTCCTTACAGTGGGGTTACATCCCAAAAAACCCATCACAGGCTGAAAATAATAGTAAATCAAAAAGTTTAGCTTAGTCTATCTTAAATGTATTCAGAACACTTACCTTAGCCTACAGTTAGTTGCGCCAGATCATTTAACACAAAGCCTTTTTTATAATACAATGTAGAATAGCTCACGTAATTTACGGAATACTGCACAGAAAGTGAAAAACAATGATTGTATGGGTACAGAATGGCTGTAAGTGTATCAGTTGTTTGCCCTGGTGTGACCAACTGGTAACTGCGGCTCACTGCCACTACCCAGCATCACAAGAAAGCATCACACCACATATCACTAGCCTGGGAAGTGATCAAAGTTCAAAACCTGAAGAACAGTTTCTACTCAATGTGTATCACTCTCACATCATCATAAGTCAAAAAACTGTGCCTCAAACCATAGTAAGTCAGAGGCGATCTGTACCCTCACATTCCAGAGACCTTAAATAACCACTGTCCTGAACAATTCTCTTAAGTTCTATTGATAGTAGAATGTCACCTACTCAACTGTCAGGGATAGAAATCCAACTTAAGCCAGATTTTACCAAAGATGGGGACAGGGTGAAAAAAGAGGGAGAGGTTAAAATGTTTCCTCATTGTAGGCGGGATTTTTCAACATCAGTGTTACTGACAGTCTGTGTTGTGGCAACACTGTGTCCTGTGCATTGTAGGACGTTTAGCAGCATCCCTGGCCTCTGCCCATTGGATACCAGTAGCACTCCCAGTGTCACCAACAACATTTCCAGACACTGCCAAATATCCTCTTGGAAGCAATATTACCACACTGAGAACCACTGGTTTTGGAGAAAATGGAAAGGCCTGTCGGATCCCAAAGACTAAAATCACATTCTCAAAATTAATTCCTCCATCCAAAAGGCTGTCACTTCACAAGCTGTTCACTGTCCACTCCAGACTTCAAAACTACCAGATTAAACACGCTGGGGGGAAAATACATTGTTCAAAATAGTAACTCTGATGAAAAATCTGATACAATCTCTAAATGCCCTAACACTGAACTAATAATCTCTTTGGACGGTGTAATAGACTTCTGAAGAGACAAGGGCAAGGCCACTTATTCACCCTGACGGGTAATATTACTGTTGTCACTAATCAACCATCTGAGGAAAGAAGATATTTTGATTCTAAGAAGTGAGAGGGTATTCAGCTGTTCCTTAGTTGTGGGTTTTTTTTGTTTTGTTTTGTTTTGTTTTCCTTTTTAAAGGAAGTTACAGCTTTTTTTTAACTCATGGAGAATAAACTGATCTCATTTTTTTTGTGTTTCAAAAAAGTATCTTACAATCTATATAGAAACCTTCTGAATATATTAAATTAAATTTGTTCTGTAAAATTATATTCTTAAAAAACTTTTAAAAATAAAAAACTGCTTTAATTGTGATTAATTTGATATGAGTGCACAGTAAATTTGCCATCTAAACCCAAATATGCAGTGTGGTAGAACTATAGGACAGAATTAGGAAAATGTGAAAGACTAAATATAAACTTTTTGAGATAAGAAATTATATTTATAATGACTAATATTTATTTCTATGTGTGGAAATGTGCATAGGTTTTAAATAATGATGAGCATCTGGCAACATACATAAACCTATGAAGAGCTTTATAAATACATATACATTTTAAAATGTTTTAAATTTATCTTCCTTAATCAAATTATCCACAGGATGTACTATACTTAAAAAAGCTTTTTAAAAAATGTCTACAACATTTTGTTTGGAAATAAAAATGTGTTATGTTGATCCAGCACTCCTTTAACATCATACTTTTTAAAAACAGAATGCAATAAAGCAATGGATTTCAGGTTAAGGATACGAGTCTCAAGTCAAGGAAATACAAATTCAAATTGGATTTTAAGGAGTTTGAAAGCAAACTAAATGAGCCTTGTTGTATATGCTTTTTGTTTCCTATAATTTTACAAAGCAATTTTTATCTGTCAGTGAGGGCTGTGCCAGCTGTTGAAAAAACCTAATTTGAATAAGATGTAAAATGCAGAACTGCCATACAAAAACCACAATAAGACCCTGACTTTCATACCAGATATATTATTTGATCTTCAGCTCCATGGAAAACATTTCAGCCTAAATAATGACAATTTACTCTAAATGGAATTATTTTTGACCATAAAAATGTGGCATTTAAATCATTAATCTATCTTAGATATATTCCTCTTTTAAATATACTATTAGAATAAGACTTTTGTGATCCTGTGAGAAATTACCTGAAATTTATAATTTAAAGATTTTTCCTAAACCTATTCAAATTCTTGAGCCTAATGTTTTAATAGGCAAAACTTAAGAGAAGCAATATTTCAGCCATATTTCCTACACTTACATTTAAACTCTCTAAATATTTTAAATATTTAATTCACTTTAAATATAATTTTTAAAATTTCATATACATTATTAGAAGAAAAATAATGTTTTTAAAGTTTGCAATGGCATATTTTGGTGTTCACAAATAATATGTAACACAAGTAAAGGTATGCAAATGGCACATTTAATCAACTGTTGATTTCAGAATAACTGAAATATAAAGAGCAAATAAGGATCTCTTGATGACATCTGAGAATCTAATACTTCTAAGAATGTTGCACTTCACAAAAATAACAATGAAGCAAAATTCATAGTTATCAATCTGAGTACTGTCTCATAAATTAATAAGCAAATACCACCCAATACTGATAAACACAAATGTTTCCAATGTTACATAATATTTCTTTGGTTTGTTGCATTTTTTTTAAATTTTTTTGTGATTTTGCCTTCAGTCTGTTGTCCGGGCATTTTTTATAACAGTTTAATTAATATATCATACAATTCACTCATTTAAAGTGCACAATTCAATGTTTTGCTATATTCACAGTTATACAACTGTCACTGTAATCAGTTTTGGGATATTTTCATGCCCCAAAAGAAAGGTCATACTCTTAGTCATGACCTGTCATTTCCCCACAACCTCTTCTGAGCTATAGGCAACCACTAATTTATTTTCTGTTTATATTTATTTGCTTTGTCTGGACATTTCATATGAAAGAAATCACAGGATTTCTGACTGTGACTGACCTCTTTCACTTGGCATGATGTTTTCAAAGTTCACCAACATTGTAGCATGTACAGATACTTCATTTTGTTTTATTGCCAAATAATATTCTATTTTATGGGTATACCACATATTATTTATCTATTATGTGCTGATGGATATTTGAGTTGTTTTGACTTTTTGACTATTGCGAATAGTTCTTCCATGAACAAAATTTTGTTTAGGCATATGTTTTCATTTGTCTTAACTATACACCAAAGAGTGAACTGTTTTGTTTTCTGAAAAGAGAAGAATGCTTTGCTAAACGGATCGCTTTTGTATCTTATATTCATCATGTAATTTTTATTTTATTAACAGCTTGAACAAAACAACTACTTTTTGAGACAACACTATATTTTGTTCTTGTGATATCTGTTAGACATAATTTCAAATGATAACTTTTGCTTTTCATTTTATAAATACCACCAGTATCGGAACTCACATAAATAGTGGCTTACCTTCTATTTTCATTTGAGACCCCGTTTAAAAAGTAAGTTAAGTAAGCTGATATCCAACCTGACATTTTTTCTCTAAATGGAAATATTTGGTCATTTAAAATTTTAATATGTGGCTAAGAAACTGAGAGAGTATGAAATGTCATGTGAGAATTCTTTCAAGTCTACCTATCTTAACTTGTAATAAATGCCTTTCTTCTGTGTGGCAAGCAATTGAAATGTTATCCATCAGTATTCTGTTTCAATTCAGTAGAAATGAAAAATGCCTGATGTCACTGTCAAACATACTCAGGAAGATTTGATGAGCAAGCCCATAGGAAAACTGTCTTTTCTCAGCAATGCTCTGATGATTGGCACAATTTGTGTGCAGATGTTTTCCTTTAATTTACAATTCTGATATTCAGAGAAGAACTTACCTTTTTCAGATGATGTATCCGTAATATAGCAAGGGAATTCATCACTAAAAAATTATGACATATACAAGAGCTTTGAGGTGCCTTTAGAGACCAACTATAGCTCTAGAACCAGTGTCCCTCTTTGCTTGTTTATAGATCCACTGATTTCACAATCCACACCATGGAGTACATATTAGATTTCAAATATGGAGGGAATGCTGTTAATATTTTTTTACAATCCAATAAGAAAATTATTTTAGCACAATCCTAGGAATTAGGACTTTTATAGTGACAAACTATATTAGATGTGGCATATTAGAGATAAGAAAGATAAGAGAGAAAAAAAAAGCACACATGAATACAAATTAACATTTAACCTAACTGAAGTTTAAACCAAAGTTCGATGCACTAGAAACGCCTTTCTTTTGCCAAAAATATCTTAGTGTGGCTTCTAGGTGTAAATCAGAATTTTACCAAGGTCATATGCAATCCACAATTCCTGGTCCATTATGAAGTTGTTTTGGTGAGCTGATCAAAGTGTACGTGTTTTCTCTACCCAAAGAACCATTAAGAAGAGAATGATGCACTAAACTGCCAAAGAAATGCTGCTGATTCCTAGTGTGGGACTGAGTTTGTGTGATCAAAATTAAATTCCTTGGTAGTACACAAATAAACAACCTAACCTTACACTTTAATGGAACTAGATAAGGAACAATAAATAAAATCCAAAACCAGCAGAAGGAAGGAAATCATAAAGATTAGAGAAGAAATAAATGATATAGAAACTAAAAAGTCAATAGAATAGATCAGTGAAAATAGGAGCTGGTTCTTTGAAAAGAGCAACAAAATTGACCAACTTCCAGTTAGATACATTAAAAAGAAAGAGAGAGAGAGAGAGAAGGAACTCAAACATAATCACAAATGAAGGAGAAATAACAAGCAACACAATGGAAATACAGTTATAAAATAATATTATGCAAAACTATATGCCAAAAAATTAGACAACCTAAAAGAAATGGATAAATTCCTAGAAACCTAATCTAGAAACTGAAGTAAGAAGACAAAAAATTTAAAAAGACTGATTACCAGAAAGAGGGTGAATCACTGGGACACCTGGGTGGCTCAATTGAGCTGAGTGTTTACTTTGGCTCACGTCATTATCTCATGGTTCATGATTTGCCAGCTCCACATAGGGCTTGCTGCTATCAGCATGGAGCCCATTTTGGATCCTCTGCCCCCCTCTCTCTCTGTCCTTCCCATGATTGAGCTCTCTCTCTCTAAAAAATAAATAAACATTTAAAAACAGAGAGAGAGAGAGAGAGAGAGAGAGAGAGAGAGAATCAGTGATCAAAAAACTCGAACAAACAAAAGTCCAGGACCAGCTGATTTCATAGATGAATGCTACCAAACATTTAGAGAAGAGTTAATAACTATTCTACTTGAACTATTCCAAAAAAATAGAATAAAAACTTCAAAATTTGTTCATGAGACCAACATTACCCTGATACCAGAACCAGATGAAGACATTACAGCAAAAGAAAATTACAGGCCAATATCTCTGATGAACATAACTGCAAAAACCTTCAACAGAATATTAGCAAACTGAATCCAACAAAACATTAAAAAAATCATTCACCATGATCAAGTCGGATTTATTCCTGATATTCAAGGGGGTCTGATATTTTCAAATCAATATGATAAATCATATCAACAAGCAAAAGAACAAAATGCATATGACTGTTTCAAGAAATGCAGAAAAAGCATTTGACAAAGGACAATGTCCATTCATGATAAAATCCCTCAACAAAGCAGATTTAGAGGGAACATACCTCAACATAATAAAGGCCATATGTCAAAAACCCACAGCTAATACCGTACTCAATGGGGAAAAACAGAACTTTCTCCCTAATGTAAGGAACAAGACAAGGATCTCTATTCTCACCACTTTTATTCAACATAGTGCTGGAAGTCCTAGACCCAGCAATCAGACAAGAGAAATAAATAAAAGGCATCCAAATTGGTAAGGAAGAATTAAAACTATTTGCAGATGTCATAATATTATATATAGAAAATCCTAAAGACTCCACTAAGAAACTACTAGGACTGATAAATGAATTCAGGAGAATACAAAATTAATGTGCTGAAATCTGTTCCATTTCTACAAACTAGTAAGAAGAAAAGAGAAATTAACAAAACAATCTTCTTTACAATTGCACCAAAAAATAATAAGATACCTAGAAATAAACCTAACCAAAGGGAGGAAAGACCTGTACTCTGAAGACTCTAAAATATTGATGAAAGAAAATGAACACGACACAAAGAAATGAAAAGATATTCTATGCATATGGATTGAAGCAACAAATATTGTTAAAATGTCTACACTACCAAAAGTGTAAAATAAATTTAATAAGTAGAAAATAAATTTAACGCAATCATTCTCAAAAACTCCACAGAATTTTTCACAGAACTAGAACAAGCAATCCTAAAATTTATATGGAACCACAGAAGACCCCAAATAGTCAAATCAATTTTGAAAAAGAAAGCAAAACTCAATGCATTACAATTCTAGACTTCAAGTTATATTACAAAGCTATAGTAATCAAAACCACTTAGTATGGACAACACATAGACACAGAGATCAATGAAACAGAAAAGAAAACCCAGAAATAAACCCACAATTATATGGTCAGTTAATCTTCAACAAAAATGGAAACATTATCCAATGGCAAAAAGACAGTCTTTTCAATAAATGATGCTGGGAAATCTTGTCAGCTACATGCAAAACAATGACACTAAACTACTCTCTTATACAATACACAAAAACAAATTCAAAATGGATTAAATACCTAAATATGAGACAAGAAACAATTAAAATCTTAAAAGACAGCACAGGCAGCAATCTCTCTGATATCAGCCATAGCAACATTTTTCTAGATATGTCTTCCAAGGCAAGGGAAACAAAAGAAAACATAAACCACTGGGATACATCAAAATAAAAAGCTTCTGTAGAGTGAAGGAAATAATCAACAAAACCAAAAGACAACCTACTGAGTAGGAGAAGATATTTGCAAATGACATTTCCGATAAATGTTTGGTATCCAAAACACCAACCAAGAACATATAAAACTCAACACCCCAAAAACAAATAATCCAATTAAAATGTAAGCAGAAGACATGAACAGGTATGTCTCCAAAACAGATATCCAGATGGCCAACTGACACATGAAAAGATGCTCCATGTCTCTCATCATCAGGGAAACACAAATCAAAACTACACTGAGATATTACCTCACACCTGTCAGAATGGCTAAAATCAATAACATGGGGGAACATACCTCAACATAATAAAGGCCATATGTCAAAAACCCACAGCTAATACCGTACTCAATGGGGAAAAACAGAACTTTCCAATAGGTGTTGGGGAGGATGTGGAGAAACAGGAACCGTCTTGCATTATGGGTGGGAATCCAAACTGGTGCAGCCACTGTGGAAAACAGTATGGAAATTCCTCAAAAAGTTAAAAATAGAACTACTTTATGATCCAGCAATGGCACTACTGGGCATTTACACAAAAAAATACAAAAACACTAATTCAAAGGGTTTTTTGCACCATTATTTCAATAGCCAAACTATAGAGGCAGCCCACGTGTACACTGATAGATGAATGACTAAAGAAAATGAATGGAATATTATTTAGCCATAAAAAAGAATGAGACTTTGTCCTTTGCAACTACATGGATGGAGCTAGAGAGTATAATGTTAAGTGAAAAAGTGAGTCAGAGAAAGGCAAATAACATGATTTCACTCACATGTGGAATTTAGGAAATAAAACAAATGAGCAAAAGAAAAAAAAGGAAGGAAAGAGAGAGAGACAAATCAAGAAACAGACCCTTAATTATAGAGTTTGTTACTGATGGTTACCAGAGGAGAGGTGGGTGTGGGCATAAATAAAACAGGTGATGGGGATAAAGAGGGCACTTGTCAAGATGAGCACCAGGTGTTGTATGGAATTGTTGAATCACTGTATTGTACACCTGAAATTAGCATGACACTGTATGTTAACTATATGGGACTTAAAATTTTAAAAAATCCTTGGTAGCACAAATAATGGCTACTAGTTAGCATATTATAAATGGTAACTATAATTAAGTTAGTTATTTATATATACTTTTTATTAAAGTAATAAAGTATTATTGCTTTTATCAGTTTATTTAGAAATATAACACATTTCTTTTTTGAATTTTTTTTTAAAAAACTGCCTAGATGACTCAGTATAACAATTGTTGTGCAATGTATTAAAACAAATCTGCATACTTTAAGTCATGAGACAAGTATTCTTACTTTAGTCATGTCCCCCTAAAAGAACTTCAGCCTTGAGAAATCTATTCAATGTGTGAGTTTCTGTTCTCTCAACTCTAAAATGAAAGCTCTGGCTACCAGTTGACCCCTAAGGTCCTATGCAAATGTGATATGCTCCCATTACAGGGAACAGCATGGAATAAAAACGGATGGTATGCCAGTCACATTAAGATTTGATCATAGAATTGCATTTTGGACTGTATATTAACAACTTCTGCATAAGATGTTGAAGGGAATGAAAATGGACTGACATACTAGGAATCCCCACAGAGGGCAATGGTCATAGTTAACATGTGACTGAATTGTTTGGTGGTTGTAGTTCAAAAAGCAGTGCTATGGCAGCAGAAGTTGTTGCTAAATATAGTGTCTCAAAAACATATTCTCCAAATAGTTTCCTGTAACTATAGGTACCCCTGCATTCTTCCATTTAAAAAAAAGAGAATCTTGAGGCTCCTGGGTGTCTTGGTTAAGCATCCAACTTTGGCTCAGGTCATGATCTCAGGATTCATGGGTTCCAGCCCTGCATTGGGCTCTCTGCTGTTCGTGGAGAGCTTGTTTCAGATCTTCTGTCTCCCTCTCTTTCTGCCCCGCCCCCACTAGCACTCTGTCCCACTCCCTCCACCCCCTCTCTCTCAAAAATAAAATAAACATTTAAAAATAAATTAATTAAAATAAATTTTAAAAAAGAGACTCTGATTTGCACTAGTATGACCTAAATTGATTCTCAAATTAGTTAACAAGTATGGCTTTGGCAGAAAAACAGACAATCCAAAACAGATACTGGTTGACTATTAGGCCTACATTCACACCCTTTTCAGGAACTTTCTGTCATCATGTGGTGTGGTTCATAGTTATGAGTGTCTAGTAGCTTAAGAAACAATGGAACTTTTTCTTTTCCCCATTTTTGTTGAGTTTTGAAGAATGAAAAGTTCTTCCATTTAATTCTTAGATAACGTAGGAACCTGATTTACATTTTGCCATAACTGCATTTACTTTGTCATCTCTCTTTCTAAAATTCCTTTGGTCCTCAGGATGTTCAGGAGCTAGACAGCAACAATGTGAATATGCCCTCAGGATTTCTGTGGTGGACTGGAATACAGGTGTAACTGTAGTGACCAGGGATGGGAGCAGAAAGCATTAACGATTTTACCTACATAACTTACATATACAATGTGACAGTGTCTTGTTAGATACTTCTGAGTTTATGTCAAGTTAGGCAGAAGAGCTCTGAACTCCAAACAGTTTTCAAACCCTATTAAGGGCTGCTGTGTTTGTGCAGATTCTTGACTTCACAAGGACAGCACATCTAAGGAGACACCACTCATGTCATAGCCATCATAGATGTAGAGACTACATCACAACTTTCCTGAAGGTGGCAGTGAAGTATGTTTTTCTTTTAAAATATATATTCATATTCTGGTAATTTTTTGAAAGATGAGAGTAACTTGGGAAAAGGGAGCTCTTTTTATTTTTCTTATTTGTACAAAGATACCATATGGAGTACAAGTGGCCCTGCATTTCAAATCTACTATTTTCAAGCACCAAATCTTTTAGATCATTTTTTTTAACTTTCTTGAAACTTATTTTTGTCCTTGGTTAAGAAAGAGAATTAATGTTCTTATAGATTTATTTGAAGCTTAAGTCATATTGCCTGTACACATTAAGTACTCCATAAATGGCATTATAATCTGGTGTTGATAATAAACAGTGCTAGGCTTGTTACCATTTTGTGAGAATTAAGGCAAGATTCTCTTCTATCATTGGGACACACTGCCAAAAAGGAGGCATTCTTCTTCAATGTCACATAGAGGTAGTAACATCTGCCATCATGAAGGTCAAGGTCGACTGTCCCAGAATTGTAGGAGATGATTATTATAGAATATGCATTAAAAGTATCCCTTTCACGGGGCGCCTGGGTGGCGCAGTCGGTTAAGCGTCCGACTTCAGCCAGGTCACGGTCTCGCGGTCCGTGAGTTCGAGCCCCGCGTCAGGCTCTGGGCTGATGGCTCAGAGCCTGGAACCTGTTTCCAATTCTGTGTCTCCCTCTCTCTCTGCCCCTCCCCCGTTCATGCTCTGTCTCTCTCTGTCCCAAAAATAAATAAACGTTGAAAAAAAAATTAAAAAAAAAAAAAGTATCCCTTTCAGAAATAGGAAGGACACAACTGGAGTTAGGCAATGGTAGAGACAGAAGTACAACATGACTTAGGAATATCTGAGATAGCCCAAGTAGAGAAAATCCATGAAGGCATTACAATAAAAGAGGAGAACCTCAAAATTAAAATGGCACATGGGTTTCGGGGCACTGTAAATTGGGGTACTTTGAATATGTGGCTCATTTGGTCTCTCAAGCTAAAGAGTTGAGTATATTTAGCAACATTTAACAAATTCCAGTTATCTTCCCCCTTTCAATTGGACCTTAGTGACCCATTAGCAATGCGTAGCACAGGCTGACTGGGGATGCCTAAACTTGAATAATGATTTGCAGCAATGGCATCAGGATGAATAAAATGGTGAAAAATAAATATTATAAAAAAGTAATTAAAAAATAATTTCTACAGAGGATCTCACATTAAACACATGGAAAGGCCTTAATTCAGCCATTGCTTTCATTTGCATATTTAATTTTCCTTGGGAAATGCCATGGGTTCAGCTCATTAACTACTACATGACACAAATGCACAAATGCACAATCCTGAACTTTCTTTCCTTTCTTTGATGCCTCTTCCACTTACCCCCAAGGACAAGGGAAGAAAAAGTAGCTAATTTTCTCATTAAAAGGGAATGTAGGTAAAAATTATAACTAATTCCAGTCATTTGAGAAATGATCAGATCTCAGTATGCAGAGTATCTTGATAAATCAAGACAAAGTCATTAAAATTATTGTAAAAAAATCATTTGAGAAACATATCTTTAGACACATTCATTGCATTAGTCTCTAGGTACTTTTATAATCTAACAGAAAGCTGTAGTAGATAAAGGTATGGATTTTAAGCCTATAAAATTCACTCTTGTATATCATATACCTACTGAATTGATTGAAACACACATATATTGCATATGGCATAAGCGTAGAAACTCTTCCCATGGTTTTAAATAGTATGCTTAATCCTTTCCAAGTTAGGGATGGGAACTGCATAAATTCTAGCTGTTGGCCAGATAACCAGGAGTATCTCTACTCTTCTTTGAGTGCACAAGCTGTACTAAGTTCAGTCGAATCAAAATCTAAATGTAAGAGTGCCTGGATGGCTTAGTCAGTTAAGATCCAACTTTGGCTCAGGTCATGATCTCACAGTTCATGAGTTCAAGCCCCACGTTGGGCTCTGTGCTGACAGCTTAGAGCCTAAAGCCTCTTCAGATTCTTTATCTCCTTTTCTCTCTGTCCCTTCTCTACTTGCACTCTATCTCTCTCTCAAAAATATATAACCATTAAAGAAAAGAATCTAAATGTAATGTAAAAATATACCAATGGGATATAGTTAATAAAGAGTAATCAAATTATATAGCCCTTGATTCTTTCAGCATAGTGCATCCAAAAGGTGAGCACAGGAGAAGGACAGAAATGGAAAGGAAGTACCAAAGGGCCATCCACCAACCTGGTGCCATCCAAAGGCCTTGGTTTCACTGAGTTCCTATTCCTTTTATACATGAAACATCGTTTAATATTTCACACAGTGTCACTCTCAAATTTTACAAACATGACCTCTTGGAGCAATTTATTTAAATCTTAAAAAGCAACAATAACAGCTTAAATCATAAACACATTGGCCAATATAAAATACAAATATTTCTATTATTTCAAAATTGGATTTTGGCATAAGTCCCAGAGATTTAATGCAATACATTTTCCATAGTTTGTTCTACTAGATAGTTCTTCATAGCAAATTAACTTGATTATAACTGTCATCATTGATATGTATACTTTTAAAAAAATATGGCAGAAGTTTAAATACTGTCTGGTGCCTTTATCATAAATCAGTTTTTTTACATATTTTTTCTAATGTAATCTTCCAAAAAAGTTCACAATTTCAAAAGGCAGAAGACAACAATGATTAATAGCCCTCCTCTGAAGTCAGCCTGGGCTCTCTATACTATGGCCAAGGACTTTAAGGAAATCCTTTTATTTCTCTAGTCACAAGTTTTCTTAATTGTAGATTGGAAATAATCACAGAACCTAACATATGAGGTTGTTGTAAGTTTAAATGAGATAATTATATAAACTGATTAGCTGAGTATCTGATAAGGAATGTTTAATACCTGCTAGCTTATATAATAATAATGGAGACCTAAAATCCTCTGGCTCATATACAAATGCTGCTATTTGAGTTTGCTTAATATAGTCTTCATGGTAATAATTTGTTTTTGATATAGTTACATATAGATCTCCACTTGCTATGTTTTTATGAATTTTAGAGACAGAGGGAGAGAACAAGTGCAGGGGAAAGGGGCAGGAGGAGAGACAGAATTCAAATCCCGATATAGGGCTCAATCCCATAACCTTGGGATCATGACATGAATTGAAATCAGTCAGACACTCAACTGACTGCACCACCCAGGTGCCCCTCCACTCACTTTTTGAGATTTTCTTTATCTTTCTAGAACAAAGAATCAGAACCAATTTCTGAGAGTTTCAAGGTCAAAAACTTACATGGAAATGTTTCTGCTTTCTTCATTTTTAAAAGGACCAAAGAAAGTGTGAAACAAAGAGTCTAACTTCATTTTTTGATGTTTTACAGCTAGAAGCTTTCAGCCTCACAACTTTCTGGTCCACTTCTTCTCCAATCTCGAGAAGCAGCAAAGAATAGGCCAAGGAGTCCCCTCCTTTGATCACACAAGCCCTGGCCGACAAATGTGGTAACACTGATGCTGACCTTACTCCCTAACCACAGTGAAAACCCAGGCTCATCTCCTTTTCCTGCTCTCCCAAGCCATTTTTGGGCCAACCTCAGACACATGCCTTGCTCTATCCCAAAACCTCATCATGCAGGTAATAAATCTTTTTACACCCTCTGGGTTGTGTGTGTCATCAGTCCTGACACCTGAGCCAAATTTTGTCAGGGGGATGCATCCTGTGTCTAATGAGTGCCCACACAGCGAGTACATTCAAGTATAAAGTCTGACTGAGTCAATTTGCAGGTTATTTTCAATTACTTAAATGACTGAAATTCAAGTAATTTGTGCTAGCAATCTTTTGTGATCAATTTTATAAGAGAGATCTCCAGAAAATTATGCTTCAAAAAGCCTATATTTCTTATACATAATGCATTAAAACAAATTTTGGGAACAAACATGGACAAGAATTTTTATTTAAGCTAGTCTCACAACATACACATGGCAGACGGCCATTTTGTACAACAAATAAAAACATAGATTATTTTAGTGGCTTTATTTGAAGTTTTGTTCTCTTTTGGCCATAATCAAATGCAGGAATAGGCATTATATATAAGAAAATTATTTAAAATAGCATCCTAGACAGATACCATATGGTTTCACTCTTATGTGGATCCTGAGAAACTTAACAGGAACCCATGGGGGAGGGGAAGGAAAAAAAAAAAAAAAAGAGGTTAGAGTGGGAGAGAGCCAAAGCATAAGAGACTGTTGAGAACTGAGAACAAACTGAGGGTTGATGGGGGGTGGGAGGGAGGAGAGGGTGGGTGATGGGTATTGAGGAGGGCACCTTTTGGGATGAGCACTGGGTGTTGTATGGAAACCAATTTGACAATAAATTTCATATATAAATAAAAAAAATAAAAAAAAATAAAATAGCATCCTAAAACAAAAGGTATACAGGGCTTATAGGATAATGTATGTCCTACCATATGTTTCCCACCTAATCATACCCAGGCACAAATTTTTACTAATTTTCCCAAAGGGACATTACTTAAATTAATTTGATGTATAAAATTTTGATTCTCCAAAGTTTTAGGAATCCATGTATTGTTAAAGGTGAGATGTACTTCCATATTCTCACATTTTTAAAATTGAGAGGAAAAACATAATTTTATATACACAAAGCTTTTTTGTAAATTACAAATTTAAAAATAAAAGTGTTAGTATATTTACACATATCATTGTAATGGGAATAAAAAGAGCTCTAAATTTGTAATGGACAAGAAAGTGATATATGATATTTAATTAAACTCCAAACCATTTGTTGAGTGCCTCCACTATGCAAAGCTCTGTGTTATGGTGGCTATGGGAGTGAGAAATGGGAAGGGGCTTGATTCCAAGGAAGCTAAAATGACTGTGGAGCAGCCCTACATCACTCCAGGTGCAATTCCTTACTCACACTGTACTGTCGATTCCATCCCTACTGATTCAACTAAAACACACTCTTTGGTGATATTTGTATATTCTATATATCCTAGCCTCACATTCAAAGAATCACCTACAAAGTGGAGTTAAATGAAATCTGCAAGGAGATCAGGTACCCAGTACTCAGGTACCATGTCTTACAGGTACTTTAAAGGTGCATTTTGATCAGCTTGTAGACCCTAGCTGCAAATACAAAGTTACCAGAAAACATATAGGAGAAAATAATTTAACACCCTTTTATCCCTTATATTAGATTTATGTTTCATCGGTGTAGTGTAGATAGAAGAGTTGATGTGCATCCTCAATATGAAAACACAGGCTTCCTGGGAGCACTGTATACAAATGAAGTGTCTCAGAGGTTGAGGGACAGTTTGAGGTTAGCAGAGTCAAGAGCTCAGGGTTGCTCCACTACATTTCCTCTTCAAGCACATAGCTTCTGGCTTCATTTGCCAATCATTCCATTCAAAAATATATGTAAACTTGTGTCTTGTCTTCATGCATGGAAAAAGGTTTTACTATAACTTTTTGATTCAGTCCTCACTCATCCTTGGATATTCAATCATTATTCTCACCATTCTCCAATGTGTTCCCCCACTCTGGCTAGTAGTAAGGACATATAACAAATTTATATCAAGGGCATATGGTCATCCGTATGTAATAAAGCTTAAGTGATTTTCTTAAATGTAGAAACTGAAGAAAAAGATGGTACTGTTTCATGAAAGCAGATGTACTTTTTAACTATAATTGATATAATATTTTGGTAATTTAAGAAATAAAACAGAAATAAATGACATCTTTTGCCCCTAGACCTTTCCTAGTCCATAAGACTTTAATTACAAGTCTCTCAAATGATTTCTTGGTCTCTCTCTCTCTCTCTTCTTTGTTCTAATCTTCCTTTCTGCTATTTCTGCATTCCCACAATATCACTTTAATATGTAGATAAAGCCTATAGAATATTACCTAAACTCTTTTGCTGAATATCACTGTCTTACTCAAGCTATTCCCAAGTGACTGCTTAATCTTCATTACATGTTCTAAACTATTTATTAGGTATTTACTCTGTGCCAGACACTGTACTAGCTGGTGGATATACAGTGTGAAACTAAGGGAAAAAGCCTTTGCTCAGAAGACATATACTAAACTATGCTAAAGTTTTGGAAAATATAAGTAGTCCCCAAAAGCCATAGTCAAGAGTCATGAGTAACATTGATTTGTTGCTTTCATAATTTTATTCCTATACCTTTTTCTAGGAATGGCCTCTTGTCTTCACCTGTACAAATTCTTATCATCTTCTGAAGCCCAGTGGGAACTCTCCATCCTATCCACAATCCTCCTGTTGACCACATCTGACCATATCTTTCATCCTGAACATTCAGTTTTTTTAAATCCCAGATCTAGTGTCTTATGATATTATGAGAATATGAACTGCATTCTATATTTGATACAAATTTTATGGGTATGTATACGTTGGTTATGATGAACACTCTACAGACATAACTGAGGGAGTCAAATGAATCAGGAGGTCCATCTTAGAAAGCCTAGAATTTCTTTTCTTATTTTTACCATTTTCCCCAGGATTTGTTTTTCTTTCAGAATTACATAGATTTTTGTAAATGAAGAGTAAATTTAGCTAAATCCACTAGTGATTGATTGATTATCTGAAGTTGAATTAGTTCCCAATTTTCCGAAACATAGCGAAGAAGATGAAAAGGGATGAAATGGGAGAAAATATATACATATTTGAAGATGCCTAAAAACATACAGCAATGCCAACAGGTACATGAAAAACTTCTCAATATCACTAATCATCAGGAAAATGCAAATCAAAACCACAATGAGATATCACGTCACACCTGTTAGAATAAGTAGCATCAAAAATAGAACAGATAAATGCTGGCAAGGATGTGGAGAAAAAAGAAAATCTTGTGCACTATGGGAGGAATGCAAAATTGGTGCAGCCACTATGGACAACAGTATAAAGGATCCTCAAAAAATTAAAAATAAAACTACCATTTAATCCAGAAGTTCCACTTCTTGAGAATATATCTTAAGGAAATGCGAACACTATGTTGAAGAGACATGTGTGCCTCCATGTTCATAGAAGCATTATTTAAAATAGCCAAGACATGGAAACAACCTTAATGTTCATAAGCAAATGAATGGGTAAAGAAGTTGTGGGATAGATAGATACATACATGATAGATAGATAGATAGATAGATAGATGATAGATAGATAGATAGAATGAAATATTATTTGCCCATAAACAAAGAAGGAATCTTGCCATATGTGACAACATAAATGGACTTGAGGGCATTATGTTAAGTTAAATAAGTCAGAGAAAGTCAAAGATAAATAAGTCAGACTTAGGAAAAATAATCTGAAAAAAAAAAAACCTCATACAGATAGAAATCAGATTTGTAGTTACCCAGGGGGAGTTAGGAAAAGGGAAATTACAAGAAAGTGGACAAAAGGTACACGTTTCCAGTTATGCGATAAATAAATACTAGGTATATAATGCACAACATGATGACCATCGTTAAAATTATATATGGTATATATCAAAGTTGTTAAGAGAATAAATCCTATGAGTTTTATCATGAGAAGTACTCATTATTTTTAAAAATTTTTAATGTTTATTTCTTTTCGAGAGAGAGAGACAGAGCATGGGGGGAGGGGGGAGCAGAGACAGGAGACACAGAATCTGAAGCAGGCTCCAGGCTCTGAGCTGTCAGCACAGAGCCTGATATGGGGCTCGAACCCACAAACTGTGTGATGATTACTGAGCCAAAGTCAGATGCTGAAACGACTGAGCCACCCAGGTGCTCCAGAAGGACTCTTTTTACTTTTTTTCTTTTTTGGTATTTCTATGAGATGATAATCGTGATAGTCATTTTATTATATATGGAAATAAAAACATGTGATACACCTTAAACTTACATAGTGCTATATATCAACTATATCTCAACAAAACTAAAATAAATAGAGCAAGTCTCCACCAATTGCAGAATAATTATAACAGTAAGAATAAGTTCAGAATAATTAAAATGATAGAACTTTAAAAGTTAAGGTCTACAGTTCTCAAACTTTAGTGTGTTTTAGAATCACCTAGAGATCCTGATGATTTGGCCCAAAAGCCCTCATTTAGTAAGTCTGGGTATGGTCTAAAAATGCATTTTTAATTTTTTTTTTTTTTTAATTTGTTCACTTTTGAGAAACAGAGTGAATGGAGGAGGGGAAGAGAGACAGGGAGACACAGAATCTGAGGCAGGCTTCAGGCTCTGAGCCTTCAGCACAGGGCTCGAAGCAGGGCTCAAACTCACCAGCTACAAGATCATGACCTGAGCTGAAGTTGGAAGCTTAACCGACTGAGCTACTCAGGTGCCCCTAAAACACATTTCTAACAAATTCTCAGATGATACTGATGCTGGTGGTTCAGGGATCATATCCAAAAACCAATGACCCAAAAACAACAACAGTAACAACAACAACAACAACAATAACAACAACAACAACAACAGCAAAACAAATACTACAAATAAAAGTTAGTACACTTGTCTGATGGTTTTTGTTTCATTTATGGTACTCTCATTTTCGCAAGAAAACAGTAAACTCCTTAAACTTTTATATCTCCAAGAACAGTATTCTATAGTTAGAGGGAATCAAGATAATCTGTGGGATTTTTTTTCATAAAATAAGTTATAAGCCAGGGGATTCTGGTAGATTCACCTTGAAGAGAAAATATTCTCTTATATTACTTACCCACTTTCCTATATTATATGTTAAGCATTTTACTGTTTCTGTATCTTTTTAATATTATGATATCCATATTTCCTAGGATGGTCCTTCAGTCTGCCAACCCTCAGGACTGATTAATGGGGTACAAAATCTGAAAGGGTCATATGTATATATGAATTTATAAAAACTGCCAAAACTTCTGAAAATGATTCAAAACAAGTCAGGAATAATAGTGGTTGAAGTTACTCAGACATTGAAGTACATACTTAGTGGGAAATAATGGCTAGTTTAGATGCTGTTAATTCTAAGCAAATATTCATACCAATATTCTTTTTTTTCAGTTGAATTCATTTACTATGTCTTGAAATAATGGTATTTAAAAATTAAGGCTTTTTGTTATATTTCACACACTTACAAGATGAAACAGGTAAGAGGAAGCCAACACTGCATACATGCTTTGTTTTATTGTAATTTCTAAATCTTCCCTAATATTCCATAGTGAGAGTTGCTTGTGAGAATCCACTCACAAAGAAACAGTGGCTGAAGGGAATGAAGATTCAAACCATGGTTCATTTTAGATTATGTATTTTCTTTTACTTATGATACTTAAAAATTTGGATGAAATCCAAACTCAATTTTAGAATCCATAGATGTGCAAAATTTAGCCTGAGCTAGTCATCGACCATACATATGTAACAAGTTCTGCTATTTTATACTAAAATTGTTAAATCCTTCATAATACTTAGAATTAAAATGACTATCATATGAAAACTCATCCTCATTAAATTTTGAACAAACCTGTTTAACACTTACTAAAGGTCAGGATAACAATTTAAAAAATGACTCAAAAGATTTTTTAAGTGAACATTCTGAAGTTTTCCAGAACAAGGATCAGTATTCCATTGCATTTTTAATATAATATAAACTATTTTAGAATTATTTAATACTTTGACACTTCTGAGTAAGTCTTTTATGCTAACATAATTACAATGATATTAGGGTTCTAAGCAATTAAAATAAATAATCAAAAATTTGCAAAATAAGCCTTTTTAGGAAATGTTGAAAGAATCAAGTAATTTAACTGATAGGTAATGTTAGGCAGATGAGGAGACATTAAATAAGCCCATGGAAGCAATAATTAAAAGATCACAGATTTCAAATCTGGCAGAAATGGTTTTGAATACTGACTCTAATACTTATTGGCCTTATAATTTATGGAAATTACTTAATATCCTTTAATCTCTAAAATGAAAGTGATGACAGTTTACTTATATGATCAGTTATTAACTAAAGTGACTAAGCACAGTTTGACTAATAGTGGATACTGACTTATTTTTTAAGAATGAATTTAATTACTCTATATAAAGTTTCATGTGGACTATGATTTAAATAAATAAACAAAATAAAAAGAAACAAAACTACTTTGCCACCCTAGATGAGCCTTCAGACTCATCTATAAAATGTAGGAATTGAATTAGATGATTCCCAAGGGCACTTATGTATTATTATTCTATCATATTCTAAATAGCTGCTGTAAGAAATTCTAAATTCAAATGATTTTAAGATTCTGTAACAGATAGATTACCCTAATGTTAGCTAAGAAAGGTCTGGAGGCTGTGGTTCTAAAAGCTGGCTATACATTAAAATTGGTTGAGTGCCTTTAAAAAATACTGACTCCAAAAATCAGATCAGAATGTTTGTAGAGACATCCTGAGTACCAAAGATCCTTTACAGTAGTACGATAATTCCAATGGTAATCAGGGTTGTGAACCACCACCTTGAAGTAAAGTTGTAAGTAATTTATATGTAAGGGAAGTTAACAGCATAATCAGCAGGAATCCTGTTCCATTTCCCAAACTAAAGACTCTCTGATAGAGGTGAGCCTCACAAAACCGTTTATTCAATTTTCTCATCCAAAATCTATTCTCTTAATTCCATCTGTCTGGAACTAACTCAGTTTGCCCATAATTGAATACATTTCATTCATTAATATTTCTTATTTAGCATTATTTTCATGTTAAAGAAACCTCTGTTCTCTAATTTCCCAAGATCAAAATCACAGAATGAAATTTAAGACTTTTTCTTGTATCACAAAACATCTATATGTACACACACACACACACACACACACACACACACACACACACACATTCAATCTATCAATTTATATTTCACTTTTAAAAGTCACTTATTCAACAAAGTTCCCCTCTGCCCCCACCACCACCTCTGACTTCCTTAAAATGAGGTTAGATGGTACAAAAATCCTGAACTCATCTCCTCCCATGGACACACCCAATATACTACTACATATGGAACAATTCTCTGTGAAAAACAACTAAAACCTAGCTGAACAGCTTCCTAGCAGGAAATGATAAGAGGGTCACATCATGGTGGGTAGGATAGGCTGAGACATGCTCTCATCACAAACCTCAACCCTGGCATGGTAACTCACAAATCCAGGAGCTTCTCCCCAAAGAGTAAAGGGTTCATATCCGACATCCAGGCACTTCAACCCCTAAGACTTGCACTGGAGAGATGAACCTCCAAAACACCTGGTTTTGAAAGCCAATGGAGCTTATACCCAGGAGACTCAAACAGCTAAATGGAACTGAGATATGCTCTAAAAGGGCTTGCACACATATCCCAGGGCCCAGCACAAAATCAGCAGTTTGAAAAGCATCTGGACTATATGAGAAGGAAACTCATTTGTTAACCTTAAAGAGTCTTCCAAAGTGGCAGGGGTGTGTTGGATATCTCCCTGGGGACAGAGGTGCTGGTGGGCATCATTTTTGCACTTTCCCTCTACCTTGACTGTAGCGGCAGACATGCAATGTCTGTGCTCTCCCACTGTCTTCTTGCTAAATCTGGCAGTTACATACATTTCCACATAGAAGACACTCCTTAATTGGCTATGGTGGCCAGAGGAGCTTGTGTTCCCGGGTTTCACAGGACTGTGACAATCAGAGAGACAGTTCTTGGCAGACTACCACCTCCAGGGCATTGCACAGACGGTAGACTAAAACACATCCCCAGTCTTTCTCTGTCAGAGGCCCATTTGCTTGTATTAGAACTGAAGCTGATGTGCAGGCTTCAGGTTTGTTATGCCTCTAAACACTACAAAAGTGTTCTCAGGGAATGTAGACAAGGAGACACCATCTTTGGGTTCCCCCCTACTATCACTAAACCTATAGTACCTCCAAGAAAGGAGCTTATATACAAATGTGGGGCCTTATTTTTCCAACTGTCACTCAAGAGGCACTTCCAGATCTGCTAATCTGAAGGGCAGCTAAGACTATGATTGTGGTCTTACATGCCTGCATATATTTGCAAACTTTACAAATAAGCAAATATTCGTAAAGCTGTATGAAGGTCCAGCTTCCTACCACCCTGTACCAAAGTGCTGACAGAGATCCTTCCCTTTGGAACACTGACAGGTCTTGACACACTCTCAACAAGGAGACCTATTAAAATAAATCAGGCTGTTTAAAAAATTACAAAGGTTTGGGGCACCTAAGTGGCTGTTGGTTAAGTGACTTCAGATCAGGTCATGATCTCACGGTTTGTGAGTTTGAGCCCCATTTCAGGCTCTGTGCTGACAGCTCAGAGCCTGGAGCCTGTTTCAGATTCTGTGTCTCCCACTCTCTCTCTGCCCCACCCTCTCTTGCACTCTGTCTCTCTCTTTCTTAAAAATAAACATTTAAAAAAAATCACAAAGTTTCAAGAGACAACAAAGAACTAAGGCAAGGTTGAATGATAAAGTTCATCTCCTACACAAGGACGCTTCTTCAAGATTGGAGAGGTAGTTGTTTTGCTTAAAACATAGAAATGATTACAGAGTCAAGTATATGAGGAAACAGATGAATATGTTCCAAATTTGAATTAAGATAAAACCTCAAGGGGAAAGTAAACTTAAAGAGATGGGATTGGTAATTTACCTGATAAAGAGTTCAAAGTACTGATTATGAAGATGTCCAAAGAACTTGGATGAATGGCTATACAAAATGAGCACTTCAACAAAGAGATAAAATAGATAAGAACAGTTCCAAAAAGAAGTCACAGGGCTAAAAAACACAATAACTAAACTCAAAACTACACTAAAGAGGTACAACAGCAGACTGAATGAAACAAAAGAAAGGATCAGGGACCTAGAAGGCAGGGCAATAGAAATCAACCAAGTAGAACTGAAAAAAAGAAAAAAAAAAGAATTAAAAAAAACATTTTTAATGTTTATTTATTTTTTGAGAGACAGAGCACCAGCAGGGGAGGAGCAGACAGACAGGAAGACAGAATTTGAGGAAGACTCCAGGCTCAGAGCTGTCAGCACATAGCCCAACACAGGGTTTGAACTCACAAGCTATGAGATCATGACCTGAGCCGAAGTCAGACACTTAACTGATCGAGACACCCAACCACCCCGAAAAAAATAATTTTGAAAAATGAAAGTAGCTTACCGAACCTATGGTAAATCATCAAGTGAGTAACATTTGCATTATAGGGGCTCTAGAAGGAGAAGAGAAAGTAAAAGAAGCCAAAAGCTTATTTAAAAAAGTCATAACTAAAAACTACTCTAACTTGGGGAAGGAAACATACATCTAGGTCCAGGAAGCCCTGAGAATTCTAAATAGAATGAACAAAAAGAATTCTACACTAAGGTACATTATAATTAAAGTATTAAAAAATTATGAGAGAATATTAAAAGCAGCAAGAGAAAATCAACTTGTTAAATATAAGTGAACTACATAAGACCATCAGTAGATTTTTCAGCAAAAATTTTGCAGGCAAGACGGGAAGGGCATGATATATTGAAAGTGCTGAGAGGAAAAAAAAAAAATCACCCAAGAATATTCTACCTGACAAAGTTTGCACTGAGAATTGCAGAAGAGATAAGGAGTTTTCCAGACAAGAAAAGCTAATGGTGTCCATCAACACTAAACTAGCTTTATAAGAAATATTAAAGGCATCGGGGCACCTGGGCACCTCAGTTGGTTGAGTGTCTAACTTCAGCTCAGATCATGATCTCATGGTTCGTGGGTTCGAACCCCGCATCAGGGTCTGTGGTGACAGGTCATAGCCTGGAGCCTGCTTCAGATTCTGTATCCCTCTCTCTCTGCCCCTCTCCTCACACTCTGTCTCTCTTTTTCTCTCAAAAATAAATAAACATTTAAAAAAATTTTTAAAGGAATGTTAAAGGGAAGTCTTTTAAAAAACATTTTTAAGTTTATTTTTTGTTTTGAGATGGGAGGGAGAGAATCCCAAGCAGGCTCTTTGTTGTCAGCGAAGAGCCCAATGTGGGGCTCATTGCCATGAACCATGAGATCATGACCTGTGCCACAATCAGGAGTCAGACACTTAACCAACTGAGCCACTCAGGTGCCCCCAAAGGGACTTCTTTAAGCTGAAAAGAGAAAGAAGGTGCTAATTAGTAGCAAGAAAACATGAAAAAATAAATCTTACTGGTAAAGGTAAACATAAAATTAAAGGTATTGAGTACATCACTTATAAAGCTAGTAAGAAGATTAAAAGACAAAAGTAGCAAAATTAACTATAACTACAACAATTAAAGGACACACAAACGAAAAGATATAGAATGTGACAGCGAAATATAAATATAAAAATGTAGAATTTTAGAATGTGTTCAAACTTAAGTTTCTATTTGCTTAAAATAGAGTGTTACATATAGAGCTATTGTAAGCCTCAAGGTAACCACAAAGCAAAAACCTACAGTGGGATACACAAAAGATAATGAGAAATAAACCTAAGAATAACACTAAAGAAAGTTATCAAACTACAAGGAAAGGGAGCAAGAGAAGAAGAAAGGAACAGAGAAAAATTCAAAATAACCAGAAAACAGTTAACAAAATGGCAATAAGTACATATCTATTAATAAGTATTTTAAATGTAAATGGACTAAATTCTCCAATCAAAAAATAGATTGGTTAAATGACTAAACAAAAAAAAAAAAACAAAAAAAAAAGAGTCATCCATATGCTGCCTATGAGAGATTCACTTCAGCTTGAAGGACATACAAACTGAAAGTGAAGGAATGGAAAAAATATGTTCCAAGTAAATGGAAACCAAAAGAAAACAGTGGTAGCTATATTTAGATTAGGCAAAATAGACTTCAAAACAAACACTTGAATAAAAGACAACTCAGGGTATTACATAATGATAAAGTGGTCAGGTCAACAAGAGGATATAAGAGTATAACATCTGTAAATATGCACCCAACATGCAACCCAAAATTGCCTTAATTTATAAGGCAAATGTCAGCAGACCTAAAAAGAGAAATAAATAGCAATATTGTAAGTAGGAGTTTTTCATACTTCACTTAACAGCAATGGGCATATCAACCAGACAGAATTTTAATAGAGGATTATGGGCCTCAAATAATACATAAGACCAGAGTGACATAACAGATAAATACAGAACATTCAACCCAAAAGCAGCAAAATATACATTCCTCTCTAGTGCATATGGAATATTCTGTAGGACAGATCATATGTTAGGACACAAATAAGCATCAGTGAATTTAAGAAGATTGGAATCATATCAACTGTCTTTTCTGACCACAATGGTATTTAACTAGAAGCCAGCTACAAGGAAACACTGGAAAATTCACAAATATGGAGACTAAACGACATTACTGAACTGATTGGGGTCACTGAAGAAATCAAAGGACACATAAAAAAAATACCTTGAGACAAATAAAAATGCTAATATACCAGTATCTATGGGATGCAGCAAAAGCAATTTTAAGACAGAAGTTCATAGTAATTTTTTCCTACCCCAAGAAGCAAGTAAAGTCCCAAATAAACAATCTAACCCTACATTTAAAGGAACTAGAAAAACAAGAACAAATGAAGACCAACATTAGTAGAAGGAAGGAAATAATAAAGATCAGAGCTGAAATAAATAAAATAGATTAAAAAGACAACAGAAAACATTAATAAAGCTAACAAGCTATTTTTTGGAAAGATAAAAAAATGATAAACCTTTATACTCATCAAGAAAAAAAAAGAGAGGGCTCAAAATAAAAATAGCTATGAAAAGAGGAGACATTACAGCCAATACCACAGAAACACAAAAGAAATTACAATGAGTAATTATAGGTCAACAGATTAGACAATGTAGAAAAAATGAATAAATTCCTAGAAACATACATTTTTCAAGACTGAATCATGAAAAAAATAGAAAATGTGAATAGATCAATTACTAGTAAGGAGATTGAATCAGCAATCAAAATTCTCCCAACAAACTAAAGTCCAGGACCAGATGGGTTCACTCATGAAATCTATCCAACATTCAAGGAAGTTTTAATGCCTATCCTTTCCAAACTCTTTCAAAACATAGAAGATGTGGTAACTCAAAATAATTTTAAGTAACCATCATTACTCTGATAATAGTACCAGACAAGGACACCACAAGAAATGAAAATTAGAGGTCAATATTCCTGATGAACATAGATGCAAAATCCTCAACAAATATTAGCAAGCTGAATTCAACAATAAATTAACAGAATCAAAAACTATAATCAAGTGAGATTATTCCAGGGATGAAAGAATGGTAAAAATCGTCAGTGTGACACACTGCATTAACAAAATGAAAGATAAAAATCAACTGAATAAATACAGATAAAAAGCATTTTACAAAATGCAACATCTATTTGTTATAAAAAAAATCTCAGCAAAGTAGGTATAAAGAGATCATACGTCAACACAATAAAGGCCATATATGACAAGCCCACAGCTAACATCAGACTCAATGGTAAAAGCTGAAAGTTTTACCTCTAAAACTAGGAAAAAAACAAAATGCCCACTCTCACCACTTTTATTTAATATTGTACTGGGAGTCCTAGCCATAGCAATTAGTCAAGAAAAAAGAAAGTAAAGCCATCCAAGTTAGAAAGGAATAAAGTATGACAGGATGTCATACATAGAAATCCCTTACAGACTGTTGATACTAATATACAAATTCAGGGATGTTGCAGGGTACTAAATCAAAATACAAATATTTGTCCCCTTCCTATTCACTAACAATGACTTATCAGAAAGAAAAATTCAGAAAACCATCAAATTCTCAGTTGCATCAAAAATAAATACTTAGAAACAAATTTAACAAAAGAAGCAAAAGAACTATATGCCAAAAGCTATATGACATTAAAGAATGAATCTGAAAGACCACCTGGGTTGCTCAATCGGTTGAATATCTGACTACTGGTTTTGGCTCAGGTATCGCAATTCATGCTGTACTGGTCTCCACACGGTCAGTGGAACCTGTTTGGGATTCTCTGTCTGCCTTTGCCCCTCCCTCCCCTCTCTCAAAAATCAATAAATAAAAACTTAAAAAAAATTGGAAGAAGAAACAGATAAATGGAAAGGCATTCCACATTCATGAATTGGAAAAAAAATAATAGTTTTAAAATATGCATACTACCCAAATAAATCTACAGATTATAAATAATCCCTACAAAAATTACAATGGCAGTTTTCACAGATATAGAACAAATAATCCTAAAATTTGTATGGAACCACAAAAGATTCCAAATAGTCAAAGCAACCTAGAGGAAGAAAAACAAAGCTGGAGGCAATACACTCCCTGATTTCAAACTATACTACAAAGCTATAGCAATTAAAACAGTATTGGCATTGAAAAGAGACACACAGGTCAATGGAATAGAGTAGAGAGCCCAAAAATGAATTCACAAAGTTATGGTCAATTAATTTATGTCAAAGGAACCAAGAATATACAATAGGGAATGGGGAAAGAACAGTCTGTTCAATAAATGTTGTTAGGAAAATTGAACAGCCATATGTACAAAATGAAACTGGACGGCTGTCTTACACTATTCATGAAAATAAACTCAAAATGAATTAAAGACCTAATGTGAAACCTGTAACTATAAAAATCCTGGTAGAAAGTGGCAAATTCCTTGACATCAGTCACAGTGATGATTTTTTTTAGATCTGACTTTAAAAGCAAAGGCAACAAAAGCAAAAAATAAACAAGTAGCACAATATTAAACTAAAAAGCTTCTGCATAGCAAACTAAACCATCAACAAAATGAAAAGCAACCTACTGAGTGGGAAAAACATTTGCAAATCATTTAGCTGATAAGAGATTAATATCCAAAAATGCATAAAAATACTCATACAATGCAATAGTAAAAAACAAAACAAAAAACTATCGATTAGAAAATAGGCAGAGAATTGAAAAGATATTTTTCCAAAGGAGCCATGCAGATGGCCAACAGACACATGAAAAGATACTCAACATCACTAATCATCTGGACAATGCAAATCAAAGACAACAATGAGATATCACATCACATCTGTTAGAATGGCTTCTATCAAAAAGACAAGAAATAACAAGTATTTGTAAGGATGTGGAGAACAGGAACCCTTATGCACTGTTGGTGGCAATGTAAATTGGTGCAGGTACAATGGAAAACAGTACGGAGATTCCTGTAAAAATTAAAACTTATTTATATGATCCAACAGTTCTACTTGTGTGTATATGTCTGAATAAAATGAAAACACAAACTTGAGAAGATACACATTATATATATATAACATTAAAAAAATAAAGCTTGCCATTTGCAACACATGGCTAAACTTTGAGTGTATTACACTAGGTGAAGTCAGAAAAATACTGTATGATCTCACTTATATGTGGAATCTAGAAAACAAAACAAAACAAAACACAAAACTCAGAGATACATATTGGTGGCTGTCAGAGGGGAAAAGGTAAAGAGGTTGAAGAAGTACAAACTTTCAGTTTTAAAATAAATAAATCACGGGGATGTAACGGAAAGCACAGTGAGTCTGGTTAATAATATTGTATTGCACATTTGAAAGTTACTAAGAAAATAAATCTTAATAGTTCTCATCACAAGAAAAATATATTTGTAACTTGATATGGTTTCAGATGGTAACTAGACTAATATGAAGATCAGTTTTCAGTGTATACAAATATCAAATATTTTTGTTGTACACCTGAAACTAATATGTTATATGTCAATTATACCTCAATATTTTTTCATTTAAAAATAATTTCAAAAAATAAAGTAAAACTTGATCTCACATTACACAGGAAAAAATTAAAAAAACAGATTAGGTTAGATGTTATGCTATATGTTCATAGCTCCCTGGTCCTTTTCTCCATAGGACTTACTGTGGATTCAATTTTAAGTTTGTTTGATCTGTTGTTGTTCAATGTCCATATCTAATGCTAGAATGTTACCCCATAAAGGCAAGAATGATGTTTTTGCTAGTTATTCTCAGAAACAACACAAAGTGCCTAGCATACTATAAGCACGCAATAAATATTTGTTAAATAATAAAAGCTAAAAATAACCTTTTTGTTATCATTTTTTGCACTTAGACAGTAATTGACAGTCTGAGCATCTTTTCACTGGATGTGGATTAGTTTCACTACAGTATAATCTTCCTGACTCATTCAAGCACTGCAATCTATTTGTCTGAAGATAGAGATCAGGTTTCAATTGACACAGCTGAGATTTAAACTGTCTGTTTGGTGTCAAAATGTACAGTTAATCATTGAGAACTGCCATATGATATAAAAATGTCCAGCCGATTGACCTAATATCTCCAGGTTTGTGTATGTTGTGAAGTAAAACCCTTTCAATCCTATTCATCACAAGATTACACAATCTCATTTTTACACATAATAAAGATGAGATATCTGCCATTCTGTATTGGTTTGGTGCAGTCTGACTAGATTCCACAAGCACTTGTACTGGGAGGAAATTGGTCTGTTTCTGGGGACACGGACAGGGCTATTACCCCAAGAGGTCCTTTGCACTTATGTGTCGCTGGTCAAATGCTTTGTATTTTTGCTGTTCTTATTTCTAAACAGTTAAATAGTGTAGACATAGTCTCCACTCTTTAAGTACGACATTCTATGATTATTAGAACTTTTATTTTATCATTATTGGTTCAAATGGATTTTTTGTAGAAATTCTGAGGAATTAGATGTCTTAGACTTGCATGCATGTGTGCACATATTTGTGTGTCTGTGTATATGTGACAAAACATTATCGAAGTAGAAAGACTATATTACTGAAAAACATTCTGCTTTTTTCCCTTAGAGATAGTTTGCTGCATTTGTTTTCTATTGCTCTATAAAAATTACCATAAGCATAGCAGCATAAAATTATACTCATTTATTATCTCATAGTTCCTGTGGATCAGAAATACAGGTCTGACTTAGTTGAGTTCTCTCTCTTAGGGTCTCAAAAGGGTACATGCAAGTGTTGGCTGGAATTGGAGTCCTGTCTGAGGCTCAATATCTTTTTCCAGTCTCCTGTGGTTGTCAGCAGAATTCATTTCCTTGCAGTTGTACACCTCATGGAACCTTGCTCCTCAAGTCCAACAGGAGAGAGGACTAGTTTTTGCTGCTTCCAGTCTCTCATCTCCTGGTCCCTTTTGGAGATCTCACCTGATCCAGCCAGGTCCATCCATAATGTTCTCCCTTGGAATTCATTTAAAGCCAAATGATTAGGGACTTAATTGCATATGAAAAATGCCTCTACTTTGCCAATTTATGTGGGTGAAAGCAATTTCAGGTTCAATTTAGGTTCAAGGAGGGTGGGATTACACAAAGATGTATAGCATCGAGGTTCATCTTAGAATTCTGCATAAAAGATTCATACATGGTCTACAACACAATCTGCATGAGTTTTCTATACAAGAGCTTCATTTTGGATAGTATTCCAAATGGTATTAATGTTTAATTCTAATTGTTATTTTGAACACTTTATGAAAGCTATTAATGTTTAATTTTAATTACTTACTGGAACTAAGAATTTACTTTTAATTGGGCTAGTAAGTACAATAAAGGTTTTTGTCAGTTATTAACTCTAAGTATCTCTTGAAACAGTCTCTCAAATTAAAATGTAAATAACTAAGTTCTGAAATAGACTTGTTTTTATCTATTCTATGGGATGCTACAAAAACTAATGTTTTAAAAGTCAGACTTAGCAAAAAAGAATTTATTTATTTTCACATGAAAGAATAAATAAATTAAAAGTATACAAAGAAAGGGGCGCCTGGGTGGCGCAGTCGGTTAAGCGTCCGACTTCAGCCAGGTCACGATCTCGCGGTCCGTGAACTCCGTGAGTTCGAGCCCCGCGTCAGGCTCTGGGCTGATGGCTCAGAGCCTGGAGCCTGTTTCCGATTCTGTGTCTCCCTCTCTCTCTGCCCCTCCCCGTTCATGCTCTGTCTCTCTCTGTCCCAAAAAAATAAATGAATGTTGAAAAAAAAATTAAAAAAAAAAGTATACAAAGAAAATATTTGCAAAATGATTGCATTTTAATTTATTTTCCCTTGTATTAACATAAGAAAGTATTTTGTTGGGGCTCAGTATATTAACTTCAGTTGAATTTCATTCTTTTTAATTTTTTTTAATTTTTTTAATTTTTTAAACATTTATTTATTATTGAGAGAGAGAATCAGAGAGTGTGCAGGGGAGGGGTAGAGAGAAGGAGAGACACAGAATCTGAAGTAAGCTCCAGGCTCTGAGCTGTCAGCACAGAGCCCAATGCGGGGCTCAAACTCACAAACCACAAGATCATGACCTGAGACGAAGTCGGTCACCCAACCAACTTAGCCACCCAGGCACTCCTGAATTTCATTCTTTATGGTGAAATACCCATAATATCATCTTACTATGAATCTAAATTTAATTCTTCTTATAGAAACACCATATTATAACGAAAAAATCACAACATTTGGAACAGGACTCCTGGGCTTGAATCCCAGTGCCAATAGTAACCCACCAGCTGTGTAACATTAACATATTACATAACATTTTCTGGTCACGGTATCCTCATAAATAAAATAGGCATAATAATAGGTACCAGCCTTAAGAGGATTATGGAGAAGATTAAATTTGTTAATTAAATTTGTTTCTATATACTTAGAAAGAGCCTGGCACATAAATTTGTGTGTGAGTATGTATGTGTGTCTAATATATATTTAAATGTTTTTAATCTGTATAAACATGAAATTATGTCTTTCAGTTTGGACCTGTGTGTGTACACGATGATAAAGAAATCCCTAAACAAGTATTAAAGCACCGAGAAACAAAAACAATGACTACTGTTTTTTAAAACCCCTAATGTAGGGGCGCCTAGGTGGCTCAGTCGGTTAAGCGTCTGACTTCGGCTCAGGTCATGATCTCGCGGTCCATGAGTTCGAGCCCCGTGTCGGGCTCTGTGCTGACAGCTCGGAGCCTGGAGCCTGTTTCAGATTCTGTGTCTCCCTCTCTCTGACCCTCCCCCGTTCATGCTCTGTCTCTCCCTGTGTCAAAAATAAATAAACGTTAAAAAAATAAAATAAAATAAAATAAAACCCCTAATGCAAAAGGTTCTTAGGCTTGGAGATGCAGAAAAGAATACATATCCTACCCACTACTGCAAGTAACAGTATTCACAGAATCATACTACTATGAGTTCTTTTTCTCATGGTCAGGATCAATCTATACAAAAAGTACTAATGACTTGGAGTGCCTGGGTGGCTCAGTCCCTTAAGTGGCCGACTTCAGCTCATGCCATGATCTCACTGGCTTGTGAGTTTGAGCCTCACATCAGGGTCTTTGCTGCCAGCTTGGAGCCTGAAGCCTGCTTCATATTCTGTGTCTCCCTCTCTCTGCCCCTCCTCCACTCATACTCTGTCTCTCTCAAAAAATAAGTAAACATTAACAAAAAATTTTAAAGTACTAATGACTCAAACATGGTAGAAAAACAATATAAGTTTAACACATCTGAAAATGTAAGAAAAGTTAGATCTTTCAGGAAACAGGGAAGGAAGTAGAAATATATTGATAAAAACACCGTATTCTCATTTAATATAGTAAAGGTTCTCAGTAGCTGCACACATTGATGGTACATGACCCAAAGTTCAAGTGAGTCATATAAATATGCAGAAGTAACCAAAAGAATAATTCAAAAAAGTATGTCTGTATCAAATATTGAGAGGAGTGAGGAAGGCTAATAGAATAATATAACTGCACAGAATGATTTTTCACAGGTAAGTGTCAAGTGATTTTGTTTAAAGTTGTTAAATTGAAAAATAGACTCATATGTTTATTATTTCAACATACTTAAATTCTTTTAAAAGATAAGCAATATTGGCAAACCTTTAGCCGGACTCTTCAAGAAAAAAAAGTCAAATAAATCCAAAATAAAAGAGATCAGTTACAATTGATACCAGAGAAATATAAAAGATCATAAGTGACTACTATCAACAATTACACACTAATAAATTGGACAGCCTAGATGAATTAATTCCCAGAAACATACAACCTATCAAGAATGAATCATGATGAAACAGAAAATTTGAATGGTCCAATTACTAGTAAGAAGATTGAATCAGTGATCAAAACCTCCTGAAAAACAAAAGTCCAGGACCAGATGGCTTCACTGGTGAATTCTACCGAACATTCAAGGAATATTTCAGACTAATCTTTCTCAAACCCTTCCAAAAAAATGTAAGAGGAGGAAACTATCCCAAGATCATTTTGTGAGGACGCATTACCCTGATATCAAAACCAAACAAGGATGCCAGAAAAAAAAAGAAAATTACAGGCCAATATCCCTGATGAACATAGATACAAAAAATCTCAACAAAATATTAGCACACCAAATTCAACAATACATTAAAATGATCATACACCATTATCAAGTGGGATTTATTCCTGTGATACCAGAATGGTTCGACTTCCACAAATCAGTCAAACTGCTACACCACATTAACAAAATGAAGGATAAAAACACATGATCTTATCAACAGATGCAAAAAAGATAATGAATTATCAGAAAGATAAATGAAGAGAGCAATTCCAGGGGCACCTGGGTGGCTCAGTTAAGCATCTGACTTCAGCTCAGGTCATGATATGGTTCCTGAGTTCGAGCCCTAGGTCGGGCTCTGTGCTGACAGCTCAGAGTCTGAAGCCTGCTTCAGATTCTGTGTCTCCCTCTCTCTCTCTGCACCCCGCCCCCCGCTCACATTCTGTCTCTCTCTCTCTCTCAAAAATATGAAGATTAAAAAATAAAAAAAAAATAAATGAAAAAAGAGAGCAATTCCATTGACACTTGCATTAAAAAGGATAAGATATCTAGGAGTAAACTGATGCAGTCCTTCTGGAAAATAGTATGGAGTTTCCTCAAAAAGTTAAAAATAAAACTACCATATAATCCAGTATTTCTGCTTCTGGATTTTTACCTGAGAAATATGAAATACTGCCATAAACAAGAATAAAATACCACCATTTGTAACAACATGGATGGATCTCAAAGGCATTATGCTAAGTAAAATACATCAAAGAAAGACAAATACTGTGTGAAGTCTCTTAATATATATATATATGTATATATATATATATAACAAACTATCTATATCAATATCTAGCCAGCCAGCAATTGAGAAAGAGCAGTGGAAAGAGATTGACAAGAGACAGCAGGACACATTATTATGTCAAGTATGTTTTACCCAGACCACCAGCCTATTGTTGTAGTCAAGGAGCTAATTAATTGTTAATTGCACACCATGGTTCAAACCCTTAAAATTCCTACTCTGGGTGTTAGGAAGGAATTGACAAGATCATGGCCATGTTAGCACATACTTATCATGTGGCTGTTGCACTACCTTTAGATAAAAGTGTCCCTAAATCTAGACAGGTGCAGTTAGCTCCTATAGCAAAGCTTGATGAGTGGGCCAAAACCGACTTTCAGAAATAACTTAATGACTCGTTGGGTGCTTCTGCACAATAAAGCCTATACAATTATAGCAGAAATAAATTGTCTCTTAACATGTCATTCCTTCTGCATCCACACAGAAAAGACAGTTTCTGTTTAAATGACCCTATGCCCTCCCAAGAGCACTACTTAAAAAATGCACATACTGGGGGATCCAACATGGCAGAGAAGTAGGGGAATCCAAAGTTCTCTCATCTCTCAAACACAGCAGTGTTGAGGCCAAAGGACTTTGAACTCCAAGAGTCCTGGCAGGAACGTGACAGAGACATCTCTAGGAACCCACCAGGATAACCTGTGGGCCATAGGTTCATGATTGTGAACTGGGAGAGAGAAAACTGGCAGTGCAGGAATGGAGGGGAGGGAACCCCTTCGCAGAGAGACAAAGGGAAGAGAAAGAGAGGCTGGGGAAATGTTGGACTATATCTAGACAAGAGAAAAACCACAGATTGGGACAGAGAAACATCTAATCTCTAACTGTGGGGCTTTCTCTGGACTGGGGCTGGCTGCCATGTTCACAAACCTGGCAAGGAGAGGTGCCAGTCTGGGCTCTGTAACTAGTCCAGAGGCATAGTCCACAGTGGGAGAAAGTAATTCCCTCCCTGGAATGTTGTGGGAAGAAGACATACAAAGATTCCAAGGACAAAGACTGCCTACACCCACAGCCAGAGGCAATATATTAGGCAGCCCAGAGTGGCACTTCTCCAAAACCGTGGTGTAGGCAGTGGGAACCTTTAAGACATTGGGGTTTAAGTCCCAGCCAAGTGACAAGGAGGCACAGGAGTTGGTGGAGTGGGACAAATAACCTCGTTCACTCCCGCAGCACAGAGTACAGCCTAAACAGAGTGGTTTGGGACACCCGGTCCATGGAGACAGACTGAGGGGGTTGCCATTTTTCTCCCCCTCACCAACAAGGTGGGGCTTCAGGAAGCAGACAGTGGGCCCAGAGTGGAGACAGGACCCACCTGCACCAAACCACACCTCTTCTCACCTGGTAACTGAGTATCTACTGGAGCAGAATTGTTGCTGACTACCCAGACAGCTTCTCCTCCAGACCAGTGCTGTTGCATTGCCTGAATTAATTCTCAGACAATTCTTATTATATATATATATATACTCTTCCTTCCTTTTCTCCTTCTTATCTTTTCCCTTCTCTAGTCTGGTTATTCTGGTTGTTGGTTTGTTTAAGCAGACATATTATGATTTTGGTTTGCTTCAGTAGACATCTTTAATCTATTTTCTTTATACATATTCTACTCCTCCTTTATTTTCCTTTCTCTCTGTCTGGATTAAGCAGTATAATTTCTCTGTATGGTCAATTTTATTTTATTTTATTTTTCCCTTCCCCTGTCATTTCTCTTTGTATGCGATAAGGCCTCTTCCATCAGCACTGCTTCCACCCTGTTGTTTACTTGTAGCTGGTATTTCTGGTTTTTTGTTTTGTTTTTGTTTGTGTGTGTGTTTGTTTTTCTTTCTTGTTTTTTTTTTTTGTTTGTTTGTTTGTTTCCCTTTCCAGGAAGACTTTGATGAACAAATCAAAGCACACCTGGTGGAGGGTCCAAAACATCATTAGGAGTAAGGACATAAAGTAACCAAAGTCACAACAACAGAGAGCAAGTAACACACTCCAAAGAACAACTCCTGAAGGGCCAGGCCCTGGACAGTGTATGACCCCTCTTTAATAGAGTAGTGCTTGCAGGTGCAAGGTATATTACAAGCTTTTAAAACACATAAGGGACAGAAAACTAGCCAAAATCAGGACACAGAAGAATTAGACTCAAAAGAAATTCCAGGAAAAATTGACAGCTAAAGAATTGATAAAAACAGCTATAAACAATATAACTGAACAAAAATTTAGAATAATAGTCATAAGATTAATTGCTAGACTTAAAAAAAGCAACGAATACAGCAGAGAATCTATTGCTGCAGAGATCAAGGAACTAAAAAATAGTCATGATGAATTAAAAAATGATGTAAATGAGGTGCAAAATAAACTAGAGGCAGTGACAGCAAGGATTAAAGAGGCAGAGGGGAGAAAAAGTGAAACAAGATAAAATTATGGAAAAAGATGGAGCTGAGAAAAATAGAGATAAAAAATTTCTGGACCATGAGGGGAGAATGAGAGAACTAAGTGATTCAATGAAATGGAACAATACCCGTATCATAGGAGTTCCAGAAGAAGAGGGGGGAGAGAAAAAGGGGCAGAAGCTATAGCTGAACAAATCATATCTGAGAACTTCCCCAATCAGGTTAGGAAAGATACACTGAAATCCAGGATAGCTCCCTTCAGACGTAACTTGAATTGATCTTCTGCATGACATGTCATACTGAAAGTGGCAAAATACAAAGATAAAGAGATAATTCTGAAAGCAGCCAGGGATAAATGGGCTTTAACATACAAGTGTAGACATATAAGGGTAGTAGCAGACCTATCTACTGAAACTGGGCAGGCCAGAAAGGAGTGGCAGGAAACTTTCAATGTGCTGAATAGGAAATACACGCAGCCAAGAATCCTTTACCAGCAAGCCTGTCATTCAGAATAGAAGGAGAGATAAAGGTTTTCCCAGACAAACAAAAAGAGAAGGAATTCATCACCACTAAGCCAGGCCTACAAGAGATCATAAGGGGGATTCTGTGGGTGGAATGTTGCAAAGAGACCAGAAAGGACCAGAGACATCACTACAAGGATGAAACCTACAGATAACACAATGAATCTAAATCCATATCTTTCAATAATAACACTGAATGTAAATGGACTAAATGTTCCAATTAAAAAACACAGGGCATCAGAATGGATAAGATCCATCTATATGCTGTCTACAAGAGACCCATTTTAGACCTGAGGACACCTTCAGATGGAAAGTGAGGGGGTGGAGAACCATCTATCATGCTACTGGAAGTCTATAGAAAGCTGGAGTAGTCATATCAGACAAACTAGATTTTAATCTAAAAGCTGTAACAAGAGATAAAGAAGGGCATTTTATAATGATTACAGGGTCTATCCATCAAGAAGAGCCAACAATTATAAATGCTTTTGCACCGAATTTGAAAGCACCCAGATATATAAACCAATCACAAACATAAGTAATGTTATAGGTAAGAATGTAGTAATTGCAAGGTACTTTATTTTTTTTTTTTTAATTTTTTTTTTCAACGTTTATTTATTTTTGGGACAGAGAGAGACAGAGCATGAACGGGGGAGGGGCAGAGAGAAAGGGAGGCACAGAATCAGAAACAGGCTCCAGGCTCTGAGCCATCAGCCCAGAGCCCGACGCGGGGCTCGAACTCACAGACCGCGAGATCGTGACCTGGCTGAAGTCGGACGCTTAACCGACTGCGCCACCCAGGCGCCCCTGCAAGGTACTTTAATACTCCACTTACAACAATGGACAGATAATCTAGACAGAAAATCAACAAAAAAACAATGGCCCTGAATGATACACTGGACCAGATGGACTTGAAAGATATATTCAGGACTTTTCATCCTAAAGCAACAGAATACGTATTCTTCTCAAGTTCACATGGAACATTCTCCAAGATAGGTCACTTACTGGGTCACAAAACAGCCCTCAAAAATGTAAAAGAATTGAGATCATACCATGCACACTTTCAGATCACAATGCTATGAAACTTGAAGTCAACCACAGGAAAAAGTTTGGAAAACCTCCAAACGCATGGAGGTTAGAGAACAGCCTACTAAAGAATGAATGGTAGGGGCGACTGGGTGGCTCAGTCATTTAAACATTCGACTTCAGCTCAAGTCATGATCTCAATGTTTGTGGGTTTGAGCCCCCCATCAGGCTTTGTCCTGACAGCTCAGAGCCTGGAACCTGCTTCAGATCCTGTGTCTCCCTCTCTCTCTGCTCCTCCCCCGCTCATGCTCTATGCCTCTGTCTCTCTCAAAAATAAATATTAAAAAAATTAAAAACAAAGAATGAATGGGTCAACCAGGAAATTAACGAGGAATTAAAAATATATGGAAACAAATGAAAATGAAAACAGAACAGTCAAACCATTTGGGAAGCAACAAAGGCAGTCCTAAAAGGAAAATACATGGCAATCCAGACCTATCTCAAGAAACAAGAAAAATCCCAAATACAAAATCTAGCAGCATACCTAAAGGAAATGGGAGCAGAACAACAAAGAAACCAAGGCCAGCAGAAGAAGAGAAATAGTAAAGATTAAAGCAGAAATAAACAGTATAGAATCCAAAAAACAGTAGAACAGATGGATGAAACTAAGAGCTGTGTTTTTTTTGAAAAAATAAACAAAATTGATAAAACCCTAGCCAGACTTCTCAAAAAGAAAAGAAAGAGGACCCATAAAATCACAAATGAAAATGGATTTATCACAACCAATCCCTCAGAAATACAAGCAATTATCAGAGAATACTATGAAAAATTATATGCCAACAAACTGCACAACATGGAATAAATGGACAAATTCCTAGACACCCACACACTACAAAAACTCAAACCGAGGGGTGCCTGGGTGGCGCAGTCGGTTAAGCGTCCGACTTCAGCCAGGTCACGATCTCACGGTCCGTGAGTTCGAGCCCCGCGTCAGGCTCTGGGCTGATGGCTCAGAGCCTGGAGCCTGTTTCCGATTCTGTGTCTCCCTCTCTCTCTGCCCCTCCCCCATTCATGCTCTGTCTCTCTCTGTCCCAAAAATAAATAAACGTTGAAAAAAAAAATTTAATAAAAAAAAAAAAACTCAATCCGAAAGAAATAGAACATTTGAACAGACCCATAACTAGTGAAGAAATTGATTCAGTTATCAAAAATCTCCCAACAAATAGAGTCCTGGGCCAGATGGCTTCCCTCAGGAATTCTACCAGACATTTAAAGCAGAGTTAATACCTATCCTCAAGCTGTTCCAAAAAATTGAAACGGAAGAAAAGCTTCCAGACTCCTTCTATGAAGCCAGCATTGACTTGATTCCCAAACCAGACAGAGACCCCACAAAAAAGGAGAATTACTAGCCAATATCCCTGATGAACATGGATGCAAAAATTCTCAACATGATACTAACAATTCTAATTCAAGAATATATAAAAAGAATTATTCACCATGATCAAGTGGGATTCATTCCTGGGCTGAAGGGCTGGTTCAATATTCACAAATCATCAATGTGACACATCACATTAACAAAAGAAAGTATAAGAACCACATGATCCTGTCAATAGATGCAGAAAATGCATTTGACAAAATACAGCATCCCTTCTTAATAAAAACCCTCAATAAATTTGGGATAGAAGGAACATACCTAAACATCATAAAGGCCATATATGAAAAGTTCACAGCTAATATTATCCTCAAAGGGGAAAAACTGAGAGCTTTCCCCCTGAGTTTAGGAACATGGCAGGAATGTCCACTCTTATCACTATTGTTTAAAATAGTGATGGAAGTTCTATCATCAGCAATCAGACAACAAATGAAATAAAAGGTATCAGAATTGGCAAAGAAGTCAAACTTTCACTTTTCGCAGATGGCATGATACTCTACATGGATAACCTGAAATGTTCCACCAAAAGACACCTAGAACTGATACATGAATTCAGCAAAGTTGCAGGGTACAAAATCAATGTACAGAAATCAGCTGCATTCCTATACACTAATAATGAAGCAACAGAAAGACAAATAAAGAAACTGATCCTATTCAAAATTGCACCAAGAACCATAAAATACCTAGGAATAAATATAACCAAAGAGGTAAAAGATCTGTATGATGCAAACTATATAAAACTTATGAAGGAAATTGAAAAAGACAGAAAGAAATGGAAAAACATCCCATGCTTATGGATTGGAAGAATAAATATTGTTAAAATGTCAATACTACCCACAGCAATCTACACATTCAATGCAATCCCAATCAAAATTGCACCGCCATTCTTCTCAAAGCTGGAACAAACAATGCTAAAATTTGTATGTAACCACAAAAGACCCCGAATAGCCAAAGTAATATTAAAGAAGAAAACCAAAGCAGGCAGCATCTCAATCCCAGACTTTAGCCTCTACTACAAAGTTGTAATCATCAAGACAGTATGGTATTGGCACAAAGACAGACACATAGACCAGTGGAATAGAATACAGAACCCAGAACTGGTCCCACAAAGGTATGGCCAACTAATCTTTGACAAAGCAGGAAGGAATATTCAATTGAAAAAAGACAGTCTCTGTAGCAAATGTGCTGGGAGAACTGGACAGCAACATACAGAAGAATGAAACTAGACCACATTCTTACACCATACACAAAAATAAACTCAAAATGGATGAAAGACCTAAATGTGAGACAGGAAACCATTTCTCCTAGATGAGAAAGCAGGTCACAACCTCTTTGACCTCAGCTGCAGCAATTTCTTGCTTGACACATCTCCAAAGGCAAGGGAATTAAAAGCAAAAATGAATTATCAGGATCTCATCAAAATAAAAAGCTTCTGCACTGCAAAGCAAACAATCAACAAAAATAAAAGGCAAATGATGGAATGGGAAAAGATATTTGCAAATGATATATCAGATAAAGGGTTAGTATCCAAAATCTATAAAGAATTTACCAAACTCAACACCCAAAAAACAAGTTATCCAGTGAAGAAATAGGCAGAAGATATGAATAGACACCTGTCCAAAGAAGACATCCAGATGGCCAACAGACACATTAAAAGATGCTCAATGTAACTCCTCATCATGGAAATACAAATCAAAACCACACTGAGATACCACCTCACACTGGTTAGAGTAGCTAAAATTAACAACTCTGGAAACTACAGATGCTGGAGAGGATGTGGATAAACAGGAACCCTCTTGCACTCTTACTGGGAATGCACACTGGTGCAGCCACTCTGGAAAACAGAGTGGAGGTTCCTCAAAAAATTAAAAACAGAACTACCCTATGACCCAGCAATAGCACTGCTAGGAAGAGTGTTGATGTATAGGGGCATTTGTACCCCAATGTTTATAGCAGCACTTTCAACAACAGCCAAATTATGGAAAGAGCCTAAACGTCCATCAACTGATGAATGGATAAAGAAGTTGTGGTTTATATATACAATGGGATATTACTTGGCAATGAGAAAGAATGAAATATGGCCTTTTGTAGCAACATGAATAGAACTGGAGAGTTATGCTAAGTGAAATAAGTCATACAGAGAAAGACAGATACCATGTTTTCACTCTTATGTGGATCCTGAAAAACTTAACAGAAGACCATGGGGGAGGGGAAGGGTAAAAGAAAAAAGTTAGAGAGGGAGGGAGGCAAACCATAAGAGACTCTTAAAAACTAGAATAAACTGAGGGTTTATGGGGGGTGGGAAGGAGGGGAAAGTGGGTGATGGTCACTGAGGAGGGCAGCTGTTGGGATGAGCACTGGGTGTTGTATGGAAACCAATTTGACAATAAATTTCATATTAAAAAAAGATGTGGTTTATATATACAGTGGAAGACTACTTGGCAATGAAAAGGAGTGAAATCATGCCATTTGCAGAAATGTAGATGGAACTGGAAGGTATTATGCTGAGTAAAATAAGTCAGTCAGAGAAAGTCAGATATCGTATGTTTTCAGTCATATGTGGATCTTGAGCAACTTAACAGAAGACCATGGGTGAAGGGAAGGGGAAAACAACAGTTATAAACAGAGAGGGAGGGAGGCCAACCATAAGGGACTCTTAAAAGAACAAACTGAAGGTTGATGGGGAGGGGCAGGGGAAATGGGCGATGGGCATTGAGGAGGGCACTTGTTGGAATGAGCATGGGGTGTTGAATGTAAGCGATGAACCATGGGAATCTACCCCCAAAATCAAGAGCACACTTTGCACACTGTATGTTAGACAGTTTGACAATAAATTAAATTTTAAAAAAGTAAATTGAAAAATTAAAAATGCACATACTGGTGCCACCACTGCTACTGTACATGTCCTAAACTCAAGCCTCACACTCCCCTTGGGATAGTATCCATGTATCAAGCAGGAGCCAGTAGAAATATAACACAGGCAGAGCAGGAAGCCTCACAGTGCCGTCTGTTCATTCTTCTGCTAGACGGGATTTTATTGGTTACCCTTTCCATTTGGGATCTAGCTCCTGACATGTTGCTGTGCCCCTCTTCTCCCACCTTCGATGTCTTTTCTTCTATTACTTAACGAAACAACTATCCTAATTTAGGAACATTCCTTTGGCAGGAAATCTTTACCTCCTCCTCACTTTCAGATCACTGCACAATATATTGAAGGCTATTCCTTAGCCTTTTTATTCTTCTAGTACCTATGCTACATGATTTGTTTTAAGAAGCTCAAATAGGGGCGCCTGGGTGGCTCAGTCGGTTAAGCATCTGACTTCAGTTCAGGACATGTCCTCAAGACATGTTCTCATGATTCACAAGTTCAAGCCCCACATTGGGCTCTGTGCTGACAGCTCAGAGCCTGGAGTCTGCTTTGGATTGTATGTCTCTCTCTCTCTCTCTCTCTCTCTCTCTCTCTCTCTCTCTCTCTCTTTCTCTGCCCCTTCCCCACTTGTGCTCTGCTTCTCTCTTTCTCTCAAAAATAAAAATAAATAAATAAATAAATAAATAAATAAATAAATAAATAAAATTACCAAATAAACAAAAACTTGACCTCCACTTTTTTTTTGGGGGGGGGGGGCAGGCATTGGAAGGTAGTTGATTTGGCTTTATCATTTTAAAAACAGATTTTTAAAATTAACTCAAAACTTCCATAACCATTTTAACAAAAATGAAAACCCATTTATATTATCTTGTTAAAACTATTTTAGAAGGAAAAGTTCTATTTATTATGTAATGTCTCAATTAGCTTCTGGGTCATTAGTTTTAAAAACAATTCTACAGTTGCCCATTTTCAAATATGTTATAAGATTACTCTTTCTATTTTCTGTACAGAATTTAAAACATCAATTTATCTGTTAACTTACTGAACTAAATAAAGAACGACACAATTTGGCTTTTATTTTCAGGAACACAGAAATCCAGAATTCACTTTAGTTCAAGCATAGGCTGAATGAACAAAGTCTATAATTTGTAAAAGTTCATTACAACTAATATATGAGGCATACAAATATAAGATATTTTTGAGGCTAGGAAAGGATAGGAGAATTTGCTTAAGAGATGCGGTTCTTATCCTATCTAATTAAAGAATTAGAAGAAAAACGAAACTCAGCAGTAATGACATGCCTTTGGTATTTAAAAGCATTTCTGGCATGAAAGCTTCATCACTGCCTCATTTACTTTACAATTTCTAAAATACAGTCATGGCAAGAGCCCAGATTAGAACTGGGAAATTAAAAACATTTTTTTTTCTTCTTGAGGAGTTTATTTCAGAGATACTAAAACTGGGTTACAAGAAAATATGCAACAGAAAAGATCCAATCTTGCTTTCATCTGTACTCAAAGAAATTGACCATATAATAGAGCATTTATAAGGTACCAAGTGGGAATATATGATGTAGAATAACCGAAAGATTTCTCACTTACTTACTCTAAATCAATATAGGCATTTTTTAAATTTATTTTTATTTTTTTTTACTGCAGTTTCTAGAAAACCAAAGACTAGATTCAAATTTGAGGAAAAGGTTGCCAGAATGGGACTAACTTAAGTGTTGTTACATCAATCAAGGAAGCTTTTAGACAAGGTGGCTCTAATGTTGCATTGTTATATAAGCAAACCAAAACGGTTTTCTTGCTTTGCTTCCACCTTTTCTCTAGAAGTGTCCTTTCCAGAGCTCCTGACCGTGGAGCATTCAACCATGTCTGGCTTGGTGCTGCCTAATCAGTTTTTGCTCAAACTCTTGAAAATGTTACTACTTTCAGTTTATCCTTTAAGAGAGTCCATACTATAAAGCCCAAAGCCCCCAGAAATGAGGCACATTCACATGAAGTTTGGGCAGATATAAGAACCTAGTTATTTCTTATTTATCCCTATATAATTTCATTGATGTATTTATTTATATATTTGTTTATGTATTTATGCATTTATTCATAGGCTTTAAGTGGCATTCCCTCTATTTTAAGAAAGCAATAAATCAACTTTATATTTTCCTAACTTATGTTTCCATACAATACACACCAGTTACTGAGTGTCAACAACAGGACAGTTTAGATGTTGTGTGAACACAGACAAGATCCTTGCTCACACTGATAAAACTGTCTAACATAAGAATGGTATAAATGATTTCTCCCAAATATCTATAGTCACACTGATGAGAGCTCTACATGTTTTTTTTTTGTTTTTATTTAATCTGAAGAGTAAGTGGAAGTAATAACCTGGCAGCGTTACTGTCCCTCATCCCTTAATCCTAATACCACACCTGACCTTCAATTAAGAGGAAAAATAGAAGAAAAGGGGGAAAAAAAGGAAATGACTGCAAATGTAGAAGCCATATGTTCTTTATTCATCACAATAGGGCGTTTTAAAAACGGTACTGAATGGGCAATTCTACAATGTCATTTGGAACTAAAGTATCCATTGTGTGTAGGACACTCTTTATATACATATGAGATTTAAAATAAAGTAAGGGAAATAAGAGATGCATAAGACCAGTTGTGATGAAGAGTAGAATGCACTGGGTGGGAAGGAAGGTGCAGAGAAAATGAGTATTTAGATAAAGAAGGATCTCTTAGGACGTATGTGTAGGTGTTGAGGAGGGGTAGGGTAAATAGGGTTGCTTACAGTGAAATTTTCACATATTCATTTATTTCGGTGAAATTTAAGTCAGCATTCTAGTCAATTTGAACTTTTCCTCATCTTTAGTCACTTATTCAAATCGCAAAGCAAGAGCTACTGGTAAAAATCTTTTCGGATAGGATGGCCGTGATAAATTGTTGAACTTGTCTTTGGGTCAAATGTAGGAGCCTCTCCACAGGTGTGGGAGGGGAACAGTAAATATTGATAGCTAGTTGCTGCTAGGAGCAAATTGCATGCCTTAAAAGCATCCAAAATACTGTTAATTTATTCAGTAAAAGTCAGGATTTTTCTTTTCCGCATACCTCATCTATCTCGTCTCCTTTGTATGACTTTTCCAGAACTGTTAACAAAGACAATCTAAAGCTGGCTGGTTTACTCTTTTTAAACTGCGACAGTCTAAAGGAAGCACTGATGCAGACATAAACCCACAAATCAGGTTCCAACTTAAGAAAGAGAATGTCAGACATTTGCTTTCAGGATTACAGCACTACACATGAAAGCTGTAGTCATATCACAGTGCAGCTTAATTTTGGAAAGCTTCTCTTTCACTTTCTTCTCTTTCACTTTCTTCCATATGTTTAAAAATGACATATCCCACTAATATACATTATCATATACAAATGGATTAAGAACATAGGAAATTGTATTACTGACTCCCACATTGGACTAAGCTTTCTAACGTTCCTTTCATCCTTGGTTTTAAACAATAAGACCATAGGGAGATGTGTTATTTGAAAATATATTTAGGTTGCATTTATTATACCCAACACACATTAAATTTAGAGTAAAAAACCCAAAATATAGCATTCCATGAATGCTTAAATATATAAGGGTCCAAGTCATGAAGGGTCAGTGTTATTAGAGGATTTAGTGTTAGCCAGTATCATAATTAAATAACATGAAAATTATCTCAACAAAGGAAATCATATACACACAACTCTACAGATACTTTTGCATATGAATAAACTCTCTTGATACAGAAATGACAAGCAAATGCTAGAGAAATGTAAAAGAAGTATGGGTTGTTTATCTAATCTTGACAGCACTTAATAGTCTGACCTTCCATTTTTATAACAAATGAAATTTGTTATCAGGGAATCTGTATTAATTGCCCCTAGATACTGATTTATTCAGGAATGAGCATGTACTGACATTTCTCTTCAAGTGTGAACAAAGCTTCTTGGAGGACTCCAGAGGCAGGTTTCCTTGATATATATGAGTGAAATTAGTGTCCTTATCAGAAGAATTATAAGAATGAAGATCTCTTTCCCTACCAATGTTGTAAGAATGGAGATCTCTTTCCCTACCAGTGTAAAGAGACAGAAAGAAGGCAGCTTTGTGGAAATCAGGAAGACAGTCCTTATCAAGAGCCAATCATGCTGGCACCCTGAGCTCAGACTTCTAGTTTCTGGAACCATGAGAAATAGTTTGCTGGGACATTTGGGTGACTCAGTCAGTTGAGCATCTCTTGACCTCGGCTCAGGTCATTATCTCACAGTTCGGTTTTTGGTTTCAAGCTCTGCTTTGGGCTCTGTGCTGACAGAGCAGACCCTGCTTGGGATTCTTTCTTTCTCCTTCTCCCTCTCTCTCTTTCTGTCCCTCTCCCATTTGCGTGCTCCCTCTCTCAAAATAAATAAACTTAAAAAAAAAGAAAGAAATATTTGTTTAAGTCATCTAGTCTAAGGCAATTTTTGTTATAACAGCCCAATCCACTTAAGACATCTGTGAAGGAGTATTATTGATTTCATCATAAATGTTAGAATTTAAGTAGCATGGCCAAGATCTTGCAGAGAGTGGCAGATGTAGTATTCCATGCTTGGTATCTCTGGCCTCAAATTCTGTGTTTTCTGCTTCCACATTAAAATGAAGTGTCACAACCTGAAAACTCAACAAAATGTTGAGGATCCCCTACAAGAGCTATAGCAAAAAAGAAAAAGAAATGGAAATACTCAGTATTTATCTTGCAAAAAATCATTTTATTTCCCCTATACTAATTCATAGAACTTTTGTCCTCTGCATTTCAATTAAAAAATACTGAAAATGCTAATTGTTTCAAGATATACACAATTATTAAAATTTTGAAGAAGGATCTAGCATTTGACAAGAGATTTAGTTTAAGTACTTCAGAGAGGAGAAAAACAAAAAGCCTAAAAGAAGTTAAGCCTGAAGAATATTAAATCAAATTACATAAATTTTATTTTCCTTTGCTCCATCATTAAGTTAAGGACACTCCTAGAGTTTTTACAAAACCTCACATTAAATTGAAAGGATATATTTCATGATAAGGTGGGCAGTAACTTTAAAATGTCCTTTCTCCAAAGTTAGTATATGCTGAAGGGATATATATTACAGAAAAATTCACCAATAAGTTATGATACTTCAGAATGTTTTGAAATATGGCTCTAGTTCCTGTTGGTAGAAATCACACAAATCCCCAGGGTGACTGATGATGTCTCTTTCAGAGATACCAAGGTGAGACATAGAGTTAGACAGATCTTAGTACTAATCTGTTCAAAATATTCTACCTTCTTACGAATAGCATGGAATCAATAATGTGGTGAATTTTTTTTCTGCCATTCTTACTGTGGTTGTTCAGTGATATATAAAACGACAATTTAAAAAGTGATGGATACTCACTCATTTTTCCATTACTTATGGCATATTGTATAATAACTATCAGGTATGATAAGTATCCAGGAATCTATAAAACTTTCCCAACATTATTACAAAATATGTGAAACATTTTACCAGAATTTGGTGCCTTGGTAGTAAATTGGCCATATCTCATTTTTATACTGAATATTTTGGTAAACACTTCCCAAACAATTTTTTGTTTGGGTGGGGTGTTTTTGTTTTTGCTTTTCCTGCTTCCCCATGCTATCTAAAAAGGGGGAGATATCAGGCAGGCTAAACCTCAAATGAATTTGATGATGTTCAGTGGTTCTAAACACAAAGAGATGTTCATCTACTGAAAACACAGGAAGAAAAAAATCCCATTAAGATAAAGCATCTAATTTGAAAGAAGCAGAAAGATAGGGAGAAAAAGTCACATTATCGAGTGGTTACAAGCTAAAGTATAATAACCATTAAAACAATTACTTTATGTGGTGTATTTCCAATTTTGGAAAGTGACTGTAAATCAAGTCAACATAAAAGCATTGTTTTCTGGAAAACATTTGCACTTTTAACTGGGAAATAGTTGAAGTCTTAAAAAAGGCTTTAGATATCAATTTGTTTTCATTTTATGCATACATTTTCTTGGATATTTTGCTACCTATATTTTCTAATTCTAATTATTTATAGTATGAAAAGAGCTTAGAGATTGTTTAATCTAAACCTCTCTTTTACAGGGATAGAGAAATATGCTCAGATTGTTTAAGAGGTAAATCATACAATTAAAATATATCAGAAATGATATGGACTTTAATTCCTATGTACTGATAATAAGCTACTTTCATTTTACTCTACCAACTATCTTTAATATGTGTACCATAAATAATAAATTCTATTTGTATTTACTAATCCTGAATAAGCAGTAATAGAGAATAGCTTTTGCATCACCATGTGAGTTTATTGAATGATTTCTCATCTATTTATCTTCATTTAGAATAAATAAAATATCAATGAAACTAAGACAGACATTTGAGCTAGACAAATTTTACCTGATAAATTTATGACTATTTAATGTACTGAAAAAAGAAAAAAAACTTTTAATTATTGAAAATATTTACAAATGTGCTGTTATAAGTCTTGAATCAGTGTTAAAAATCTTTAAAAAGACATTTGTATGAAGGTACTACCTTACTGACAGGTATATGAAGCATCCTTGCATGGGGTTTCTGGGTTATCATTTTTATCTTCTAAAGTACCATGTATTTAATTACATATATGCTGTTAGCTGTTTTCCCCTGAAAACAGAGAATATTAGGCAATTCTGGATATTTGAAGATTTCAATTGCCCTTCACTTGTATAGTTACAGACAGAAAATAATTTTTTTGCTATAAAAGATCATGAGTCATAAAAGTTCCATTTTCACCCAAGCTATAAGTGACTTCCAAATTCATTGAGAAATGACATGACTGCCTTTATCAACAGAGAAATTATGAAGGAAATCAACTAGAGAAGAAATAGTTGCTTAAGTATTTGTGATAAGCCAGAAAACCAGCTCAGCTGGTTACACCAGTTTGACTAAGAGATGTTTTCTCTTCATTTCGTGGCAAAACAGTAATATGTTCTTGTCATACTGTGTCATTATCAGGAGTAACAGAAGTTTTACCTTCCTTTTATTATGATGAATAATAAATGTTGTGTGTGGATAAAACTGAATTCCCTTTTTAATCTATTTTGATTATTTGCCTTTAGTTTCTCAATATATACTTCTGAGTTTCTCCTGTACTGATCAATAATTTTTTTATGTGTGATTGCATTCAGATACTTCCTCTGGCTGTAGCAGAAGAGATGTAGTGGCAGGAAAAGTCAAAGAGGTAAGAAGTATAAGAGGAGCTTTATGCACCTTTGCTGTTTTGAAGATGAGGGGGCTATGTAAGCAAGCATGCAGGTGTCCCTTAGGAGCTGAGAGGGGTCTCTGGGTAACAGCCAGCAGGTAACAAAGACCTCAGGCCTAGAGCCTCAAGAAACTTCATTCTACCAACAACCTGAATGAGCCTGAAAGAAGATTCTCCCCAGAAGTCTCCAGATAGGAGCCCAGAAAGGCAAATGCCTTGACTTCGGCCTTATAAGACCCAAAGAAAAGGAATTAGTCAAGCTAACACAACACTCCTGACTTACAGAACAGTGAGATAATATATCTGTGTTGTTTTAAGCCAGTAAATGTCTGCTGATTTTTTCTGCTAGCATAGAAAACCAGATTTACTTTTATAAATACAACGAAACACAACTAGATTTACTTCTCTGGGGTCAGAGGTAATTTCTTACTCATCATGGTATCCTTATTCTTTTTGCAGGGCCTTTCACATAAGAGATGATCAATGAAGTTTATTGATTGACTATAATGCTCTATCATCTTACATCCTTGATCTTATTTTAAGTTGATTTATTTCAATCTATGTATTTTCAAGAAGGATATAAGATGATTTACAATAAAAGCAATGTAAAATAAGATCCAAAGACAGAGGCAAACAAAATATGTTAAGACATAAAAATAAGATAACAAAGAACAGCATATCCCAAACTTGATAGAGTAGGTTACAGGATTTGAATCCAAATTTAATGCTGAGCAGCCTATCAGGCAAAACAAAAAAGAAAATTCATTTTCTTACATAGCTCTCATCATCTACACATAATAAGCTATTCAATTCATCTCAAAACATGTATATATTTTTACATATCTCTGTATATAAAGAGCATTGAATATCATAATAAAAATTATCTTTTGTAATGGCAGAGGGATTACATATACTTCTATTTCGTATGTCAGCTCTCAGTTATGGCTAGATATTTTATTTAATCCTTATTTACTATGTTTTGTTTTATAAGTACATTTAAGATAAGCCTGAGTGATATAGCTTAGATTTGTGAAGTTTACACCAAAGCTAATAAACAGATTATGCTCAGGAAATCCTTGGGCCTTGTTAACACGGCTCTTGACACTGCCCTTCAAGGCTGTGCCACTTCTGGCAAAAATTAATCAGCTGCTTGCTCAGACTGCAGACTAACTGTCCATATTTTACTCTAAGGCTCCTTAAAGGCAGGGTTTATAAAAGAAAGACCTTTGTGGCAACATAAATACATAGTTGTGTGACTGATGACCTCCACTGAACCTGGACCACAGACAGAAGAAAAATAATAAATACATGCCTTATGCAGACGACTGGGTGTACACACTCAACTCGCTTCATTTGTAGACACATTAATATTATTTCTTCCCAAATTCATTATTTCCTCTTCAAAAAATCACTTTATGGTTCTTTAAATTACATAATTAAATAATATTGTTAATATAGGAAGAGGTCTCAGTCCAGGTATTTGGACGTGAGACAGAAGCAGGTCAGCATCTCTAGAATTCACTTTAATATATCAAATACCAAGTATAGTCTTCACTTGTTTTGCTTCTGGGGTATCAAGAATATAAATACTGTGGTGTTTGACCTGTTTTAGATTGCTTCTTTCTTCCTAAGTGTTGTTGATCTCTCAGGTTCTTCTGAATTCACCAAATTTGCCCATTTTATTTCTATTTTTAATCTTACAATATTTCTCATCCTCCATTAGAATAGAATATGATAATAATGTCCATCCACTTAGATAAGAGTGTCCATACCCAAGCTTTCTGACTGAAAAAGTGCTAATAGTAAAGTATGGGGAATTTGAAGTCCTCCTACAATTCCTAGGGAAGAGAGAGTCCAAGAGAGTCTGCAGGAGAAAAAATTATTTCATTTCTTCTTATCATTTTGTGGGAATATCTATAGCATTATTTCCCATAAATATTTGAGAATATTTCCCATTTCCCATTGGGAAATATTATTTCCCATAAATATAAATAAAAGTAAATTTTGGAAAGACGTACCATTTTGTTCTTCAGTTTTATGTACTCCCTTACATACCCAGTGTGTGAGACACAGAAAGTGAGTTACTGGGGTGAGCTTGAGTAATATTAATGATTAAAGTTTGGAGATGGCCCATCTCTACAAGAAGTGTTTCTCTAAAAATAAATAAGTTGCCCGTGTAAACTCAGAGTAAATTCAGGTATAAATAAATAAATGAATGAATAATCAATATCTCAAACAACAAATTGGACCTGTATGGAAGAGGGTAACTGTTGTTGGTTGTGTGTTGAGGGTCAAACCAAGACTTTCAACTTTAGTTCTGTAATCAGAACTATGGGAAAGTGACAAGGAATGTTGGTATGGTAAATATCTGCATGAATAAATACTTCTGGTTGTGTGGGCTTTAGTCCCATGATTTGAGAAGATTTCACACCTGGTAATACAGCATTTCTAAGTCATCCTTCATATTAAAAAGCTCTACTGGTATAGCTGCCATTTCCTATGACACAGTTTCAAGGCAAGTAGGACTAAAGAACTTACGCATGAATGAATGCAGTGATCCATAACATCAGGCAGAAAAGATGGCTCCTAAATTAACAAAATATAAGGAAAACACAGAAAATGGAAGCCTGAGGTGTCTCTTTAATTTTGTGGTTCCTTTATTTACAAGAAAAAAAACTAAACTATTTAAAAATTGTCATAAAATATTTTATCACTACTAAATCAAATAACAATCTTTACTTCTTGTGAGTGATAATTCTTAATAGATTTTTTTTATTCTGAAATCAGATGTAACTGCTTTTGTGCCCTAAAATGGAAATCAGCTTATTGCTCCTGGAAAGTTAACCTTAAGAACACATTACAGGATCCAATAGCAATATATTCTAAAATATCCATTACTCAATAAGGAAGACTACTTGCCAAATTAGAGTTCCACTGGTTCCAATTGTACTAAAGATATGTTCCTTGCCAAGCCAAACATTCAATTTTCAAAAACGATAAAAGGATTTGTTAGAGTTAAGATCAAAGAGAATTTTTATAGCCTGGAGTTTTAAATGTGTTAACTAACTAGAATTTAATTTTTTATTATTTTTTAATGTTTATATCTTTTTTGAGAGGGAGAGCAAAAGAGGCAGAGGGGCAGAGAAAGAGGAAGACACAGAATCTAAAGCAGGCTCCAGCCTCTGAGCTGTCAGTGCAGAGCCCAACATGAGGCTTGAACCTATGAACTGTGAGATCATGACCTGAGTTGAAGTAGAACGTTTAACTGACTGAGCCACCCAGGCGTCCCAAGAATTTAAAAAAGTAAATGTTCAATAAATCTTAGTCACTAACATTTTATGGTTTCCCACTGTAATATTTACATTTTATTATTATTAACACTTTATAGTTTATTATTATAATGATTCATATGTAGTGATCCTGCAATAAGCTTGGGCAGAATTACTTTAATTATAATCATCAACAATAGATAATTGTTGAGAATCCATTAGCTGCAGAACATTTTAGACTATTGCCTATTTTTTTGACCGATGAGTTTTATCAAAAATCTGAAATCTGTGTGCTTTGGACATTAGAATAGGCATGACAAAGAACATTTTCTGGGAGGCAGGGCACCAAGATGCTAATTTCATCTATCCCACAAACTAGCTATATGATAATGGAAAACAAAGGCAACCTTCTCTACAAATTATAACCCTTCAATTTTATTTTAAGCACATTAAAGAGATCTTAGATATATGTGTGTAAGGCTTGTAGTGAGGCCAAGGTGTTTGTAAAGGAAGACTGTCTAGGCTTTCTAATGGTAAAATTCACATTATAACTGTGAAATAGACCTCACATTAGCCAGAAGAGGGTATTCTCACCCTGGAGACCACAGGTGAGGTAAATAACTCATCGGAAGTTTGCTCAGTGTTTCTGGAATCATTACAGGTAATAGCAGCTAGTTTTGATAGCTGAAACAGATATATTCAGAATTAACAATGCTCTCAAGCAGTCAATATTTGCCTTTCTTATGTTTGCACTACCATAATTTATCTATCACTATTGAGAGATTTTCCCATTAAACTTACCTATACAGTCAAGGAACTGAAATCCAATATTGACAGCTAGCTTCCATTCCCTCTCCTCTAGGAAACTTGGTATATTTCTAATCTAACTCATTATGTGTTCATTTTATAATTTAATTGAAGGGACAGTATTCTGTCCACCACACTATCAGTCCTGTATAGTGGCTGTAACCATAAAATTACATAAAATTTTAAGTTTACAATTCTATATGCTTTAATTCCATCTCTGTAGTCTCTGTCAATAGCTGGTTTGTCTTCTGAAAAACAGAAGCAGATTAAAAACCCAAGAAAACAAAACCCACTGATGCAAGTTAAAAATCTGAATAGGGATATATGGTTTGTTGTAACTCCTTCCTGTAATTTTCCTGTCATGATTCAGAGCAAGAGTTTTCAAAATTTGTATCAATCTGTAGAAAACAAGGTAACCCTCTAATAACTAGAGGGAAAACATTCCCCAAGCACTTTTTCTCAATAAAAATTAGTAATAATTGAAATACAGAAATCTTAAATTGTTTAGAAATCTTCTATGAGCATATTCTTTGCCCTTCACATCCCATCCAGAATCTCAAAATATTACTTCTTGATTTGAATTCACTTGCTTCAAGTATCAATAGTGCCTTGTAGAATTATTTTGTGATATAATGTCTACACGCTAAATGAATTCAGCTGTCCAGTTTCTACAGGTGCTACTATAGCATTCTAATTCTAATTCTGCTGTTACTTATTAATTTTTTCTATATTATTAACTACTTTTATCATAAAAATAATAAGACTTTATGGCAAAAATGCAAACAATTCATCTCTATCATTTATTAACTTCTGCATTGTATTTCACTACACAAAAGTAGCAGAATTAATTTAACCAGTCCTTTATCAATAGATATACTGTTTCCAGGTTTTGCTACTATAAACAATGCTGCATTCAATACCCTTGTGGATAATCATTGCATATTTGTGAGAGTATATTGCTACTGACTGTGGGAACAAATCCTAAAACTACATTAGTTTTGATATCTTTATCACATCCAACATTTGATTATATGTGTGTTTGTGTGTGTGTGTGTGTGTGTATACATATATACTATATATATATATATATATACTATATATATACATAAACATACACACATATATATATACATACACATATATATACATACACATATATTGTATATACGTATATATTCAGCATTAATTTTTCTCCACAAAAATAAGGGAATGGAATAGCTTTTATTTTTTTTATTTTTTTTTTATTTTTTTTTTCCAATGTTTATTTATTTTTGGGACAGAGAGAGACAGAGCATGAACGGGGGAGGGGCAGAGAGAGAGGAAGACACAGAATCGGAAACAGGCTCCAGGCTCTGAGCCATCAGCCCAGAGCCAGACGCGGGGCTCGATCTCACGGACCGCGAGATCGTGACCTGGCTGAA